>NW_015090764.1:2801910-2833048 GCF_001431845.1 Calidris pugnax
GAGGGGCCCGCGGGGGGCTCCCGGCCTTCGTGCCCCCCCTCGTCTTGGGCCGCCTCGTTCTTCCTGGTGACTTAGCAAGATACCGGGGGGGAGGCGGCGGCCCCGACGCAAACGATAATAAAAATATGGTCTGGGGCGAGGCGGGCGGTGTGTGCGGGGCGGGGGGGACGCCCAGCATCCCCTCCCCGGGCTCCTGCCGGGGGGCAGCCCCCGTCCCCTCCCCGGGCAGGGCAGGCGTGTCCCCCCGCGGCCCGCACCGCCCGGCCCGGCCCGGCCCAGCACGGACAGCAAACCCGGCATTGGTTATCCGAGGTGTTATTTTAAGAATGTGTTTCGCATCCAGCGTGTTTTCCTGCGGCGATCCAGCGGGGAGAGCGCTGGGAGGAGGTGGCTCAGACCTTCAGAACCAGCTGCAGTGAAAACGGGGGAGGGAGGTCTGGTCTCTCCTTCTTGGGGTCACACGGCTGCCTGCTCCTCTACGGGCGCCCAGGCTTCCCTTGGAAACCTTGTAATAGCGATCGAGTTGCCTAAAATCCTCTATTTATTGCTACTCTCCAGGTTTTGTTTCTGCAGGAGGTTATACACAGGCAGGGCTTTTGATGGAAGTTGGGGGGTGGGAGTGGTGCCTCCCTTGAAAACTTTAGGGTTTATCCAGTTCTGTGGGTGTGAGGTTATTTTTTTGTTGTTGTTTAAGGTGGATGCAATAAAACTTGACCTTTAATGCCAATAATAATGTGACACCTTCCCTTTCTTTGCCGTAGTATCACTGGTAAAATTTGCTCGCTGATAGTGCTGCAGCAGAGGGCTTGGTTGTTGCGGGTCAAGTCAATTCATAATGAATTACCTAACCGGGGATGGTGGAAGGTTAATCTAAGCTATATTAAAAATCTTTATTAACCACTTTTTTACTGTAAATAAATATTTGGGCTTATTGATGACTTAACTGAATTATGTATTTATATGGAGATTCTTTTAAGTGTATATTCCTATGACAGTATTGTTTATAGTATTAGGGGATAGGGGTTAAAGAATCTATATTCAGTGTTGATCATTTTGTAAATGGTTGTGCAGTATTCGGCTGGTTTTTGGAAGAGGGAGGGTCTGCTATCAAATTGTTATTTGCCCTTAGAGTCATTTTGTTAAATAGGAAAATTATGTGAGGAAACTAAACAAAGAAAATATTTTTAAATAGAAGGATTTATTGCAAATCTCCAGCTTGTTCTCAGGAATGTCATATTTGTGTGTTTCTTTCGGTATTACCATGTTTATGGATGCTGTGTGCAGCCATTGAGCAGAGAAGAGACTGGGTGGAGTAAGGAGGCAAAGCTGCGAAATGGCTAGATTACCCTTTCATAGCTTTTTTTTTTTTTTCCTTTGCTTGCGTTTTGCTGGGGTGGAGGAATACTAATTGCCGTAACAATGAAGTCTCTTCTTTAGGGAAGAATCTAATGGTGCAGGAACCTTCTGAAATGAAACAAATCTCACATTCTGCTTTGAGGCTTATTTTTCTGCAGGGTGGATCTTGATTTGTCTGACAGTGAGAAGTGACCAGTCACTGTTGCAAAGCCAGATTTTTTTTCTATGATAACCATTTTAGTTTATCGACATAGATATTCACTTGTTGAATTTATTTTATTTACACTGTAGATAAGAACTATAATTTTTGTGTGAGCATTTTATACACAAGATTCGCCAAAATATAGCAAACCCCTGTATTGTTGCTTGGTGCTATTATTTGTTCATACAACTTCTTGGTTAGACTGCGTTATGGGTGGACACACAAGAAAAGACAATCCCTGCTTTCTCTGGTGCCCACAGTAGAGTAACTCCTATCAGTATATGGACTTAATTGTATTACCCTTCTTCACGTGCTGAGTTCATATAAATTAACACCTCAAGATTTTGGAAGCCCTCGTGAACAATATGGCTCTGTAAGAGCATTACTGTGCTGTTCGGGGACTGCTGCATCGTGGGGGGAGTGCTGATGCTTCCACTTAAAATTGGGTAGGAAAGGTGTTAGAACAAAGGATTTGGAGAATACAATAGGGATCACACGAAGCACTTAGGAGGGGCTGCTGATAAAAGTGCTCTCCTGTTCCAGACCTGGCTCATGGCCTTCCCGCCTGAATTCGGTGTTGATCAGAGTGAATCCAACACTGAACACGAAGGATTCCAAAACAGGCCAAGGTTTTGCTTTTTCTTGGGTCTGTCTCATTTCTGAAATCCAGTTTTTGATGGTAGATGGCCACAGATGAGACTGCTTTTGGTTTTAATTTGCCCAAAATTAAATTAAGTGGTAGTGGCTTTTTTTATAAGATGTAGTTCATTAATGAACACTTCGAGTAGATGTTATGGGATTCAATGGATGTGTTCAATAAATGCCTGTGTCTAAAAATGAGTCCAGGCTAGGAGTAGTGAAGAATCCAATAAAACACTTGCCTCCTTATAATTTTGGTTGATTTTTGTCCTTGAAATGATGGCAATTACTTTCTGTACAGGAGTAACTTGGTAACTTATGTTGTACAAAAGAAAAAGGCACTAAAGCTTACCTTTATGACTGTTCCCAAGGTCTGTCTTGCTGACTCTGCTCCACCCAGCCTCCAGTGCTCAGTTTCTAGGCTTTGTCTGCTCTCAACTTTTCTATCCAACTTGCTATGGATGGGCCACTGTGGAATTAACATCTGTTGACTGCCTTGCCCAATACTCCAACCTTGTCTGTTTCAGGAACTCTATAACCAACTCTCATCAGTGCTAATTATAATGTGTTTGTGCCCTCTTGTAAAACATTTGGGGTAAACAATAGCTGGAAAATCCCTGCTTCTCTGTAGCTCAGAAATATACTGTCTATGTTTGTGACAGTTTATTTACAACCCTCTGTAGCTGCTTCTGGTTTTCATGAAATAGACTAGTTGGGATTACTGTAGTACGAAGAGGAACAGCTTTTGAACAGTTTTGTTTCAGTCAGCTTTCCCCTACTTCTGTGAATTTCAGGCCCCTTTGCTAAGCTAAAGGCAAAGGCTGTGGGAGAGCTGCTGAAATGTCCGTGAAGTGAACACTGAAATACTTGTCAGCCTGAAAATAGAAACTTCTTAGGCCTTAATTCAGGAAACCAAGAGGACAATAAAAATTGGTAATTAGTATTAATAAATAATAATTTCAGATTTTGTACAGGGTGTGAGGGAGTTGCCAGCCTATAACATGTAATTTGTGATCACAGTTGAAGATATTTCCCAAGTATCAGAGCCATGTGTGTCGATCAAAATGGATCTGAGTTTCTTCTGTGAGGTTTAGTGTGCTGTCTATACGTGCACATCTGTTAATGAAGTTACCACTGCTCTCCTCTTTATAAGAGCTTAATCATTGGCAGAACAGCCTGTCTACTGAAATGTATTCAGTTGGGTCAGCCTTGCCTGGGTTGAATGGATTTCTCGGGAGCTGCTCTATTACCTGACACAAGGGGAAATGGGGCTCCTCATGTGGCTTTTGGGTGCTGTGAGCACAGGTGTTGATTAATGGGTGATGTTGCTTTGGCTTTTGATCTGCCTGACAGAGGAGGTTACACCTCAATTTAAGCTTTTAAAAATAGGCATTTACACTAAGACATAATCCTGACCTGTTTAAAACTAGTCTTCAAGCACATGAAGTTATTTCTTCAGAATTCTTACTCTAAAGGCTGTCCAAGTTAGTGCACGTGTGGTTGTCTTCTGCATGGCAGGCTGGGGCCCTCGCTGGAAGTGCAGGGCTGTGATTTGGGCTGGGTTGTGTCAGCTTCTTTGTGGTGCCCTTAGCTCAGGTTGAGTTAAATGGTTTTCTACTATTACAGTTATTTTAGAACAATGCTTTTCCTCCATATCTTGAGATCTGCTGATGAGTGTTACATATTAGAAACATTTGGAAGAACCATAATCTTTATCTGATGAATAATTTTGTTCTAGTTTTAACCTGGTGAACTTGGTAGGTACTGCAGGTTAGCCCCAACAAATGTTTATATCTAACTTACATCTTATCTTAGTTGATTAGAGAAGGGCCTTTTCTCCTTAATACTCATTGAGGCAGGGTTTGAATGAGGCAATGCTTGTCTCCTTCAGCATGTTTAAAAGCTCATTCTTTTTTCTTTTATCCTTTTTTTTTTTTTTAATCTCCTGCTCTCTCTTTAGGGCATTAGACCGCTGTGACTTGGGCTATCTTGCTTTTAGTTCACTGGCATGGAAGCCATGTCTCATATCACTCCATGTACTGTTAAGGAAATTTCAAAGAAAAATGTTACTTAGAGAATAAGTGTGTGCTGTGATCCGTTTCATCAGTGCTATAAACATACAATCCTCTTCAAAGCAAATCATGTGTGCACAGCATTGTCATACTAAGCAGTAGCAAGTGCACTGATGCATGCGTAACTACATTAAAAAAATCAACATTATGAATTCAAAGTACTTGTTAATACATTTAGAAGTACTCTAGCCATTTCTTCCTTATTGGTACTGCTTCTGAGAGAGCCCAGGTTTGATTTGGCTGCTTATGGACTTCAGGATAAGGATTGTAATTAAATAAATGTAATAAATACATCATCGTTATTCCGTTGATTCTGGAAGACTTACCTGGTATTTTTAACCAGTAACTATTTGCTGCAGCCTCAAAAAGGTATTTCCAGTTACGGGACAATCCATTGTGGTTGAGGTTTATAGGTGGTGCTGCAGCAAATGCCTGTCCTGTAATTTTCTGAGATCTCTTGTTGAGTGAGTTCGTAGATGGGCTTTTCTGAAGCACCTCTTGTCCTCGGTGCCTGCTGGTGACTCAGCTGCTGATATCGGTGGAGGTAGGGCTGAGGGAGAGCGTTGCATGGTGCTTACATCTGGAGGTGGGGCTGAGGGAGAGCGTTGCATGGTGCTTACATCTGGAGGTGGGGCTGAGGGAGAGCGTTGCATGGTGCTTACATCTGGAGGTGGGGCTGAGGGAGAGCGTTGCATGGTGCTTACATCTGGAGGTGGGGCTGAGGGAGAGCGTTGCATGGTGCTTACATCTGGAGGTGGGGCTGAGGGAGAGCGTTGTATGGTGCTTACATCTGGAGGTAGGGCTGAGGGAGAGCGTTGTATGGTGCTTACATCGGAGATAGCACAGCGGCTTTGGGCATTGAGATTATTTGTACCTTCCTCTTGTGTCAATGGGTAATTCTTCCTGTTGTGCTCCACGGATCTTAAGTTCTTCTGGTTTAATTAGACAGGTCTCTTGCCCCCTTGCAGATCGCCCCTGCTTTGTTTTTCTGCATGGAGGTAGCTTAATGCTAAAGCAAAGTGTTAGGTTTATCCTTCTTTAAGACCAGGGGAAGGTGAGTTAGAAACCTCTAGCCTTTTCTGTAGATGAACGATTGTTTCTTCTGTAAAGAAACAATGTTGGCATTTTGCCTTGTCCTTGATTCACCTGTTTTTTGGGGTGAAGAAAAAGGTCGGATAAACAATTTGGTTTATTTAAGTGCTAGTGTCTTTACAGTTTATTAAGAGGATGATGTCATTAATGTGTATATGTATTTTGAAACAGATGGTGTCTATTAAATCAGGAATGGTAGAAGTTATTGGTTCTCAGCTGGGCAGTGAGCACTAACTAGACTGGGGGAAGCTTAACAGGAGCTCCCACCCTAGTGTTGATCCACAGCAGGCAGTGAGAATGGGGTTAAAGTTCTAATCCTGCATGCCATTTTTGTAATGAAATCTTGTGAAGAGCTAACACTATTCCAACAAACTTGGAATTTATCTTTTTCTTGGTTTTGTCACACTAATAATGCTAAGTACTAACTAATGAGTACTAACAATGGACACTTTCCAGTACCACAGCACATCGCAGTCACAACTACATACATGAGGCAAATGAGAACCCAGATGGGTGTGAATGTCGTGCTCTGCTGCCTGTTGCCTGGTCTGTCTCAGCCCTGGTTTGTGCTGTCTGACATGGCTTCTGCATGGGAAAAGGTTTCCATTGCAGCAGTAAAGGTAGTAATTCTGTGTTTGTCTTCAGCTCTCTTGGGTTAGATGAGGGACAGTCCCTGGGGAGACACTTTCTCTGCAGCAGGAGTTCCCATGTGTGAGTGGATGGAGCTCTGGGGGTGCTGGGGAAGGTGGGAGAGGAGGGCAGGGGTTTCACAGGGACTGGTTCCCACAGCTCCAGATGTGCTGCAGTGGTGCAGTGGGTGAGGGATGGGCCATAGGGGAGATGAGACACCTTCTACGAGAACCCTGATTTTGTTACATTTGGTACCTGTGTCAATGATTAAACTATGTTAACTCTGCTCCCTGTAACAGGGTAAGATTTCTGCATGACAGTTATGGTGTTCGAAATTTTTGGTGTTGAGGGTTTTTTTTTTCCCACTTGTCAAGTGAAGCCATTTTTGGTCAACAAGCTTTGGAAATGGCTAAAGGATTAACAGTGTTCTTATGATTTTCAAGAGTGGTGGTTCTGGCTGAATTTTTCTTTGGATTTCTTTGTGATTTCAACCTTCTGTTTCTAAAGCTTTAACATACACGTTCCTTCAAGTTTCCTTCCAACTGCTTTTCATATATAAACTTAATCAATTCGCAATCATTTTTGTGAACATCCCATTTCCAACATAACAGGCAGTTTAATAATTGAAATACTTAAATTTGGGTATCTTTCTGTCATCTACTTGACGGTTGCAAGTCTACTACTTAGTTCTCCCCCTTATCCTTTTCTGGTTTGAAGAATTGAGAAGACCAAAGTCCAAATCCAGTGCATGACTGGTGACCAACCATAAGAAACCATTCCGAGTACATGAACTCTTCTCTCGGTGGTGAAGGGAAAATAGCTTAAATACAGCGCTCTAGAATTGCTGTCACAAATTGTCTATGTATCGTTTGACCTAGGAAGAATGATTTTGAAAAATCTCTTTTGCTGAAGTCGTGCAAACTATGGTGTGCGTTGTGTGTTTCTCTGGACAAGTTGAATGTAGCAGCTTGGAATTCTTCAGCCCAATGTAACACAACATCCTTCTCTTTTGGTCCCGTTCTACGCCTCGCTCCCCAGTTCCACTGACCTGTGTCTGGGTTAGTGGCACTAACCACAACATCATTCAGGTTTCCAGCAAAGTTCAGTGAAAACCTAGTGGGGGTTGATAAGAAATTAAAGCTAATTTTGTGAAATAATTCCTTGCTATCATATCACCATCCCAGCATACTGAACAAAAGCATAAAGACTTCTAGGTCCAAAACCTTTCACGTGTTTTAAAGGTTTCCTTTCTACTGCAGCCTGCTTTTTTCCCAGGTGGTTCATTTATTGGTAGTTAAATTTCCCTGCGTTTTCTCACAGAACTGACCAGACAGGCTGGAAGTAGGATGTTTTCACTTGTTTTCTACCAAAGTCTACATGCGGATCACAGACTTGGGCTCTGACCTGGAAGGTGCTTAAAGGCACTAAAATGGTGTGTAGTGACCATGTGCTCTAGGTGCTCTGCTGAGAGTTAGCTGTGTCGTGCTTCTCCCAGAGTCACAAAACTGAAGCGATAGAGAGTGGATAAATGTCAAGACTAAATTAATTTAAGGACTTCTTTTCCCCATAAAATGTTTTCCTAGTGAATTTGGGCCATAGTCTTGGTACCTGTGAAGGTAACAGCACCGAGAATGTCTTTTGTTATTTTACAGTCCTAAAGGTAGGTAGTGACCACCAGTGATCTGTTACTGGTTATAACTTGAAATAACACAGAAAAGTAGATGGACATCTAAGTTTATTTTTAAATGCGTATCTCTAATTAGGATAGAAATGCATTTATTTGGGGAACATGCAGTGCAGAGTAGTTAACTTGCTCCTGTTCTATAGTATCTTGATGACATCTCTTAGCTTTGTTTTTGAGATGTAATTGCAACCTGCATTCCAAGTCTTTGGAACATAGGCATTATCTCTGATCTGCTATAGATTGCTTTCCAGTTCCCTGTGGGTTTATCGTTGAATTATTTTCAGAAGTAAACTACAGTGTCAGGTTTTTAGCAAAGTCAATTCAATTAACCTGCAAAAGTAGGTGAAAGGGATAAGAAAACAGGCATAGGAGTTCTCAGGTTTTTTTATTAAAGGTTTATGAAAGCAAATATGTTTTAAAGTGAACTGAAATGGAAAGTATTTTTGGTAACTTATTGCAAAATGTGAACAAACAGTGCACAAAATTCTCCATTATGTGTAATCCTATATTGATATACTTGGCAAAGCATTTGTGTTTAAGACCTGCAGGCTTTTTAAGACTTCGCTTAATTGCAGAATAACAGGCTTACTAAACCTATGAATTCAAAATAAGGCTCAGAGTTGTAATTCAGATCAGATTTGCTTTTTGTTTTGTTTTTCCAGAATAAGATAGTTGTTGGAGCTCACTTTTTCGTAATCCTTCAGCTGGCCATACTGACGAAAGCTGAAAAGTGGGAAGAAGATTAGCCCAGCACATAAATGGGTGGCTTTCTTGTATTCTTCAACTCATCCCTGCTGGCTTAGCAGGTGATGAATTCTGACATTTTTCTAGGCTGAGGTGTGTTTGCCACACTGTAAGAGCTGTGTGGCTGTTCTCTGGTGATTATACTCTATGTGTGCTTTTCTGCTCTAACTGGGGGTGACATGAAGGGGAAAAAAAGGAACTGGATGTTTTATCGGTTACTGTTTTTCTTTCCTATCAACAGCTGGAGACAGATGTCTAAGAAACCTTTTCAGGTCGTAGTAAATATGCCCAAGAAATACGGATATTACTTCACTTCTAATGAGATTCGTATTTAAATGGCAGCTTCTATGAAACCTGTTTGGACAATACCTTTGTGGCAAGAGTTGTCCTGTTCTGTGGCTTGAGTTTGATAAAGCAGCTTTTTACTTGCTGGGTTTAAAACAAAATCAGACCATTAAAAATTAGTCTTAGATTAAAAGGAAGTGTGCTATATATTTGCTAGAATTTAGCACTGTAATGTAGAGGTATAAGAGAACAGCTAATTCAATCTTGTTCTCCCATAAAGGACTGTAGCTCTGATTGCCTGCAAACACTCAGAAATAACCACTTTGTTAGTATGTTATGAAACAAAATGCAGTGTTGAAAAACTTTGTAAGGCTAATGTGCCAGCCATGTAGCAAGTGACAATGCAACAGGCATTTCTTCTTTATTAGTACATAAACTGATCGTCTCACCTTTAAAGAATTGTGGGGTTTAATTCTGATTATATCAATTCAGTTAGTCTTTTGGTGGCTCGGGTCTCTGCTGCCAGTTCATAAGTGACTTACTTTTCACTGGGGTTGAAAAATTGCCTGAGGAGAGGCAGGTAACTGAACTGATACATTACATACATAATGAAGATACATCAACAAACTCAGAGGAAAACATAAGGAATTCTCTTCCAGGTAAAACATCTTTTAAGAACAGTAGGACATGTTAAGAGAAACTCCTTGAAAGTTGGTAGCATGTAGCTGGACACTCAAGACTAGTTTGAGTTTTACACAGGTTGTTGGAACTTTAAATGATTGCAAATTAAGATTTAAATCTGAAGCTAAACATGAGCAATCTAAAACTCTTGTCATTGATTTCATGGTGTGACCCCGGTTGTGTGTTCCCTGTGTCCGTAATGGCTTGTGCCTTTTTCACCCCCAGGTACTCGGTATCGGGTGAGCCCAACCTGACAGGCTGGGAACGTGGTCTCAGATCTGGTCTCCTTCAAAGGAACGTTCTTGTAGAATATTCCTAAATACGTGATTTTGACATAATTATACTTAGAAATCAAATGGTCTTGTAGTTGAGTTCACTAGGGTATTAGCATTCTGCAAAAAAAAACCAAACCCACCCAAATTGCCTGTTGTTAAAGCCCAGCAGTACACAACTCTAAGCTCCGAGTCGAGAGGTGTTGGTCTGTTCTGTATCTGCTAATGCATTTGCTCTGTGATTTGTGCCATCTATCTCTTCTAATTTCAGATATAATGAGCTACAGTTACATGGTTAGTGTATGTAGCCTGTGTTTTTGTAGGGAAGATTGTTTATGGAGCCTAAGCAACGGTTGTTAAAACTGCAGAAATTGAATTAATTTATTTTGAAGTTCCTGGAGGAGCTCTGACCTGTGGGAACAGACTGGCCAGCAGTGGCTGGAAGTGGCCAGGCAGCAGCAGGGTGACCCTGCTCTATTTAACTGCTGCTGCTGCCAGTGTTGTGAACCAAGGAATGATGTTGAAACTGATTTTCTTTGTTAAACTAACAGTTTTAAGGGTTTGCAAGGGCTTTGTAAGAACTTGGTAAGAAACATGTTGGTGGAGAAGCTCCCAAGCCTGGTTGTTGCTGGCAGGCACCGAGTGCCGTTCCTTTCTGTGATGTGATTCTCATAAGGCAGTTTAATGGACAAAAGCCCTCATTCTTCCTGGGATGCTAAATCCCTGACTGATCTAATACCTTGCAGGGACCAATGTAGCATCTTGCTGAAGGTATAATTTATATCATGAGTTAATAACTGGTAGCTAATGGTTTCTTTGACCTCTGTATTTATGGCTTCAATTTTGTCAAAGTACAATATATGTGTTACTTTGAAAGAGTTGAATGTTAGGCTGCCACGTACAGATAAAACTTTCCGATTAAAGCGGTAGTGATGAGTTATTACGATTGCTAAACAGAGTCATAACAATAGTAAAACAAAGGGCTTAGGTGAAACAGGATGAAAGTTTTGTTATTTTTTCTGCTATAAAATATTTGGGTGAGCTATGGTGTCTTGGGGTATCTATGTGGTAATTAATTGCAGTAATCAACAGTCAAGGGTAAAGTCCAGAAACACTATTTAGTAGTTAAAACTAAGAAAGCAGCCCGGGTTTGATGTTAGAAACTTCTGTCTTCAAGTGTGTTTGAAAACTTCTGTTTAGTCTCATTGTAGGTTTGCAGAGTAGGTGAGCAGCCTGAGCTAGATACAAGCTGTTTGTGCGCTGCAGGATGGTCAGCAGGTCTCGCTTGGGAAGTGATTGCCAAGGCTTCCAGTCATCTAGGAAACACTCGGCCCACGCCGATAGAGATCGGTGTGAGGACCTGCTGTTTGATGGCAGGAAGAAGCAACTCTCTCTTGAGTTGTTGGGGTTCTTAGTCACCGTCAGGAAGAGGGTGGTTTCTGTGCAATATCAGATCTGGGCTGTCCACTGCCAGCGTGAGGTGACTCAGGCAGTGCCTTTACACTAACCACTTGCAAAAGGTGTGTGTTTAGTCACCGTCAGGGTGGGCCTGTTCTTAAATGCTTGTCAGGCAGAATCCCTGAGCATTCCCATGGGAGTAGAAGTGTGGGGCAGTCCATGGCTGGCTCCAGCTAAAGGCTGGACTGGGTGAAGCCAAGGGCTCTCTGAATTCCAGTTTAGGAAGTTGGAAGGCCATTCTCAGACATGGAGAGAGAGGCACTTCCACTCCTTGTTTTGTAAAAATGAGAAAGAACAACCTATTCTGTACTGTTTGCACCTTCCCTTACAAAGAAGGATTCTTCTGCTTTTCAGGTTTTTCTGCCCAATTCGTTGCTCTCCATCAATAATTCTGTATGTTTTAGAAGCTTTTGTAAGGGGAAAAAAATCTGGCCTGTGATGAATCTTGGCTAATAGTTTGTTTATTTTTAAAAGATGCTGCTTCAGTGTGCCACTCCAGGCCTACAGCATTTAGGGATTGAATTAGATCTTTTATCCTTTTGCTCAGACATTTCTACCAGTTTTACATTTAATTAAGAGCTGTTACTCCATGGAGCTGTCCATACTTAATACAGAACAAATTAAAATTTTCATACAAAGACATCTTTTCTTTCAAAAAGATCCAGCTCTGTCTTGACCTCAGCTTATTCACAGTAAAGCTGCTGATACTAAAAATGCCTGATTTTAGACAAGGTGTAATGAGCAGGTGGAGGGGTTTTGTTGGTGTGCGGGTTTTTTTCTTTGTTGTTGGGTTTTTTTTGCCAAGGTTTCTCTTTGAACAGTTCCTTCCTCCCCTGACTGAGGTGGTGTGGGTGTGTGTGACAGAGGTGACTGTTCCCGACAGGCGATGGGGAGGACTGGTTGGGCTGGCTCCACAGACTGGTGGATGTCCTAGCCCTCTCTGCTGGAGAACAGGAGTGCACGTGGACAGTAGTCACCTACTCCCTGCTCTTCCTAAACCTGGCACAGCTCGATAATTAAAGTTGGGTCCTTTTAGGCTTTTTTGTTTTGCTTGGGTGGGGTTTTTTTTTGTGTGTTTTTTTCTGTTTATTTTCATTCTTTTTGGTTTGTTTTGTCTTTTGTTAAAGGGTATATATGAAGGAAATTGCCCTAAAAACACTTTGCATTATGTTAAGTGAGGAATACTGAGGAGGGTGCTTGGAACACACACTTTTCCATGCAGCGAGATACTGTAGATCAGTTGGTTGGTAACTTACTGTGGAGCAGCTGTAATTTGCTAAGAGCAGAAATGGCTGCTCTGCCCTGAAGCTGCTGGGGTGTATCTAGCACTGAGATGTGGCTCTGAGCAGTGCAGGGTTAGAGCGATGGAGAGGGCTGTGTGTCGCTGAGTGGTGGGGATACAGGGGGAGAACTTCGGGGTTACTTCATATTTCAGGGGAACAAACGCCTTCCTAACTAGATGACATGTCAGGGATCGCCTTATAAATATAGTTGCTGTTATTTTTAGGCAAGTGCTGTAGCTGCATCTGCCTGGACCCTGTGACAAATTTCACAAAATATTGGAGTATGATTTTTCCTGGAGTCATTGCAGTGATGCTGGATTTACAAGGCATTCACTGCTTAGTGGTAGTTCATAATATAAACCCCACCTTCTGGTTTTAATACTGTGATTTTTACCATGGTAGTACTATAAGCAGATTTTAGAAGTTTGTGTATCTGTGTTTGGCTGTTCAGTGCTTCGAGCAGTGCTTCTGTGGCTAAAGACGTGCCTTGTTTTGTTCTTCTCCCCAATGTTTATCGCTACTGAGCGCGTTGCTATGTTCATAATGAAGTGCAGAGATTCAGCCATTATAAGCCTCTGGTTTTCAGTACTTAAATTTACAGCAGCATTGCCCTCTAGAGGGCACTTCTTCTGAGCATTTCAATAGATTATTTTTTTTTCAAATATTAACTACTTTTCCATTAATTTGTATATGATACTCCTACTGTGTAGTGAAGAAGATGCATCTATGGCAAAGCAGTTGTGTCTCTACCTGTCAGGAAGCAAGGTGTGGGACAAGAGTAAGTGCAGCTCCTGCCCTCTGGAAGGGTGCAGCCTCTGCTGGCAGTTTTCAACAGAATTGTTTCTCAAATAGCTATTGGGGAAGAGGTCACAGTATATAAAATGACGTCTTGCCCGTTTAGCTGCTCCTGTCCTAAACAGCTTGCGGGGTGGTGGTGTGGAGTGTTAGAGGTGGGAAATCCACCAGCAGAGTGAAATACAAGGAACTTGCAGCTTAAGCCTATTCTGAAGCAGACAGCTGAGCCCAAGTAGGTTTGGAAACAAGCTCCTGATCCCTGGGATGGATAAGCAGACATTAATGATACGAGCTAAGTATTTTCTTTACTTTTTTTCATGTAAGAAAGGCTGTTGTTTAAAGCAGACTCCTGACCAACATGATTATCCAGCTTTTATAGTGAGTCTTGTGCAGCTCTGTGTCTGGTGGAGGGACAGCAGGGGAGAGGCAGTGGGAGCACAGGTAGGAAGTTTACAAACCCACCAGTGTTTCCCAGTTTCTGTGTATTGTCACGTTCAGTTTTTCTCGCTGCTAAAAGCTGGTTGGTCAAACTTGCTTAACGGCTTGAGTGAATGAGGTGTTATATACAGACTCTCCTCAGGTATGCAAGAAATGCTAACTTCAGCACTTTTCATAGTGGTGTTCCTTACCTAAGAGCACCTGCAGTGCAGAAACCAAAAGGCAGTGCTGCTGAAATGGTTCTGGTGGTGTCGCCTTGACTGGGATTGAAACTGTCCAGTGGAAGTAGATTGTGCACTGAGAATACTGAAGTTCGTGGTGCATAAGAAGATGTTAAATAATGTGTGGGGGGAGAAACAGTAATTTGTGCAAGGCCCTGATTTGAGCAGTATCTGGAATAGGTCAAATTTCACCTTTACTCTGAATGAACTTGGGTTGTCAGATGTGCACTGATGGAGCCATGGTCTGAAAGCAGCTGAAGCATTAGCTGATCTCTGGTGCGTGTGGAAAATTAACTGAATCAACTTTGCTGGGTTTGGTTGATGGAAGATAAATCCTCTGTCCTTATGCTAGACTTCTTAGAGGGGTAGTTTTTTTGGCAGGAGTAGTGAGTGCAAACAGTTCATGGTAGGCCTAAGGGCTTTTCATCACAAGAAAAGATGGTGCAGCTGCCTCCAAACTAGAACTGAGCTGTGACTGAGCTCTCCTTCTGCTCCCTTCTTGAAGGACTGATGGTGGGAAGATGGGGAATGAAGACAGTGTCCAAGTCTCTCCAGACTGCTCAACCCAGGCTGGAGATAGGCCATAAGGGCATAATCCTCACTAGCAAAATAAAATTACCTTTACAACTTTGTCAAATTGTTCTGCCCAAAGGGGTGTTGCAATCTGAGCACAGAAATCTTCCCCTCAGTTCAGGGTGACCGAATGCTTATTTAAAGGAAATTAATGGTATCTCTTTCTCCACTTTCTAGATGGATTGAATCTTCTGTGTTGAATGCCTCCGGATTTCCTAGTGGATTTCACATCTGGAAAAATATCTTGGATTTAAGCCACTCAGTGGCAGACTGAATTGTGGATCCAGGGCTCCTTAGACTTCAGACCTCGAGGAGACAGCCACTGCTGAATCACGTTAACCTGACATCGCAGCCACCATGGTGCTGTCACAAAGGCAACGAGATGAACTGTAAGGAATGGTTATTTTTAAATTTGTGTTGTGTTTTCATTGAACTTTAAATATTAACTTTTGTTTCCAAATAGATTTTACAGGGTGGCTGTGTTCACATGCTGACCAAGTACCATGTATTACGGTTTAGATCTCTATACTCTTATTTTTGATACAACTGCTGGTATTTGATAATAGAATTGTGAAATGGTGAAAATACAATTTCAAAGTTATGGCACAAAAAAGGAATTATTAAATTTGATATAATTTATTATCCTCTATTTTGTTTTGACTTCAGTCACAAAGTTATGAAAGGGTTCAAGTAAGCAGCAAGCGCATTGCAAGATATGCTCCAAACTGATTTGTGAATTCTACTTCTGTCTTGAGTAAACTCTAACAATTTTTTGCTGTTTTACTCCCAAATGTAGATAAGAATGTGCTACATTGTGATTACAATCTTTGACTTCCTATATTGTATTTAAAATGGAGAGTTTATTTAAAGGAGAAAAAAAAAAGCAAACCCCAAACAAAATAATAAAACCCTCTCCTTGATTCAATTTAAGATACGGAATCCTTTCCAGAGTCTAAGGAATAGGCTGGCAAGTCCTGTGCCTTAGTTTGCTTTCTCCTCTGTCATAAATGGTGATAGTGAGTGGTGGGCGGCAGTCGGGGTGGCAATGTCTCCTGTGATACTTGGTTTCACAAACTGACATAGCGCTTGTGGTTTGGTTTTAGTTTTGGTTTTTTATTCATTTTGAAAGTATTGCCCAAGTGTAATTCACTGTTACGCGTCTCTCTTGTCCATGGTAAGTGCTCTCTATTATTTTTTTTCTTAATACAGCTTCTTCACTTTTCCAGTAATGATTTGACCCCCTTTACATTAAGTATAGTATGTGTTTTTACTGTTCTCTTTCGTATACTTCAACAGTTGTTCTATTTCCTAAAGTAAAGTAGAAGAAATCTGCAAATTATGATTTTTACAACTGTTCATTAGATGTGGAGGAGTTTTTGTATACTTCAACTGTTGTTCTATTTCCTAAAGTAGAAGAAATCTGCAAATTATGCTTTTTACAACTGTTCATTAGATGTGGAGGAGTTCTGGGGTTTAAACATGTTCAGGATTACAAATTTTTTAGCAATTCTCTGAAGTTTTTTTCTGGAAACACTGTTAAGGAGTACGTGTTAATGGTGAGGTGGAAGTAACGAAGTGAACTGTTGAAGAGTACGTGTGTTAATGGTGAGGTGGAAGTAACGAAGTGAAGAGTGTGTCCTGCTGTTGACATCTCAAAGCAAAATCTGTTTCCCAAATGTATTTGTGAAACTTGCTTGGGCTTCTAACAAATCAAATAATCCTCGGTGTTGTCTTGCATTGGAGACTTAGATGTTGATTGTGCTTTTTTAAAAGTCTGAACCAATTCTTCTATTGAGACTTGTGTCTGAAGACACTGTTCTTTCTTTTTTAGAAATCGAGCGATAGCAGATTACCTTCGTTCTAATGGCTATGAAGAGGCATATTCGGTTTTTAAAAAGGAAGCTGAGTTAGATGTGGTGAGTTCAAGCAAGATTCTTCATCTATGTTTTAAGTAAAGAGTCTATAATTGTATGGCACTTGCATCCATTCTGAACATGTGTATCTATTACATCAATTATCACCTGTCAGCTCATGCAGCTTCAGAACTGGAGGTAGGATTTTCCCCCGTGAGAGTGACCGAGCGCTGGAATAGTTCCCTGGGGGTGGTGGAGGCTCTGTCCCCGGGGGTCCCCCAGACCTCGCTGGGGCTGGTCCTGGGCAGGCTCCTCCAGCTGGCCTTGCTTTGGGCAGAGGGTTTGGATGTCCTGATCTCAAGAGGCCCTTTCTGACCTGAACTATTCTGTGATTAATATTCAGAAGAATGTGTCTAATTAGAACACAACTAATTTCTATTTCCTGCTGTTGTGTCCATCCCCCCTCTCCTCCCTGTAACTCGTTTCCTTGACTGCGCTTACTCTTATCTTGGAATTCTGCATAAAAGCATAAACTTCTGCGATACAAAACTAGAAACCTGAAGACTGGTCTCTTGTAACCAGGTTTGAAATAGTCTAAGACTGTACAGCTTTGGAGGCTGACTTCTTGTGGTAATGTTTAAGATACAGGACAAAACAGGGTTGCTTTTGTCCTCTGCTTTATCACACAGAGCCAGTGGTGGGTCTGTTTTGCGATTGGAATCGGGTCAGTAGTTAAATCATTGCCTGAAACCACACACCAGCTGGTTACCCCTGAGCTTTGGGGCAGTCTAAATGGTTAATAGAAGTGATCAGCTCTGGGGAACAGGCTGGGTTTGTTAGACTCTATAGATGCTATTGACTTAGATGAGTCATTTCTTGCAACTGAATTCTATTAATTTGCCTTTGTAATAGATGATTCTTGGTATCATTTTTAAACTTTCCACCTATTAGCATAGGAGATGTGTGTTACATCTGAGTGTCGGTTTCTCTGGAGATACCTGGATTGAGTAGTAAACTCCTATGCGCTGACTTTTGAGAAGTCCTTGCCTTTTCTCTATTATAAGTCTTGAATTGTTCTTTTTCCAGAATGCTTGGCTGAAATTTGACTTAGTTTCTCCAATCTGCTTCCTGTTTCTAATAAATAAGTAGAAATGTCAAATTGCAATACCATACTTAATATTGAAAATCCTAATACCATTGCCTTATCTGCCTTATCTATCAACCTAATTAAGTCTTCTCTTCCCAGAGGTTAAGAAGGCGATCTAAATAGGCTGGGTGGTCCTGAGGGAAAGAGAAAATGCAGTTGCTAAAAGTTTCACATGACTTCCTTGCAAGAAAATCCAAATTGTTTGGGTCTATACTAACATGACAAAAAAAAGGTTAAAGGCAGAAATTTATTTCAGTAAACTGAAACGATTTAAGTGTAGTTTTACAAAGAAGGATTTCATTTTTCGTATTGATTATTCTGCAGATAACTCCAGTTTTCACAAACGCCCCTGCAGTAGCAGGTTAACATCTGCTCTCTGACCGAGGTGCCCAGTCCTCAGGGGTTTCATGGAGCAAGCCTGGCCATTGTTGTTTTCTCCACGCCTTTGTTGTTTTCCAGCTAATTTAGAATTATTCTAGTACCAGATAGTCATTTTGTACATGGAGAGAAAGTGTGCAGCATTAAATTACTCTTCTGTGCCTCTGATGTGTTTCCCTGTGTAGCTTCCGTTCTTCTTTCTTGTGTTTCTGGGGCGGGGGGAAGAGTAATAGTCTGGCTTTTACAGTACCATCAGCTGTGCAGTGTTGCTCCTCAGCTATTCCTTAGGGCCCAAAGGAGAAATATGGAGTGGAAGAAGATTATTCTTCATTAAAGTTTCATTAGAGGTGCAAAGTCAGTGTTGATTCCTGCAGGAGCTGGAGTGATGTGCAGTAGGGCGGCTGCATGCTCTGCTTTCGGCTTCACTTACCGAGTACAGGTGTGGGACAGTGTGCTTAACACCTGTCTCTGAGAAGGTAGCACAAAGTAATGCAATTTTATGGTGATAATTTGAGGTTAACTCTAATCAAGGATTTATAAAAAAAACCACAAAAAATCCAAAAAAACCCCAAACCAACAAAACCCAAAAATTAGTTAGTTTGGGCTAACTGGTTGTCAGGCAAGGTGGAGTATCTGTAATCCTACCTTCAAACAGTGTGATTCTCCGTGAGTGTTGTGCTGAGGAGTCACAGCTCTAGCACAGCCTTTGTTGGGAGGGGTGAGTTCATTAGTTTCCATCTAGTGGATGGATATGAGCGAGGAGGCTATCTTTGAGAATGTGTTCTGCTTTTCTGTCTATGTAAATTGTAGCCATGAAAATTTGACGTGTGGTTGTTCTGTGTAACTAGTAAAACTGATGATGGTCTTCTGCTTGAACTTCTCTTCCTGTGGTCAAGAGATCTTTATTAAAATGAGCTGTTTGTGTTGTCTCTGAAGAAACACTTCTACAGGCTTTAGAATGAGAATTTATTTATTTAAATGCTTTTCATCCTCAGAATGAAGAGTTAGATAAGAAGTATGCTGGACTTCTGGAAAAAAAATGGACATCTGTTATCAGATTACAAAAGAAGGTAAGTAGAGATCTGATGGATTGATGTGTATAAAATGTTATGACTGATAGCGAACATTCGTCACTGGCAAGGATGTTACGTACTTTCCTTGTCAGACAAATGCAGGGTTTAGAAAGTGATGCCTCAAAGATGAATTTTGTGGACTTAAGTAGGGAAAACAGCAAACTCCATGTTGTAGGGAATGTTTTGTCTATCTCTGCTGGCAGAGACATCCTCTAAAAATTTCCTTATAAAAAATGCTTGACTGCAGTCCATAGATTGCATGTGCAGTTTCTGAAGCTGGAGAGGAAAGAGGTACCTTCAGGCAGTTTGTGAGTGGAAAGATTGAATAGTCGTCTCCTGAAGCCTTGATGGGGTTAGGAGGAAGGTAGAAACGTGCGGCTGGTTGTTGTTGGCCATTACATTAAAGAGAAGAAACCATTAACTCCAGTGCATTAGAGCAAGTGATTCTACTGCAAGTGGACAGTACAAAACTCGGTTTAGTAATGCTTCAGTGGATCTAGAGTGTATTAAAAGCTTAAAAAAAAAATATCTGTGTGCTAACAACAGACCTATCTCTTGTGAAGGTTAATGTATGTAGGGTTTATTGTTGGGTGACACGGGTGCCATCTTGGGGATACAGAGAATTAGTGCAGTAGTCACATTCTTTTTCGTTGACAGAACCTCCTTTGATAGTTTGTCAAAATAGTAGCTCAAACATATTTAATGATTAGATTGTTAAAGAATAAATTATAATTTTAGAAATACCAACACTATTGAATGTTGCTAATCAGTTTGGACCCAGGTCATGCTTGCTTTACTGTGAATCCTGGTATTTGGGTTATTAATGAGTGAAGGTGAATTAGAACTTGGTATAAAACTAGAAATGAATGTCTCCTTAAAATTCTTAAACTTAGGTAATGGAATTGGAGTCGAAGCTGAATGAAGCTAAGGAAGAATTTACATCAGGTGGACCTCTTGGTCAGAAACGAGACCCCAAGGAGTGGATTCCTCGTCCTCCAGAGAAGTATGCCTTGAGTGGACACAGGAGTCCTGTCACTCGAGTAATTTTCCATCCAGTTTTCAGTGTTATGGTCTCTGCTTCAGAGGATGCCACAATAAAGGTATGTGTTTGCTACAGAAGATGAAAATAATGAAGTCAGAGGATGTGTAATATGTAACATTAGTATTTCAGGCCAGATGTCTGTTGTACTGATGGAAGATCATTTGTTTCAGATTCTGCTTTAGCTCCAATAGGGACAGTTCTTTCAAGTAGGGTGTCCTGTGTAATCTACACATTTTAGCTTATGCTGGTCCAGTTAATATCTTCAAGAGTATTTTGCTGTCCTTTGGCTTGAAGAAGAGATAATTGAGCTAATGTGGATTTAGAGACTGGAGAAATAGATGAAGGCTCACTGGGGGAAGGTGCATTTTGAGTGCTCTGAGGAGCAGTGGCACAGTGTACAGAGTGCTGTGATGAGAAGCAGGAGGACAGTTGCCTCAGGTCATCTGAAGTGATTGTTTTTAAAGTGGAGTTGAAGTGGTTACACAGCTGTAATCCTAACTGAAAATGAGTTCTCCTTATTTAGAGTAAATGGAACACACAAGTCTCATGAAGTCCCCCTGACTTTGAGTAACTTTCAGTGGTCTTTGTAGCCTTTATTGCAGGGTACAGTGGCAGGAAGAGATTTGCTGCAATAGGCAAGTAGTTTCTCATTTTAGCATCCAATAAAAACATGATTGGGCATTTTCTTGTTGTTTGAATGTCACAATTAAAGGGAATTATCCCAATAAAGGATGCTTCTCATTGTTCTCTTCTATGCTGCTTTGAAAACTATTTGGAAAAGTGCTGTTTTGAAAAGCATTGAGTAGTGTATTAAGTGATGTGCTTAAAAACACAACATGATCTAATAGTGGCTGCTTGTTGGAGAAGATTAAAATAAAAGGTAGCAACCAGATCTAGTTCATGAAAAGCTTTAATCTGTTCCTGCAGCAGAGTTGAACGTGGAGGCTGGGTGTGTTTTTCTCCAGGCAGACAGGGCCAGCTGAAAGCGGGGCAGCTCGGGGTCTATTGGGATGATGAATTTTTTGTTGTTGTTGTGTTTTTTGAAGTTTGGTTTGCTTAGGATATAATTTTAAATGAAATGTCTAATTTTGTGCTTGAGAGCGACAAATCTGTAGGAGCTTGTTTTGTTTCAAAGGGTTTTGTTTGTGGTTAGATGATGGAAGACTGACTTAATTAGGAGGTGAGAATGGGGACTTCATGCTATCTTGCAGTTACTAACTGCAAATGTTTATTTAATCTCTGACAAATTGTGTAATCTGCTAGTGTGTGCCTATCAACCTCTTCAGAGTGGTTTGGATTATCATCCCTACACCGGTGCATTCGCAGTGTGGCTCCTGAGGACACAGTATTTGCTGTTGGGCTCTGGAGCCACAGCAAAGCTCGGGAGAGGGCGAGGGGGCTGTTAAAGGTGATGCTTTCCCCACCAGCTGGAGATGGGCTGTATTGCTCCTCAGGAACAAGCCTAGAAAGGGTGGAGGAAAACCATCTGTACAAAGTGGATTTATTATGTCCGATGTCTTCTAAATGGATCTTCTTTGTTTTTAAGGGTATTGGGTGTTAAGACTTTTAGATACAAATGGAATTTATTTTTCTGCTGTCTTTAATGGTTTAAGCTAGCTGAAGAACACTTTTCAAGATGCATGAATCCAGTTAATTTTTAAGTTACAAAATCATATAAAAATAATGCTTATTTTTCTATGCTGTTAGGCTTTTTAGGGCTGGCTCTCTTTGTCTCTTGCTCAATTAATTATTGAGTAAGGTGCCAGACTGGCCTGCAGAGTGCAAATGTGAGGCTGGAGAGTACAAAGTAATAGGTTGCTGTTAACGGATTTTCTGTTCACTTGTCAGGTGTGGGATTATGAGACAGGAGACTTTGAACGAACCCTTAAGGGACATACAGACTCTGTGCAAGATATTTCCTTTGACCACACTGGCAAACTATTGGCCTCCTGTTCTGCTGATATGACCATTAAGCTATGGGATTTCCAGGGCTTTGAGTGCATCAGAACTATGCATGGTAAGGTATAAAAGGGATTGATTTAGTCGGTAAAGTGAAGAGATTTTTAATATTTTTTTTCCATTCAGGAAAACTGCTGATGTGGAAAGGGGTTATAAACCAGAGTATTGTCCAAGAGAAAGAGGGGGCACGTTTTGATGCCTTGAGTGCTTTGTAAATGAAGTATGTGTTTGGTGTCTATGGGATGAAATAGCATCTCAAATCTGCTATGCTTGATGCTGTGGGAAGCAGCCCATAATGTTAATGAAATGGCAGTTATAGGGCTTTAGCGCTAAAAATTAAATGCTTAGTAGGCAGTAAAACTGTGGCTTCAAATCAGGAAAGGGCTACTGTCTTCCTTGCTCTGTTTCCCTGACGAGCTGCTTCAGGAGGGAAGCAATTAGTGCAGACACTGCCCGGGCGGCTGCGCTCAGCGCGGCCCGTCTCAGTCAATGGGCCCTTTGCTTCAGACTCAAAAGCCATAGGAAAAAATGGGAAAGTCAGACAACCACAACTATAAGATTGACTGCAACTTTTATTTTATAGTCTTGATGTAAAAGCATTTTTATACTGCTGCTTGCTTTTAATATTTTCCTGTAGAAGTGGGGTGTAGGAATAGAGAATGTTTGAGACTTAAGAAAATAAAACAGGCACACGCATATACCAAGGAAAACAGAAAGCTGTTGCCTCTTGTGCATATGGTTCTCTAAACAGCACAGAACACTTGGAGAGGAAGAGCAGGTGTTGCAGCGGGCTGATGGCAAGAAAATAAAGTAGTGCTGCTGGGGGTGTTGGGTCTTTAGAGATTTCTGTATGAACACACATGTAGCTTGTGTATATTTATGAACTGGATGTTGTAACACAAGTGGGTGAATGAGCTGCACGCTTTGCCAATTACATCCTTTCAACTCAGTTTGAAGTAAAAAGAAAATAATTGAGAACTTATATATTCTAAACTGCTGATCTCAGAAGATTCATTTCTAGTCCCAACAATTTTAGAAGGGACAGTTTTGGAGTTTAAAGACAGATGAGTGCATGGATTATATACAAAATATTATAGTCAAGCTTGTACACTGGACTTGTCAAAAAGCCCCTACCCAGCAGGTTGTTCTGGATAATACAAACATTTCAAACCAGTTAATTCTAATGTTTGCCATTGGGAAGTTTAAGTTCTAATTTTTGTAATACTGGAAATTAATAGCCTTTACAGTGTGTGTTATCTCCCTTTTCTGTGTTATGGCCCATTACTTGTGGGGTGAGTAAAGTCAAGAGCTGAAACAATGTACAGGAGGTCAGGAGGAGTTTGTGTTAAGGAAATGATGTGGATGCTCTTTCCTGACTCAGCATTGATTGTCTCAGCTGCAGGACTCACTGTTGTGTGTATGCAGCTGGTTCTTGAACCAATGCAGTGCAGTGTTTTATTAGAACCCAGTATCAGATGTGTGAAGTGTTAGGGTTCTGCAGTGAGGTTTGGATGCCTCTCTGTGAGGACCTTTACATGTAAAGATTATTCCATAAAACGTGCACTACTGCTGTAGCTACTGGTCTAAGATAAAAGAATAGCTGTTCCTGTGTGCTCTGTAAAAACTGCTCCAGTACCGATTAATAAAGATTTGATTTCGTTTCTAGGTCATGATCATAATGTTTCTTCAGTAGCCATCATGCCCAATGGAGATCATATAGTTTCTGCCTCAAGGGATAAAACTATCAAAATGTGGGAAGTCCAGACAGGGTAAGTGTGGTTCTGGTGAAACATCTCCCCTCTACACAACAGGCACAAACCACTGGCTGTGGGAAATGGGCCACACAGATCTGCAGTGTCAGCAAAAGTCGTTTGAATTGAGGTGTGATATTGTACCTTTTAGACAACTCACCTAAGGACTCTGCCTTAAACCATTAAGCACAGAGTTTTGGTACTGCCCAATTAAAACCTACCTGGCTTTATCTTTCTGGGAGCAATGAGGGTGGAACACCCTAACTCAGGACCAGGGAGGGATACAAATTCTGTGGGTACCACAAGTTTAAAGGGAACACGAGAGGAGGGAGGAGAAATCCATTCCCTTTCTTGACGTAGATCCAAGTGTCTCTTGATTATTTTTTTTGTCGTCTTGTTTCATTCTTCAGTTGTCTCTTTAATCCACCCATTTGCTAGAAGTAGTAGGTGCAGGCTGTCTGAATGACTGTGAATCTCTACTTGTTCTTAAAATACTTATTTAATGAGAGCTGTTCTGTCAACTTTGTTTTTTCCCCCAAGCTTCCTGCTTTGTCTCTTAACAAGGATTTGCCAGTTCTCGGCTGTCACTTCTCCCTCCTGTCAGCTTCCTTTCCATGAGCTGTTTGATGGCCTTGTCCGTCAGCCCCTGGGGTGGACACGTGCATGCTGAAGTATTTTATCTTCACTTCTAAGGGCTGGTCAAGCGTCCTTAAAGGCATGTGCAGTGGTTTTATTGCAATGTTAACTGAGTCATGCTTTATTTCTGTTTTTGTGAATAGTTACTGTGTGAAGACTTTCACGGGACACAGAGAATATATTTTATCTTCTAAGAGCTGGTCAAGCGTCCTTAAAGGCATGTGCAGTGGTTTTATTGCAATGTTAACTGAGTCATGCTTTATTTCTGTTTTTGTGAATAGTTACTGTGTGAAGACTTTCACGGGACACAGAGAATGGGTGCGCATGGTGCGACCCAACCAGGATGGTACCCTCATTGCCAGCTGTTCTAACGACCAGACAGTGCGTGTTTGGGTGGTAGCAACGAAGGAATGCAAAGCTGAGCTCCGGGAACACGAGCACGTGGTAGAGTGCATTTCCTGGGCTCCCGAGAGCTCCTACTCCACCATATCAGAAGCTACGGGATCAGAGGTAATGCTTCCAGTGCTCAGAGATAAGTCAGATTTTTGACTGTGCACTATGTAGAACTTACTGTATAGTATGTAGAACAGCTGAGCTTTGTTCTCACAGTGCTTGGCAGGTGCAGCAGGTGTATAAGTGTGTTTTGCAGAATTAATCCCCATCTTGTCGTCTTGGGTTCTATGCTGTTGTGGTTTTAACAGTAAGAGTTTTAACCTTTGTGCTAATGAAAGTGAACTTTGGAGAGATGCTCTCTTTCTGAGGTTGAGAGTGCAACCACTTCCCTGTATTTCAGGAAAGAACTGTGGACTTTACGCTTGTCATAAAGGGAAGATTGTAGGGATGCTCAGCAGCTGAAAGGTGTTGGGGGAAGCAGTGAGTTAGGAAAGCAGAACTGAAGCTGCCCTGGGTGTGTTGTGCTGGAGAAGCTTTGCCTGCCATGTCCTAGTGATACCAGCAAGTGTTTCTAACCGAAATAAAGCCCTGTTTCTGTGGTCACAGGTACATCTTCTCTGGTTCAGTTACTAAGTCTTCAAGAAAGGCTTACTAAAGGTCTGCGAAAGTTTCCTTTGAAGGATGACAAAGTGGAGACGAAATCAACAAGAAATTAACTCCAATTTCTAGTTAAAAAAAGCCCAAGCATTTCTGCCTTGGCAGCTTCTGCAGCAAGGATGCACACACCCAAGGGGAAAAGTAGTGACACTGGAGACACAGGGACTTGTCTAGTGATAGATTTTATAGATTATTTCAGTCAAACTTACGTCCTTAAAAGATCCTTATAATCTTTTAATTAAAAGTGATTAAATTCCAGATGTTCACTTCCTCTAGCAGAGGTGATTAATCAGCTGAAGTGGCGTCTCCCTGCCCTCTGCTGGTCTCACACCCCTGTACAGCCCGTCCCAGGGCGCAGCTGGGAGCCAGCAGCAGGTTCAGGTTAACTTCTCAGCTGAAACATCTCCAGTTCCAACAACTAAGTCTTTCTTTCATACTTTGCATGACTACAAATAGAAATAAGTTCAGAGTAGGAACTTTCCAAAAATTCTTAAACTTTTTTTGTCACTTTTTATGGAGAATGAGAACAGGAAGGTATGTCTGAGCTTCTTACTCTTTTGCCCTGAGGTGTCTGACTCTAATAGCAGACACAGCTCAAGTAAAAGAGGATGCCTTGCAGTAGGCAAGTGCAGGTTCAAAATATTTGGCTTGCTGCATCAGCAGGACATACAACAATTTGTTTTAACAGATTGTTTAATTCCTTTCATAGTTTTTTTATTTCTTCCAGTATTAGTAACGTGCCTGTGACTCTCAGCTGCGGCATTGTGTTTATTAGCTGTAAGCTGTGGGGAGATCTAAATGTGCTGCTGAGAAATAGCACTCAGAAAGGATCTGCTTCCACTCTCCCTTGCCCCCATCCCTGCCCCATATATGCCATAACTAAAAACCTAATTTTCTGTAGACTAAGAAGAGCGGCAAACCTGGGCCTTTTCTGCTGTCTGGATCCAGAGACAAGACTATTAAGATGTGGGACATTAGCACTGGCATGTGCCTTATGACACTTGTAAGTTCACTGATGTTTTTCTGGTGGTCATAGCAGTGTATGTCAAACCAGCTTTAACAGAATGAATTATCCTACATATTTATATTTTCAAGAGAAGCCAGTTATTTCAATAAGACAAGCACTGGAAATGTATCATTTTAATGGCTTCTGTATTTCAGGTCATGCTGTTGCTAAGAAATACTGACAGTATTAAAATCCATAGTGTAAATGCAGGAGTTACTGTGGTGTAGTTTTTGTGACAAGTAGCAGAAATGCTAATAATCAGCTGAATTTTGTCTTCTGGAAAACATCAAGTTCTGCTGTGCTTGGGCTGGTGGTGCTGGGGCGGGAGCAGGATCGGTGCAGATCACATGAGGACTCCTCTTTGTTTGCCTCCAAGGAATGGAACCCGGGTTGTTGGTAGAGCTGATAGAGGTGTAATAATAGAAACTGAAGATAAACTTTGAGTTCTAATCATTTTTAGAAAGTTAAATGCTATCCTTGTGGGAAGAGGGCAAGGAGTCACTCCGTTTGCCATAGCATAAATTATAGAATGCTGAGCCTCAAACCATGCATCTGCTCACTGCTCTCTCCCTGTGCACAAGGTGGGCCATGATAACTGGGTACGTGGCGTTCTGTTCCACTCTGGGGGAAAATTTATTTTGAGCTGTGCCGATGACAAGACTCTACGTGTCTGGGACTTCAAGAACAAGCGATGCATGAAAACCCTCAATGCGCACGAACACTTTGTTACCTCTTTGGGTACGTATTTATTGTTCTGTGGAGCTTTCTGCAAAGTACACAGCCAGGGATACAGATAGTTTTTTTTCTCCATCTTCACCAGCTGCAGTTGAGCACCAAGCTAGGCATGCATGTCTGGATTCCAGTGAAGTTTAGTGCTCTGAGTATTTTAATCAAGTAAGGACAGATAGGAATTTTGAGTGTGCTGGAGTTTTCCATGTCTGTTGCCAGTGTTGCACGTTGGATAAAGACGTTAACTGCCAGAGTGGTCTGGATCCTTTCACCGTGAGTGGGGAGCCATTTGGGGAGTGCTGTATTGCAAATGCTTGCCCAGAAAAAGTAAAAAGCAAAACAGCCAGGAAAAAAATATACTTTGAATTCCTGGGCTTTCCTAGTTGGTCTTACTGGGAGTTGGTGGACCTTAGTTCCCCCTTGCTCTGGCAAAACCAAAGCCAACCAAACCCTCCCTGGTCAGCAGAGCTGCTTTGCTCTGGCACCGTCTCTGCTGTTCCTATCCCTGAGCTGCTCTGCAGGTCAGAGCTGGGGAAGTGAAGTCAGCAGCGACCCAGGAATCAGCTACTGAGGTTTCCTTATCAAACTTGCAGGTCTAGTAAAAAATGCAGGGTTTCTGACTTCACTCTTAAGTTGCTGGAGACAGCTGATGAGAAGGGGGCCAAGAGAAGTTGTGAGCTGAAGATGATTAAACCGTTACTGTGGGTTGGCAAACCTTGGAATTGGCTGTGTCAGTTCACAGGTTGCTTTGCTGGGCCCTTCCTACTCAGCGAGGCTTTGTGATTCCCCTTGGCTAAACTTCTCAGAACTGTCTACTGATCCCCAGTCCAAAATTGATTTGTGTATATGAAATATTTTGCGGTCTCCTGAGAAACAGCGCACTTCACATTTTTTAGGTACTAGCTCACAGCCTATACTGTCTACAGCAAAAAGAAAGTCAAGTTTCTTGACTTCTGATTCTTCACATCTCCTACATAAATACATGAAGTTCTGTGTCCTGGTAGTACTCAGGTTGGATCAGTTTGAGATGTGTTGGACTCCTCTCTGTTATAACTTTATCTGGATATCTTTGCCATGAAAGCTCCTTTATAACTGAACTGAAAGGAGATTCTCATGCGTTACAAAATTATAGCCTGAGAGGATTTGCCTTCAGAACTACAGAGATAATGAGCTTTGAAATTTAGTCTTTGTGCTGCTATGACTTTTTTGAAAAAGTAACGGCATTCAGTGAGAGTGGAAAATACCCAAGTTGTAGATTCATTCTTAACATAAACTTTTCTTTCCTCGCAGATTTCCACAAGACGGCACCGTATGTGGTTACTGGAAGTGTAGATCAAACAGTAAAAGTGTGGGAGTGCCGTTGATTGAATTCACATTTGACCCCTTTTTCCTCTGGATGCACTCAGATACCATGGTTACCCATTGAGCTCTGTTTAAATAAATATTGTCCTTTCATGTAAATTATTCTGGATGTAGATTGAGCTTATTAAATGTTACACACAAAGTATTCATGCATGGTGAATCCAAATTGTATACTGTAAATTTACATACGTTGTCTAGAAGTACCATAGGTTTAAGAACATGGGCTGGCATTGGTCACATCAGACCTAAGAAGGCAGAAGTTGGATAATTGAAATAGGGCACTTAACTGAATAGTTGACAGTGTCGTTCTATGTCGGATAATTATACCTGTTTTTCTTTCTGCTGTCTGTTGGTGCCTGAATTGGTGACCTCATTTGGGAAAAGTTTTGTAGGGCTCTTTCAGAAATGTGTATCTATGTAACATCACTTAAGTGTGCTTAATAAATCTTCTCTAAATACTAGATAATAAGGCTGCAATTCAGAATCTTCTGAACCTTATGTGTAATTAATGGAAATTAATTAAACTCTGGAATATTTGTCATGAAACATTTGCCAAATCAACAGAATACACTTTGTTTTGGCCTCCTATCACGCAAGGGTTGGTATATTTATATAACTAACTGTAAACCTGAAGTAAGACAACAAATCTTAGTAGCAGCTGATGTGATAAATGTATTTATTTTTTATTTGGTCATTCAATGGTTAAGCTGTGCTGTTAAACTAAGTTTAAATGGATTTTTTTGTTTGGTTTTTTTATTTTATGCTAGACGAACTTCCAGGAGGAGTTGTCCATCCCACTAGAATTTAGTGATCTAATTTCCACTAGAGCTTAATCTCCCAAATGACTGCCATGGTACAAATTGCTGTTTGCTTTCGGTGTTTGTTAGAGATGTGCAATTCCTGTTACACAACAGAAGCAGAGTCCACTTCCCTCGTACGCGCTCGCAGGAGGTCGGGTATACAAAGGTTTCTCCCTTTATTTAGTGCCTCCTTGGAAACCCTTTGGAAAATGAGGTTTTACTTCCCTTGACAAGACAATGTGGCTTGAATAGGAACGTGCTGTGGTTTGCAGATTGAGAAACAGCTTGGGATGCAGTATTTAACTGCTTTAAAGAAAAAGCACTAAATACCTTGAGAATCAGATTGTGATGGCAGATCCAAATTGATACAGGCTTCTAAAAGAAAAACAAAACACCATCAACAAAACAAAGTCCATCTGTGGGAATGATGCTATCAGTGAACATGTAAAACCAAGACCAAATCCTATCAGCAAAGCTTAGCCCAACTCGGTTATTAGTATTTATGTTGTTTGGTGTATACAATTTTTAATTTGCCTATCCCTAAAGTTACCTATTTTGATCTGAAGTCAATGAAAATACTATATAAATTAATATTTTAATCAGCATTTTTGTGACAAATTCCATTGTAGATAACTAAGAATTACAATACTTATCGAACTAACCAGGTCTTTTTAAAAATTCACTTTAAAATTTACAGTGTAATGAAGTACTGGTCTGATGTTTTAACAGGTGAATTTGTGCTTTATTTTATTCATTTTGTTCAATACATGGCTTTTAAAACTGTCCCTTTTAAAGCTGAGAGTCCGAGCCCCCCCACCCAGGGCTGGCTGGAGGGGGCAGAGGCTGAGCGGGGAGGGGGGCAGTGACAGTCCCCCGAGAAGGTCCCTGCTGGGGACAGGGTGTCCATGGGGTCCCTCTGGGACGGGGTGGGGGGAGTTTGGGGAGCCAGGTTCAGATTCAGGCTCATCTCTTAAATCCAGTGGTTTCTGTCATTTTCAGTGTGTGTTCCTGCAGTTAAGCATGCACAAATAAAGTATTTTTTGTTTGTTAGCTGCTTGGACTGGAAAAATTTGCTGCTCTTTGTCCTGTTTGAGAATTCCAGATACACCAGTAGCGCTTCTCCAGCTCCCTCCTCTGCGCCTGCACACTCACAGCTGCCCGTGCCTGTAGGACCTAGAAGCTCTAGTGAAGTGTGGAGTTTGCCACGCTCGTGTCCGTAACGAGCAATTAAAGGTACCTATTCCATGGAAGTTGTCTATGGCATTTTTTCCCCGTGGGCAGGGCCGGACCCTGAGCTGAGCCTGAGCAGTGTCCGTGGCTGCGGGGGACCCCCTGCCCCTGCAGCCCCCTGCCCCTGCAGCCCCCTCCGGGAGCGCTGGGTGAGCTCAGGGACCGGCCCCAGGGACTGAGGTGAGAGCCCTGTTCAGATGGAACAGCCACAGGCCCAGGGCAGGGGCTGGTGAGGGCCCTGGCACCGCGCTGTGCCGCGCTCCGTCACCAAATCCCGTGCCTTGCCTGGGCCGGGAAGCGCAGTCACGAGGTTACCGCTTTGGATTATAAAATACATTTATTGGAGGGTGTAAGAGGTTCACTGCTGCTTTGGCATTCTCCTCCCCGAAATTGGCATCGCTTAAAAAAATAACTCTATATAGACCCTGTTACCAAATAGACAATAGAGACCTTTTGGCTTGAAACCAGACAGACATTCCAGTGCCACACTGGCCTCGCGTGCCCAGGAAAAGTGCAACCGTTGTGGTGGCTGAGACAGAATCTGGAAGTTGATGTTCTATAGCATCTTGCACTTTAGAAGAGATAAAAAAAGACAAAACAAAACCGTCCTGCTTTTGTGTATGGTGTGACCAATGATGTGCCCGGGGCACTAATTAAAAAGTAAAAAAACAAACTCTAGTTGGTAGGGAGCGGTGGG
>NW_015090764.1:2833058-2834220 GCF_001431845.1 Calidris pugnax
GGCCAGAGCTTGAGCCCCGCTGTCAGTGCCCGCTCCCCCCCGCCTGGGGAACTGCCTGGGAATAGCTCTGAAATAGCTTTTGGCTCGCATGGAAGCTATTTAAAAGAAAAAAAAAGATTATACTTTGTTTTTGTAGACAGTGGTGGCTTGATAATCCTTTTAATGATTTGACTATTGAAAAAGACTGAGTTGAGTGAAGAAGCGCACTTAGGCTGAGTTCCTTGCTGTCCAGTTGTACATAAGCCCAGTGCATTGAGCAGGTCCCTTCCCCGCCTCTGGCAGGAGCAGGAGCCGTGGGGCTGCGCCTGGGCAGAGTGGGATTTACAAGTCACAACTGGATTTAACTGGCCTTTTTATCTTTCCACTGTGTCATGTTCGTAGCTGCTTTCTTGTCCCCCCCTCCCCTCGGCTTCCCCACCGTCATTCCCAAGAGGAGTTAGAAACCTTCACCTTTTAGAAGTTGATCCTGACATTGACATGAAGGCAAACGTCGCATTTTTTTTTTCATGAGAACGATGTTAGAGGTTGCAATTGGAGAAACCAGTTCCCAGACTGTAGGAGTTAACTGAAGCTATTGACACAATTTAATTAAAAAAAATCAGTAAAGGAATGTATATAATACTGCTCTGTGTTTTACAGTAAGATTTGTTGCTCTCAGACTGTGTAAAACAAAATTTATTCATGTTTTCTGCATATTAAAAAAATCTTATTGTACCAATTGGTAAACTATTAAATGCATATAAAACTAGATGTGGTTTTGTTTCCTTGGATGCAAGAATTAAAACTATTTTGAAAAAAGCTATTGGTGTTTCACCCTTCAGATTTTGCTCCACACCTGCTTTTTAATCTAATTGAAATTGTGCTCACCTGAGGTGGTGTGAAGTGGTTTTGAGGCAGTTGGAGACAGTTAAAGCAGCCAGAGGTTTTCTTGGGTAAATGTGGTGGAGTGAGGGGTTTTTTATTAACAAATTGGTCACGTTGTTGATGTTGGTTCCAGGTGTGGTGCGGAGGAGCGGCGTTCCGGGGCTGGGTGCGTCGTGGACCCAGCAGGTCGGGGCGGAAGGGACCTTGGATCTCCCAGTCCAGCCATCACCTCTGTGTCCCTGCGCCCCGCGGGGGGGCCAGGAGGGTGTTGGGGCTGGGGTCTGTGGGGGGGGAGCCT
>NW_015090764.1:2834361-2868923 GCF_001431845.1 Calidris pugnax
CTGGGGGGGCAGAGGGGTGAGCCTGGGGGGGCAGAGGGGGGTTGGGGCACCGAAGGGCTCCGGGAGGTTGTGTCTCCGTAGCGGTGCTGTGTTGGTGTGTTTGTGTCCCCTGGTCTGGCCTTCATTGCCGGGAGCTGCTGGTGACTGGGTCAGTGAGTGAAACCGGGGCTGTTTGCAGGGAGGGCAGAGCAGGGACGTGGCTGTGACCTTGAAATGGGGAGAGAATGAAAACAAAGCTCCTTCCAGCCGTGTTCTGTGTAAGTGTCTTGCCTGGTGGTAGTGGCTGATCTGGGGGGCTGCTGGGGGAGCCTGACTCTCATTTGACAAACCAGCTGAATTCCAGGCAGTGCCAGAGGTGGGGTGTGTCGAATGCTGGGGTGTTGGTTTGGAAGGAAAAACTGCATTTGCAAAGACAGTACCTGATCCCCAGGGAGTGCTAAGGGGTGTCCGTGTGTGGTAAGAGCACTCTGGGGTGCTGAGGAATTTCATTTTCCCCATCGACTCAGTGCATTGTGCAGCACGTGCCTTATGGAAAGCAGCTCCATAAGCGAATGAGACTGGTTTTCACCAGTTGGTTCCAGTTTTGCTACAGCACTGGTGGGTATTAAATCATTTTTCAGCAGATGGGATTGGGTATGCAAAGACATTCCCTGTGCCAGGTCAGTGTGGGGCAGTCGGTGCTGTGGGTCACGTGGGTGTCTCTGCCCAGGATGAGCATTGAGTGCAGTTGAAGGTTCAACCAGTGACTGTTCCTTCACAGACAGCTGTAGCCTCTGTGGGGTGTGATGGCAGCGAGTGCTGGAAAGATGGGAATATCCAGGTAGAGAATTACAGAACTTGTGTTAAATGCAGTTATTTAACAACTAAGGATGGAATTCAGCTCAGGAGCCCCATTAGCTGGGATTTGTGTCCTTCAGCTTCATCCCGTGTGTTGGTGAAAGCCCCCGGGGCAGCGAGAGGGAGCAGCAGGAGTGGGTGAGGGTGAAGCAGCCAGAGGGGGTGGCACCCGCTCCCCTGGGGTTTGGGGTGCTGGGTTTGTGAGTCTGGCACTAGTTTTATTACTGATGTTCTGGAGTCGATTCCTTGCCCACGGGGGGACACTTTGTTAGAGGAAAAGGGTGCACAGAGCAGAGGTGGCCCAGGGACCACAGCCCCTTCCAGGAGAGCCCAAGAGGCCACAGGGCAGCCCCTGCCCTTGAAACGACCTGGCTGCACCCCCCAACCCAGAGTATCAGGCAGGAGGTGTGTGCTGGGCACAGCGACGGGGTGTTTGCAGGTAGAGGAGAGATGAAGGGGCTCAGAGCCCCTCGGGATGGTCACAGGCTGGGCAGCCTCCAGCTGATCCGAACCTGCTCTCCCCAGGTGATGGGGTTCAGATTCACAGTATCTATTGGTAGGGAAACCAATAAATAAAGGTACCTAAAATAGTTTAATTTTTTTTTTTAATGGACTGAAAGACACTAGTAAAAGAAAAATCTTGTAGGAAAGATGCACTGTAGTCATTTATTGATTGCTTTCCAGGAAATTCAGAATTTTTTTCTAATAGGAGCAAGTTCTTTTGCAGTAAAGACTCCTCCTGCTTTGTTGCCTCTGGCAGCTCGGAGGCTGCTCCCCCTTCCCTTATCCCCCCCGTTACAGATCCCTGTGACGCCGCACGGGGACGGAGGGGACAGAGCACAGTGACAGCACTTGTTCTCCAGCAGGTCAGTAAAAGCAACGCGAATTAGCACAGGGTCTATCCAGGACAGAGGAGATGGGGGGGGACAGGACTCTGGTGGCACAGGGTGGCCAATGGGCCAGCGACCGGCCCCGTTGGCCAGCGAAGGGCTGTTTGCAAAGAGGGACATTCACCTCTGTCGGCGTCACCGCGGCTGCAGGGGCCACATCTCAGCAGCTTTGGGCCCGGGGGGGGCAGGGGAGGGCACGCGCGTTGGTCACCCCCCCGGGACGCGTGTGACGGGGAGGGGACACAGGGATTTGTTCAGTGTAACATCCACTGCCAGCAATGGACGCGCCCCTGGCACCAATCTCAAAACCAGTGTGCAAAACCCCAGTTAATTAAGAAGCTCTTAGCCAGAGGTTGCAGTGCTGTGGGAGTTTTTAGCTTTTATTTAAATCCCCTCCCCAAAGCTCAGTAATTTGTGGGAAATGTCTGATTCCAGTCTGGGTCCCGGTGCCCGGCCGGGTCCAGTCCGTCAGCTCCGTGTTACAATCAGACCACGGCCCCGTTTCTGACTCTTTCTCCCCCCCCTTTTAATAGGGCCAGGATTTCCTGCTCAATCAGTGGCCCAGCCCCGTTTGGTGCCGTTACCAGTCTCCGAGGCACTGGGGTTTCCATCGCAATGGACGGTTGTGCGCTTTGCAGCCATCAAAGCCCTGACTCTTTGGGTGCAGCGTCCTCAGCGCTCGGCTGCGAGCAGGGCAGAGCTGCAACGGGGAGTAGCATTCTTTTTATATATATATATATTTATATATGTATATATCTCTCTCTCTAGCTATATCTTTACCTTGAAAATTAGAATGTGAATGTTACAAAACCCCACTGAATTGCCAAACTGCCAACCAAAAGTAGAAAAAATGGTGAAAGGAATCCAATGGCTCTATCCTGATGTAGAAAATGCTGTACATCCCCCCACTCCCACCCAGGGCACAGCGACAGGGTTATGGCTGCGTCGGCCTCACACAGACCGGATCCTGGCTGGGGGGAAGAAAGCTTTTGGCTTGGAATTCATCTCTTAGGGGAAAGCTGAGCGGGGTGTGGGCTGGTTCTGGAGGGGTTTAGCAAAGCAGTGTCCTTAGTCAACATAAAAATGACCTGAGAAATGTTACACACCTCCGGACAGTTCATTTGGAATTCATATGTACAAAGTAGAAATCACTGATGATGCGCACACACACGACACGAACACGCAGGGCCCCCCCCGGCTGCGCTCAGCGGGGCTGGGGCCCGGCCACCGGCCCCCGTGGGGCTGACACCAGCTCAGGCAGACACAGTACATTTCTCAGATTAGTTCTTTGCATTGTGTATTAATTGTACCAGTGCAATAACATTGTCAAAAAAGGAGGAGCTGCTCCAGGGGAGTCCCAGACCCTGGGTCAGATTCAGAAAAGGGTGGTTTAAACTTTTTTCTTTTTTTTATATATTTTTTTTGTTTTTGTTTTTTGTTTTGTTTTTAAGCGAGGTACATTAAGCAGAGCTCTGTGTTACAGGGATCTCAGCAGAAGGCATGCTCGGCTCAGCCTCTTTCTCCTCCACAGCTTTGTCCTCGGGCTCCAGCTGTTCACCACTTTTTATGCTTTCTTGGAGCTGCTGGCGCCGCTGCACCTCTGCTTTAAGGTTCTCCAAGTCTTTTTGGCTGAAGGGGAGAGGGGAGCAGACGTTAGCCTGGCTGTGGGGGCACTGGGAACCACGGGGACCTGGAGACGCTGCCAGCACTTGCCCCCTTCCTGCCGCCTCCCAGGGCCCGGGGCTGGGGCTGCTCTTTGGTTTTGGACCAAGAGGCTCCAGGACGTGACCCATCAGCGGCCACGCAGGGCCAGGGCAGTGAGGAATGTTTGCCATCAGTGATTATTAATAACCTTAAAAGAATACTGTCTCAGCTCAGGCCATCTTTCCACCACCCCAATCAACTTTTCAACTTGCCCAGTGCTGGCTGAAGAGGTACCTACGATCACTGGAAACTCCCCATTTTGGGTCAGTGGCTCCAAATGCTATCGGAAGCATTTGGGTATCTCAGGACCAAAGATAATTAAAAAAAAAAAATCTACTTGATTTCTAGAGGTACAACACAAGGAGCATCACTGTACCTTAGTGGAATGAAGAGAATTCCATTGATAATGTTGAGCTGCTCCAGGACACTGGCCATACTGGGAGCCGTGAACTATGGTGTAAGAGGGGAAAAAAAAATAAGTTTTACAAGTCAAAACCCAGACAGAAGAACTCAGAGTTCCTAAGTGAGTCCAGACACCATTTACCAACAGTTTAGAAAACCCTAGGTCTCGTTTGACACACTAATAGCTGGGAAGGTGGCATTATTCATCTACATCTTTATACCTCTAAGTTGAAAAGCAGCATCTAGAGCTCCCCAGTGAGTCCCCTCTGGACTCTGCAGGACTCAGTTAAATGCAGTGTGTGTGTCCCTTCAAAACGGGTTGGGGTTTCTGCTGACCTCCTTCAAGTGTTGTAACAAGGGTAACATCTTTATTACCATTTCATGGGGTTGAGTCTCTTTGCTGGACACCGTTTCCTGGACTTGATCATCTACTTCATTCAAGTTCCTCACTCTCAAATTAGGCTGCCATAAATTCCTCAACTCTGTGCCCAGTTCCGTGCCCTGTTTTTAGCAGTGAGCAGAAACCCACCCTCAGCTCAGCCCTTTCTCTGAGGCTGGAAGCTCCTTCCCCCCGGGTCCCAGCAGGGCCGGGTGCCTGGAGAAGAGCAGCCGGGTTTGGCCCACGAGGGCTCCGTGTAGAAGCCCCCCTGCCCCGCTCCCCCCCCCACCAAACCCTTGGAAGGAGAACAAAGCGCCCGGTGCAGGATGACAGCACCTTTTAGGATGAGGAAACTGAAGTGTTTTGGGATTGAGCAACCTGCCCACAGCCAGTGAGTCAGCCCCGGGCAGGTCTGTGCGTCGGTGTCCCGGGCTCCCGCGCCGCCCAGCGCCCCGGCTCGGGAGAGAGCCTGAGCCCAGAGGGGACACCAGCTCAGTCTGCACCCTGCTGTGTCTGTCTGAGCCTCTGCAGGGACCTCCCACGCGTGGAGGGGCTGTAACCACCACTGCCCTCCCCAGCTCCTGCCCAGGTCTCCCGCTGTCCTTCGGGAGCAGCCACACGCAAATCTCTGCCCTCAAGTCCCCGCGGCTGCGCTCGCTGCAGGGGGTGGGTTACCTTGAGGGGCATGATGTTGGCGTTGGAGCCGTTCTTGTAGATCTCGTTCATTGTGCGTTGAAGGGCGACTGCTTGCTGAGTCAGGTATTTCAAGTACTCAGAGCTCTCTTTGGTCTTTTCATGGTGTTCTCCAAGCTAATCCCAAAAAAACAAGGTGCAACGTTACAAATCCGAAATAGACCCGACCGGGGCGCACTCCTCGTCTCTGCCACCTCAACACCCTGCAGAAACTCAGCAGAACTGGATTTCACCTGCCCTGGCATTCCAAAAACAAACAAACAAGAATTCCTCTGGGAGCCTTACTATCAACATTACGCATTTCCCTCAAGTAGGAGCACGTCCGCGGGGCCAGCGGCGCTCCCTGGCCAGGCTGCGCTTCCCGAGACGGCGCTGAATCACCCCGCGCTGCTGCCGACGTGTCCAGACAGACCCCGGGCAGCAGCAGGAGTTTCACTGCAGCAGCACGGGCTGCGAGCGGGAGAAGGTGCTGCCCCGAAACAGCTCAACCACCCGACGGGTTTGGATCCGGGATTTGGGAGGCGGATGGTGCAAAGAGTGGGAAGAAAGACCAGCTCTTTTGGTGCTGAGCCACCACCAGCAGAGACAGGGGACAGCAAGAACACACTTGCAGAAGGGCTGTTCAAAGACTTTTGGAATAAAATCTGGTCAATTTTTTTGGAACCCCATCCCAAGAAGGTTCTCTGGTGTCTGCTCAGAGCCTTGTGAGAGAAGCCCCCCCAAGGTCCAAGCTGCAGCTCTGCTCTGCAGCAGAACCGCTCAGGACACCGATGAGCAGCCCGAGCTCGTTACCTGGTTTTTGTAGATGGTGTATCCTTCCTTCTCGTGCTGCAGCGCCGACCGGAACTCCGCTTTGCTCTCGTACACCCGGGCTACCAAGTGGTGGCTGAGGGAGTGAAAAGGGTTTATTGGTACTTCAGTGAGGAATAAACATTTCTGCACGACTTTAACTTAACAACATTCAGGCTAAAAGTCTTGGTACCAGCATCAAAGGAGGCAGATGCTGGACTCTGAACACAGCACCCTGGTAACAACATCTCCCCACCCCATTTGGGGATGAATAAACTACACTGGTTTGGGCTGGGTTTTTGTTGAAACGCTGAGAAGTGACCTGCAGAAGTGAAGACTGAACTGGGGACTTTTTTCCTCCTGCACCTGGGAAAGCTTTTCTGTTTCTTAGAATGCAAAGGTGTGAAATGATTATTCAAAAGTAAAGGATCTCCTGGCATAGAAACAACCAGCAAAGCGGTGGCCGAGCTGGGACAGGCACGCTCCAGTGGGGAGAGCTGACTGTCTTGGACTTTCCTTCCTTAGTGTTTCTGGAATGAAATGAGATTCCTGGTTTTGGCAGAATGACTCTGTGGGAGGCGATGACTCTCATCGAGCGTCCCAGCGCTGCTGAGGGAAGGCAGGATGCTTTCTGCAGAACGCAAATCCATCAACTGCTGGAAAACAAACCAGGCTCTTGTGGGTGCTTAATAAGATTTATTTTCGCCCTGACGAGGAACAGATGGGTTGCAATGTGGTAGCAGTAATTAGGAGAGGCCACTGCTCGGCTGAGAGTGAGCCAGTTTTGCATTCAAGGACAAGGCGAGCGGCGCTGAGCAGCCCTGGGGTGTCTGGAGCAGATCCTAGAGGTGCGACCACTCACTGCTCCCTCACAAACACCCAGCAGCCACTCAGTGTTTTATTCAACTATAAGGCTTTATGGTAAAGGACAAAAGCAAATTATACACTTCTCAAAGATAGCTCCCCAAGGGCTGAAACAATTAAACACAAGTGTTTATGTCTCATCCCAGTCTCCCTGTGTAATTCCATTAGCCTTTTGCTCTCCAAGCTTCACTTGCCACAGAGGTTTTGCTGCTGAGAGTCCACAAGGATCAGGGTTATTTCGACAGATTTCTGGGGCAACCAGCATTACAGCAGATCCCAAAATTTAAGATCAAGGGATCTCTGTCTTTTGAGATCAACCTTGGACTCTGCACCGTGACCTTGACTCAGGCAGCCCAGCACTCCCAGGGAGTCTTGAGTCTCCAATTTAACAGAGCACAGCTGGGCACAGCTGGCTCAGAGCCCTCCCACGGGGTGGATGCACTCACTCTAACTGGGGTGGCTCGTCCCAGCCTCACCTTAGTGCAACTTTCAGAGACTTGGAGCCGTGGTACTTGGAGCTGATGGCCAGCGCGTTCTCCAGGAACCGGAGGGACAGGTCGTACTCCATCACCCCGTGGAGCACCAGGCCGATGTTGTTCTGCACAGAGAAGTCGAGCAGTCAGAAAGGCAAACTCAAACTGTGCATTTATTGCTTTGGAAATGCCAAGACCACAGGGGGGTGTCACTTCTGAAGAGGCCCCCAGTCCCCAGCGGGTCTCTCCATAGATGTAACACTCCAGGAGACCGCTCTCCCCCGAGGAAGCTCACTCCAAACAAGGGAGAGAAGGAACTCTCCCCATTTCATGCAAGGGCAACAAGAACGGGCTAAATGAAGGAATTTGCCCAAGGATTAGAAGCTTGTGAGTCCCCATCTCCAGTGTCCCAGCATGGAACTTCAGCCACAGAAGGTGGCCTTCCCAGCTGAAGAGTCTGGAGAAAACTCCTTTTTTCCCTTCTTCCGACAGCACCAACAGGGAGCAACCCAGGCAGGAAAAGGCAGTGCCCGAATGTTTATTTTAAATAACCAGCACTATGGGCGTTTTAAAGGCCAAGAGGTTTCTTAGAGATTAGAAACGTGAAGACTCCAAAAGCTTACTTACATCTAAGAGTGCCATTTCTGGGTGATCCTCCCCAAACACCAGGAGCATGAGGTAGCGTGCGCGGTACAGCAAGTTCAGCGCTGTGGAGAGCTGGCTGTTGGCGAAGCAGTACAAAGCGAGGTGCATCTGTAACAGAAGTAACCCAGCATCTCACCTCTCTGTAGAGCAAACCAGTCTCTCCTGTCTACTCCTTTCCCCAGCTGCACACAAATAAAAGGTCAAAAAGGATTAACCACTCGGAAGAGTCTGGGTCTGCTGCTTATTTACAGCTCCACTGAGGTACCACATGAGACACTGAGGAAGCTGAAGTCTTTCATTCCCATTTCTCTTACGCACCTCAAGGAATATTTCAGGATTGACCTGTGTGTAGATGATATTCTGATTGTGCTTTTGGGGGAATTCTTACTCTTTCTTCATTTGTGACATAAGCCCAGGGCTAAAGCCAGCAGAATTCATGAATATAAATAAACATTCAGCAGACAAAGCCCCCAAAATCCTCAACCAAGTGACCCTGCAGGACGTTTAGTGGGGAGATACAAAACTGTGACTGTTCTCTGGGTGCAGACAGGAATTGAGGGTCCCAGACTCCGGGCAGACACAGGAGGTGCTGATCTCCCCCAGCACCCTGTACTTACGTATTCTTGAATCGTGTTGGGATGTTCGATACCCAGGACCCTCTCGCTCATTAGCACCGCTTTCTGCTGATTACTTAAGGCCTGAAGAGAAAAGAAGACCCAAGAGCAAGTCAGAAGGTGCTGTGCAGTTGAGCGAGGAAGCACGGGGAAGGAACGGGAGGATGGAACAGCCCCATCTCACCTCTGAATAATCCCCCATGATATAGTTGAGACGCGCCAGCAGCCTCAGGCAGGCACAGATTTCAACATGCATAGCACCATACACATTGTTGAACAAGTTTAAGGCTTCGTTGATGAGCTCACAACCCTCCTTCAAGAAACCTGAAAAAAAAGTTATATTCACGTATTTATGTACATTAAATAACCCCTCACACTGCTGCAGGAACAGGCTGCCCACGAAGCAAGGACAGTGGGATACACAGCCACTGCCTCAGGTAAGGACTGAAACCCAGAAGGGAATCACTGCTCTGGTTCCATCCTGGTGGGGAACTTCACAGCAGAGGGGTGTTCCAGATGGTCTTGGAGACCACGATTCTCCACCAGAAGGGGTGGGTGGGAGCGTGGTGGGCAACGGGCCCTGCTCTCCCTTGTATCAGCAGCTGCCCCCAGAGGCAGAGGGGTCCATACCTTGCTGAACCTTTGCTTGCCCGCTCTGGAAGAAGTGGAAAGCATCGGAGGCTTTGGGGTTGACGTGCTTCACTACTGGGAAGATGTTGAGGATATCCTCTTCCGTGAAGGTGGGCTTGTGCCTGTTGTCAAAGTTGTACTCTTTCAGCAGGATCTAGAGGAACCGAAGAGAGTCATGGTTACACCCTCACAGGTACTTGGCAAGAAAAGGGGAAAGTGAGCCTTGAATTCTGCACGTGGATTCAAAGTCAAACATCCCCAGTGCCACCAGCTCAGGATAGAGCTTTGGAAGGTCCCGTGTCGCTGGTTCTCAGGACAGGACACGATGGGGAAGGGAGGGGAGACATAGATCTTACCTGGACTCCAGTTTTGAGGGAGATTTCACGAAGCAGGGTGATTTTCTGTAGATTATACACTTCAGCTGCTTGGTCAGCGTTCTCACTGCAAAAAGCAGACACAAGCTTCAGCTCTGGGTGAGTGTCTGCCCGAGGAGATCCCCCCAGCGTGGGGTCCCTGTGCAGGCAGGTGCTGACTGAAACCAGTGACTGGCACTACCATGGTTGCTAACGGCCTACTAAAGCTCACAGAGATACCCAACTACTTTTGACTGAGATCCTATGTGTGTTCTCTTCAAAGCTCACTGCAGAGCTGAGGTGAGAGCCTGGCTGCCTTCAGCTCCTGGTAAGGAGCAAGCTGTCCCTGGGGTGAAGGAAGGAGCTCCCATTCAGCCAGGCAGTCATGGCTTTCCTCTTGGGCCACTCTGCTTGTCCCTCCAGTTTTACACTCACTGTATGCACCTTCCAGCAGCCTTTTCACCATCTCTGTTTCAGACACAGGAGAAGCCATCCTGGTTTTTGGAATACAAGCTCCCTTTAGCCTAAATCACTGTCTATACAAATATCTTTTGATTACACTCTGCCAGCTTCTTGCCTTCTGCTCCCCTCGGTGCTACGATGGAGGTTTCCCTTCCTGCTCTGGGTTTTCCTCCCTGCCTTTGCCTCACAGGTTTCGTCTCACTTCAGGTCTCAGTTACACTTCTCCCTGCTGCTCTCTGCCTGATTTCTTTCCTTTACAAGCCTGTAAAACTCCCTCAGGAGTACAAATTTAAAGGCAGGTCCTATTAAGGAACAGTAAGAGCTGCAGATGTTTGGTGAGATCCCGGCACAAGTGAGGGCCGTTGCTCCACTTACCATTCAAGACTAAAATCAAAGTAGCTCTTGGCTTCTGAACAGATATTCTTCCAAAGCTCCTGAGGGGTCATGCTGGCCCACGCAGTGTTATCAGCATTCCCAAGGTTCCTGTTTTTCCTTTTCTTATTCTTTTTCTTGGAGACCAGCTCGTCAGCTGGAAGATGGGCGATGGGATTTGGGAAGGAGCTTAGGAAGCAGTTGAGGAAGTGGCTGATGGCTGCAGAGAGACCCGACAGCTCCACACCCTGCAGAGAGACACCAAAATCAGCCCTGGAAGACCCCTGCCATCACAGGGGCACCACTCCGACCCCAGGTCCCACACAAATCCTACCAGAAATGGGGAAATCTTCCAGGAGAGGAAGAGGAAGGCAAGTATTTGCAAGTGGAACCAGCACAGACAAAATTATGTAGGTACAAGACATAAGTATATACCTACACGCACAAATACACAGTTCCACTTCGGGCTGCCACCTGGGACAGAGAAACTAGAGGGTGTGCAGAAGATTCTGACACTGGAGCAAAGCCCCATGTGCCGTGTACGGACAGGCACAAGGATGCACTAGTGTTTGTGCAATTAGAAACACTTCTTAGAAGGCAAAAGCAACACCGTTTCAGAGGAAAAGGTATTACAAGCTGTACTTTCACTTTTAAAAGCCTTCAGCATAATGAGCGAGAACGTGGGGAAGAAAAGCATGAATGATTACTCTCTGGGAAAGCCATCTTCAAGTGGGAACTTGTTTTCCCCTACACGCAGGCCTGGACCTATTTTAGCGCTAATGAGATTGTACTTCCCGTTGCCAGGCAACCCCTATGAACCGCCTAATGAGAGGAGAGACTCAAACAGCTCTGTTTGTGGGGAAAAAGTCATTAGAGAGAACACACAAGGCAAGGGTTAGACTGCAGGTCATACCTGGAGGTACGTCTTGAAGATGTGTTTTGCCGATCGAGTGATCAATTCGCTGATTCCTATTTTCTACCCAAAGGAATTAAGAACAGCAATTAAGAGTCAGTCGGCAATAACAATGAAAAACACACTTTCCTTTTGAAGGGGGCTTGTATCAGGATCTGCAGAGGACGCTCCCCAGTCCTCATCCTGCAGCTTGGAACTGGTTTGCATTTGATAGCACTCCTGGAGCTGGGGAGGAGCCCCCTGCACCCTGACGTAGCACAGTGACCACAGCCACCCCCCATGGCACAGCTCAGCTCTGACCACAGCCACCCCCCATGGCACAGCTCAGCTCTGACGGTGCTTCCTGATCCAAAGCCCTGATGGATCTTAAAAGCTTAAAAAAATGCAGGGCTTAAAATCCAGCCGTGTGTTACCCCTGCTGTGGCTGGGCATCCCCAAAACACTTCTCTGTCCCAAAGGACGCTCAAAACCACTTACATTATGAGAGGCATTAGGAATTGGGGAGCAAAACTCCCCATCCAACACTTACAGCTCCTTCTCCCTCCTCTGTTTTTGAAGCTGTTTATTTTTACACAGAGAAATCAATTGGCCAAGCTGGAATCCATACAGGGCAAATTACGCCAGAGGCGGTTTTAATTGGCAGCCTGAAGTTAAACCCAAAGCTTACAAAAATGTGATCCAGCTGAGCACGGCCAGGGGTCTTGGTGATGAAGTTGATCACTTTGCCCAGGTAACGCATGTTGATGCCCCGCTGGTGCATGGCCTCTGCTAAGGTGGCCCCGTCCATCGGGAGCACCGTGTGATCCAGGCAGTCTTTGACCTGCAGGGAATATGCAAACTTCAGGTACGGAGAGCAAACGCGAAGGAAAAAAATTCTATTTTTTTAAAAAATTAAATAATAATTATAAAAAAATCTGATTGAGGAGGGGAAATTGCATTGCCTGACAGAGAAGGCAGTTTCCAGGGATGACATTTCATTACAAGCACAGGATCACAGGACCACTGCTCCCCACCACTGTCGCACACGTTTCTGTTACCTGGGGCTCACGGTGGCCCCAAAGGGTCTTTTGGTGGAAACACCAGAGACCACCACACTGCACGGGCAGCACAGAGCTCAAAGCAGCCTGGGCAAGCTCTTGCCACTTGGGGACTCTGGCTCAGGCAACATTCCCTTTGGCACAGCTTATTTAATGCCTGTGGCACCAGCAGGTTAACCCTTCGTTAGGGGCCTCACAGCCACCAACTCAAAACATTTCCGATTAAAAGACTACACAGCGTTGCGCACCCTCAGCTGATAAGGGGAGATGGCACTTGCATTTTAAGTTGTGTGGCAGTGCTGATAAAGTCCCGTCTCACGTCACGGAGTAACATCAGTCCCTCTCCCACACACGAGTGGGGCTGTCCCCTGCCCCCACACACGCTTATGCAGCATTTTGGGTTTGCACACTGGTGTATCAGCTGTCTCGTAAAACAACACTCACCAAGCCCTTTTCTGATTCACTCCCCCTCCTTTTTTTATTTAAAGACTAAACAGCTGGTCTTAAAGGTAATGCTGACTATGAAACTAGTGGATTCATTGTTCAGAAGAAAGTTTCCAGCACACAAAATCCCCTCCTACGTAAGACCAGCAACTCCTGAACCTCCTGGAGCGGGAATGATCAATTCTGCCCTCCCAGGCCCAGAGCCTGCTGTAACACACGCATCAGCAGCCCATTCAGGGAGCACCTTGAGAAGGGAAAAGCTGGCATTTCTTACAGAGCCAGGTGCACGAGGAAGCATCCAGAATGCTTAAGACTTACAGAGGGAGTTTCTACAATAGACATTAGTAACTCTTACAGAGCCAGAATGCTTAAGACTTACAGAGGGAGTTTCTACAATAGACATTAGTAAGAGCAATTTCCCAGTTCACTCCAAATTACTAATCACCAATTGAGTCACAAGCAGGGTCAGATAACACAGTAAGTTGTGCAGGATGCCCAGGGCTAGGGAGGATGACCTATGTGGTCTTTATCATCCCAAACTCTTAGCAATAGCTGTTAATTACTAGTGCCAAAAATCCATCGTTGGATTGAGGTGGGAAAATTGTGCTGTGATTTAAGACGGGAACTGGAAAACCCCTTTTTGTGCTTGCACAAGAGACTGAGCTGTTCACCAGGGGCCAGGACTCAGCTGCCAGCACAACTCGGCACTGAAGCTGGCGTGTCCCCCTGTCAGCACCTCCCCAGAGCAGCCAGGCTGGAGGGGAGCAGGGACACACTGCTGCTGGTCCCCAGCTCCTTACCAAACCCGGGATCTGGCACGACAGCAGGAATGCGGCAGCGTCCTTCAGCAGCTGCTTCTGATCCTGCACCTCCTCCTTGCTAGACTCAGGAAAACGAACACCTAGGAGAGGAAAAGAGAAAGACATGGAACACATCAGCTCAAAGAAGAAACAAGGAATACACAGGAAGGGTATATTAAGAGCAGGTAAGAAGTCAAAGTGACTGTCTCCCTGGAATTAAAGATGCTTCTTCAAAAACTCATCTACTCTACAACACGTTTCAATGGGAAGGGCATCAGCTGCTGTGCTGGGTGAGCAGCTCTGCTGCCCCTGCCCACTCACATTTTTTCTTAACGCAGCTTTTAAAAGCCCAAATTCTGCTCTTTCTCTGCTCCGTTCTACTTATTGCAAAGTGCTGTGCACGGTTCAAAGGCAGAAGAGTCAACTGGTGAGACTGGAGTGGGCACGCTGCTGCAGATGGACCAGCAAATGCTGCAAGTCCTAGAAACTCAGCCCCTTTTGCTTTTGCACACCAAAATTAAAATAAGGTTTTAAGTTCTAGCTGCAAAGTCAGTGCCCAAAGCACTAACCCTTACCAGCCTCAGACAACGCTGCGTTTCAGAACACATGCTCCTTCTGACACATAAATTCTACGATACAGCCATTCCCCTGCAATTTGCACGCACACAGCCTTGGCATTCACCCCCAGAAACTCCCTGGCAGCTCCTTCTGTATTCCCAGATAAAAAATACCGATTCCAGCCATGGAAAGCTGCATACACCACCTGTGACTGATGCGTGCATTGGAAAGGGCACTGTGACCTGCTTACCATAACGTTACTAAAGCAAACCCTGCCCTTCACTCAGGATGCAACATCAGTTGTCCAGCTACAACCGCTGTTTTTTGTGTAAACTACTACATTAGGACCAAATTTAATTTTTTTCCCCCCTCCCTCTGCTTCTTTTCCTGTGGTCTAGCAGCTGGGACGCTGGAGGATGGCAGGGAGATTCTTGGCAGCAGTGCAGGCCTGCGCCGAGCACAGAGGGGGAGAGAGCTCGCTGCTGCTTCGGTGGCGTAAGCATCGCAATCGATTACTCTGCTTCCTCCTTCCTCTGTCTTTGTGCTTCTCAGAGAGTCCTGCCCCGTGCCCCGCCAGCCAAAAGCCAGCAATATTTGAAGCTACAGAAAACAATTTTTTTTTGTCTGTGGCTGGACACAGCTGTCCTCTGAGGGAGAACTGAAACCAGCTCTTTGTACACGTACCTGGTGAGAAAATATCTGGGTTAAACCGAATGTCAAATGACGTGTCGCTAATGGAGCCCACAGCCTTGCAAGCATTTCGAATCACTTCTCTGCTTTTGGGATCCACTGGAGCAGGAAGAAAAATAGAACACAAATGAATGTGGATTTCAGAAGATGACAAGCTTAGCTATTAAATTAAGAGAAAAGTTTTGCTATTAAAAGCAGCAATGATGGCATATTCTGCAGAAATCCATTATAAAACCCATCAATTGTAAGACATTTGGGAAGGAGGATGGCTGCAAAATGCAAAGCCTGAACAAGAGCCTATAAAACGACCCAGAAAACCCATCAACTGCCACCCCCCAAGCACAGAGACTCAGAAATGTGAGCCCGGGATTCCCAAAGGAGTCTGTGCATTGCTTGCCCCCAGCCCTGCCCCAGCTCCCCTCTGCTCCCCCCAGCCCTGCCCCAGCTCCCCTCTGCTCCCCCCAGCCCTGCCCCAGCTGCCCCCCACCCACACTGAGCCTCCGTTGCCCCGAGGCCAAAGAGCTGGCCAGGCTCCCGCTCCTGTGGCAGAGCTGCTGGGCTCGCTGCAGCCAGAGACGCTTGCCCACCGACCCAGCCAGCCCCCAGGGTGACTAATTCACTCGTGTGTGAACAGCTGGGTGCAAAGAGCCAAGGCAGTATCGACAGAAGCAGCCAGTGCCTGTCCTGTTCAACAACAGTCACCCCGACACCCCCAGGCTGGCACGGCTCCTGCCAGCGACAGCCCCAGCAGCCAGGGCAGGCGGCCTGGGCCGCTCCTGAGGAGGAAATACCTGTTCCATCATCAGATGCAATGGTCTCAGCAAGCTCTTTCACCTGATCAAGTCCAGTCACGTTATCGTCTATTTTACCCTCCTCTGACTCAGCCTTCTCGCTCTCCGCAGCCCCGTTCTCCGGAGAGGCGCCATTTTCCAGCGCGCCAGAGCTCTCCTGCTTGTTGGCTTTCTGCTGCATCAGCTGCAGCGCAGCCAGCTTCATGAACAGCAGATACCTGCAGCAAGGGACAGGAGGAATTCAGCACAGCTGGGGACCCAAGGGGATCACCACTGCGAGGGAAAAACCTCACCAAGTTAGCTCTATAGACCATTCGGTTTCCCTGGGGAAAGGCAAGACGCACACCCTCTGCCCATGAGCTTTCAAAAAAATAAAAATCCAAGGAGCACACATTAGTTTATGGGAAGAAGTCTGCGAGGGAAAAGCCTCACCAAGTTAGCTCTATAGACCATTCGGTTTCCCTGGGGAAAGGCAAGACGCACACCCTCTGCCCATGAGCTTTCAAAAAAATAAAAATCCAAGGAGCACACATTAGTTTATGGGAAGAAGCACAAAAAAGTGGGTTTTCATTACCCATCCCAAAGGGAAACTAATCTCCTTGCAGCGGTTACAAATTGCTTTCCACACACACACACATCAGCAGACAACTCAGGAGGACTCTCCCGGGGCTCGTCAAACCCAAACCCACAGCGGTTTTGCCAGGAGACCTTAGGAGAGGCCCAGCCTCCTCTGGCCAAGGAGCAGGAGCAGCAGCAGGGTCCTGCAGGCTGCTGCTCTGGAAGCTCTCCCGGGGAGCAGCAAAGCCGGCCTGCGGGCACGCGGCACAACCAGGACGGGCAGAACTGGTTGCTCAGGGGGCAGGGCTCCCGTCAGCAAGGAGAGGGCTTGTCTGCTCGGAGAGAGGAGCACGGGCTGCGACCATCTGCTGGAGCACAGCACCTGCAGCCCCCCCAGCATGAACACCCCCAGCACCACACCACTTCCACAGCTCCCACTTGTGCTGAGTGAGCCCAAACGCCAACACATCCCACCACACAAGTGCCTACAGCACTTCCCACGGGTAAATTTTTTTCAGCCTCTAGATAAAACAAAAAAGGTAGCATTCAAGACATCTGGAGAGTCTTAAAAAGAAGCATAACGCCTTGCCATTCCCCATCAGGCACCCAGGATATCTGCAAGGAAAGAGGAACTCCTAAATGTTTGGAGAGGAAACAACAAAACCAGATGTGGAGACTAAAACGCAAACCATCTCTTCCCCAGGTTCCCTGTAACCCTGTCAGAATCCCTGCTCTTTTCACCTCTTGTTAATTAAGTCTCTATAATTGCACCTGCACAACCAAGCAATGGGGAATTTAGCTGCCCACTTCTGGGTACTCTGTCCTGATGTCCCAGGGACAATGCAGCGTGGTCCCGAGGTGGACCATGACCAGCTGCAGGAGGGAGGGAGGAGCTCAGCTCACCTGTGTTCTACAAAGGCATCAACAAGCTCTTGCCGGAGACAGCAAAGCTTGTGTCTGTGCTGCTTGGGGAACCCCATTTTCTTACATTCCTCTGGCATCTCCTCCCCTTCCACAGGCAGGAAGTTGAGATCTGGAGGGAAAGTGCGGAGCAGGTCCAGGATGTAGTGACGCCCGTCGTTGCCAATGATGCCTTTGCACTCCACCGAGGAGCACAGCTCCACCTCCTCGTTCTTGTCGTTGAGGACTTTGTGCTTCTGGATCTTCAGCGGCCTGCTGGTCTTCTCCAGCAGCTCCAGGTACTTGGGGTGTGAAACAACTGTCTTGCCAAAGTCTATTGACCCATAGATGACACTCTGTTCCTGCTCCCGTTCCAAGATGCCAGGAATAATAGACTGAGCTGTCACCCTGTAACCTCTGTAATCCACCACCACAGTCCCCAGCGTGTACAGCCCTTCCACGTCCACAGCATTATAGGTCCGCACACCATTGAGATCATTGGTAGGAGCTACATAAGCAGCAACATCTCCCCCAAAGTCCTTGTAGTGGTCACGGACGTCAAAGCCCAGGCTGAAGAAAATGTTGTTCCAGATGAACATCTGCATCTTGGTCTCCTCACTGGGGTTGATGGCCATGACGTTGCCATCAATGACAGCCATAGCCCCTCTTGTTGCTGCTGCAGTGAAGTCGCTGTGAACCTGGAGGGAGGTGGAGAGAAAGCTGGGTCAGGAAGGGCTCCCACCCGCCCAACACCTCCTCTCAAAGCTCCCTGCAAATTCCTCCTTCACTCCCCTCCTCCCAGTAGCCTTCCAGCAGGCAGGTCAGCTGGCTTTTACTTTTATGAGCCTGGCTAGTGGCTTAGCGACAAGGCCCAGGAGCCAGGACAGCAGGGATCATCTCGGCTGAGACTCATGAGCTCTCTGCAGAGGGGAGCTTAGGTGTGAGCGTGTCCCCCCTCCTCCTGTTCCACCCACTCCGAGGAGGAACTGGATCAGACAGAAGAGCAGAGGACTAAGAGGCGGCTGCCTCGGGGTCAGCAGGGAGACATGGGGTCAAGGAGCACAACTCTTCCCCGTGGGGAGCAGAGAGCAGACATGCGAGAGAGAACAAGACCCTTTGGCTTACAAATGGGGATCCTCCTCTGGCAGACTGTAAAGCATAGCACAGGCAGACTGTCCAGATGGGACACGGACAGCAGAGAAGGGGCTGTGTGAGCAGTTGCCTCCACAGCCCAAAGGTACCTTGAAAATGGCTCGTTCTCTCAGCAGCCTCTCGGGCAGGTTCTTGCGCGGCAGCTCCCGCGTGGTCTGCAGCTCCTCGTTCCAGTCTCTGGTCTGAAAAAGTCAAAGCCTCGTGGGAAGCCCCGAATTGTGTGGGAAGGGGCTGCCAAGGCAGCATTTCTGCTTTATGAGGCATTTTGTGAGGAGGGAGGGGAAGGGGCAAGGATTCAGGCTGCCATGGAGTTCTGATGAAAGGAATTAGCAGCAGGAATGAACACTCTTCATGAATGGACTTTTTTCAACAGCAGTTTGGGACAGATCTTACACTAGCCCAGCTTATGCAGTGCTGGTTTCATCAGCCAGCACGCTGCGAAGTGGCCACAGCCACCCCCGGGCAGCCGTTACAGCCCCGCAGCACTCCCGCCCTGCAAGAGTTTATGCTGCAAGTGAAACAATTGGAATAGTTTGCTCAGAGACCCAAGAGCCACTCCAGGTGCAACGGGTGTGGAGGAGCCCTCTGCCTTCTGGGCAGCGGTGCCTGAAGCAGGGACATGGGATTTACACACACCCCAGCAGAAGTTGCTCCTCTCAGAGTTTTCCGTGCTGAGGAGCCGCAGCCGGAGCAGCACAGCCCCTGTAGCCAAGGGCACTGCCAAGAACAAGGGCTCCCACAAGCTGTCCCTCGCTGGGCAAAACCCTTGCACAAATACCAGAGGTCTACTTGTTAAAATTAGCTGGCTCCCAGTGGAGCTGGTGGCAAAGCAAGACCGATACCTGTCCAGGTATGTGCTCTTCGTAGCCCAGTCTCGAAGTATAAGCGTCTTCTGCCCGGACACAGTCCATGGCGTGCTCTGCCTGCGGGGCCGTCCAGCTGTACACTTGGAAAGGAGTGGCTATCCTTTCAAAGGGGTGTCTCTGAACCCTGGTTTGGGAGTGAAAACAATCAGATGATTTCTTTCTACTCTGAGAGCATTTTCCTTCTGCTGCAACACCAGCCTCTGACACACAGCAGCACCAGACCAGGCCCCAGGAGCAGCACGGCGGGCTTTCCCTTACCAAGTGCTATATCCCGTGGTGGCTGGTTGGCTCAGGCAGCATCTCTCAGCAGAAGGCTGCAGAGTTACCTGGGCTCTCCCTGTCCCTCTTTCCCCAGTTCTATCACTGGAGATCCCCACCACCCTCTGCGTTTGGAGGGGGAGGATGCCCACCCCCACCTCTGGCCCTCAGCTTTCACACCAGCCCATCTGGGTTGTTATAAAACCAGCCCACAGCACCATCCACTAATGAAGTGAAAAACCAAGCTTCGCCCAACGGCCTCCTGTGTAATCTGTCTGCTCCCAGCAGGTGCTGGAGTCTCATCTGTATTTACTCCTGGCCCAAGCAGCACGACAGTATAATCATTTTTAAATGGCCAGATAGTCACAGTGGTGGCTGGAGGCCACTGCTAATTTCCAGCCCTTGTCTAGTGTCACTTTCATCTTCTTAATGAGAGCAGAAGCAGAGCTCCTGAAAGCCACACAATGTGCCTGTCAATTTGCACCCTGCTGAGCCGAGGCAGTTCATTAAGTGGACTCTGAAGAATGACAGGCTTTTGCACAGGACCCACTGTCCTGGAGCAGAATAAATGGTCCCTGCAGCAAGGACAGGAGAATGAAACAATACATTATTGTTTGGGGTTTTTTATTATTATTAGAGGAGCTAGAGGACATTAGAGAAACTGAACATGCACGGACATGTTTAAAATAATTATTCTCTCTCCAGTGTAAGCCTACACAAAGCCCTCGTGTTACGTTCCCTGACATTTTATGCTCCATTCTCTGTCTTGGAGTTAGGGAAGTACCTCCTGATCCGGCCCGGTGCTGCTGCAGCACGTGGCCAGGCTCCACGTGAGCTCTTTGCCACCTGGCTAGTTGGGAGGCCACCAGGTCTCCCAGGAGGCACGTAGCCAACACGCAGCCTCAGCGAGGGGACCCACATCTCAGCCGTTTCCCGTGTGTAGACACTGCAGCCCATCTCTGGGCTTTCTCTCCCACTGCACAAACTGCCCCAGGGTTTCTCAAGCCCCACAGCCGATACTCCCATGGTAACAGAAAGCCCTCATCCCCCACCCTTTGCTTTAGGCAGAATCTAAAGAAATCTGCAAGAGTCACCCGGGAGCTAGAGCCAAGGAACACCCCGTGCTCCCTGCTGTGTCAGAGCAGCACCCAGCTCCCACAGAACCAGCCGGGCCTCGCCAAGCAGCTTCACCACAGACCACTCAAGGCAACTAGAGAGGAAAAAGTGCTGCTACCGTTTCTTCTGCAGAGCGGAAAAGTTTTTTTTGAAGGTAGGGCTGATCTGGTTAAGTAGTTCCACCAAGGAATGACTGAGAAAACTGGGGTTTGCAGGTTTGGGATTGAAGTTGTATGCAGTAGACCTGCAAGAGAAAAAAGAAATAAAGTCACAAGCCGTTGTCATAGCTGAGACTTCCCATACCCTAGGGACGTGGTACATGAATGAGAGCTTTCCATACACACTCTGCATGGAAGACCTGCTGGCCTCGCTTGAAAATGGAGACCAGGTGGCACATGGGCAGAATTATTTCTTCCATGAGCCAGTTTAACACAGAGCACTTCTGCTTTGTAACAAGACAGAGGGTGGAAAAGTGCTTGAATTTTATCTTCTATATTTTAAGCTCCCCTTCTCTTCAGGCAGCTTCATTCTCCTTCTGTGAACTATAACTGTATTTCAAACCTGTGGTTATGGTTGCCTGGGCAATTATCTGGACTGTGGGATCAAGGCACCCAGAGGTGTTTCTGAGCTGGTGGCTGCTCAGGTAGAAAAGGGTTTGTCGCTCTGAAGTTCTCTCCTGTCCACCCCCAACTCAACAGGTCTCTGTTAGAGGCTGCTGGGCTGGATGGACCCTGCACCTCCCTCAAGAGCCGCTCTGACGGGCAGGGACTCAGGGCGGGCACTTGAACAGTCTCTCTTAGGAACTATTTTAAAAAACCAACAAAACCCACCCTAGTGAAATGTGTGCCCAGCTCCGGAAGTTCTGGCAGGCTGTGCTCTTGCTTTAGGGCAAAATGAGATAGCTGCAATGGTCAGGAAGGAATTCCCTCCCAACTCAAAATGCTCTAATTAGCTGATGACATTATGGGATGATTTAAACTTTCCCTAAAGCATCAGACATTTATCCACTGTGAAGAAATGGTACCAGGCATAACTGAACAGCCCAATCCAGTATAGCAACTCCTACAAACCCAGGTAAGTAGCAAATTAAAATAGGCTATTTTCCTCAAAAAAAAAAAAAAAAAAAGGAAAAAAAAGCAGCACAGCAATTGTTTGTTGGTGGGTTCTTCTCCAGTCGGCCATGGCAAGCTCCCTGCTGCAGGGCAGGGCAGGAGGAATTCCAGTAACTCACTGATTCAAGTAAAATCCTCGCGTGGACGCAGTGATGCTGACGTGCCGATCCTCCACTGTGATGACATACAAATACATGAGGTCCCCGTGCATTTTCCGGTTACCAGGAGGAGGGTTCCAGCCACTCATCGTCAATACCTTTAGGCACTGCAAAGGCTACAGAAGAACACAACAGAAGCAAGTCCTGTCAGCAGGAATTCATTCCCTCGAGTTACAGAGCCATTCCACATACACGCCAGATTCCTTTTACCTGCTGCCCTCACCTGCCTGCAGAAACACCGCTTACAAAAAAACCAACCACCTGGTCTCAAGAGCACACCCTTCCTCCCGCCGTTTGCAGTCCCCTGCTCTGCCTCAGTTTGCTGCCTTTCAGCAGGTAAGACACAGGTAAGAACAGACACCCTGGGCCTTTGGGCTGCACAAGGCACGGATTTCTTGCTGTACTGGTTTTCAAACAGCAGCTTCTAAACCGGAATCCAAGTGGGAGGGTATGGGAAAGCTCAGGGTAATTTGTATGGATCTGCAGATCCTGTCTCCAGGACTTTGCAGAGAAATGCTGCCCTCCCTTCCCTGCCACCCCTCCCTTTGATGGTGGCCATTTTACACTCTGCAGGTGGCCACCCACAGTGGCCAGTGTTTGCACACCAGCTCTTGGACTTTATTCCTTTGGCTAAGCAGAGCTGTGCCCACACTCACTAAGCATCAAGCAGAGCAAATCCCAAAGTCCACTCCAGTGCAGCTTCCAATCCCCGAGCACCACTTTGCTGCAAGGAATGTGCCCAGAGCCGTTTCAATGACGCAGGAGAACTCTACCTTCCAGTCTCTGTTCTGGGGCTGAAGGGCACACAGGGGTCTCTCTTTGCTACCTGGCAGGATATGTTCTGGGGGGGTGCAGTCGATTTGTTCCATTTCAGTACCTTTCTTCTTCCGTTTGCCGCTGTCTAGAACGGACAGAGAGAGAATGTCAGTGCTGGAAAACACAGCATTCCCTCCTCTGGTAATGACTCAAGGAGGAACGCGCTTCCCAGTGTTTCCCTGCACTCCTGAAAGATGTGGGACAGATTGTTATGATGTGTTTGAATGAAGCAAGGAGTCAGGGGAATGAAAACACTGGCCACACCAGGGAGGCCTTTTTGCCCCGTACCTCCCAGGTCTCCTTCAGTGAAGACGCTCAGGAAGGACAAGGAATTACAGTCCACACCATTGAAAGCATCTGATGGGTCAAGACTCTTCAGAAGGTCCCGAATGTGACGCACGTGTATTCTGGCTTCTCGCACTGTGTATGGTTCTGATGAGCAAAAAGGGGGGAAAGAAACTGGAATTAGACAGTTGCTTACTCCTTTGGCACACAGGTCTCCAAAAGGAACTGCGGGAAAGGGTTGCCATGTGGTCAAACCCACTTCCTATGAAACCCTCACTCCTCCCCTCCCGAAGTCTGAGGGAACTTGCCTTCCACCACCTTCAGCAGCGAGCCCTCCTGCAGCCCTTCAATAGTTTTCAGCTCAGCAAAGTTATCGAGGACGTTGCCATCCAGCTGCAGGGAGAAGCAAGTGCGATGGCAGGTATCCTCACGGTCCATCAAAACTTGGTGGATCTCTTGCACCATCTCTTGAGGAGAGACCTTAAGAAGGGAAGAACTCAGTTATTCTCAGTCCCCACATGTGTTCTTACCAGAATTTGTCCCTCTGCTGCAGAATCAAATGCCTTTTGTACCTCCCCGAGCTTGAAAGGCAGCCTCTAGCTCTCCCCTGCAGGGAGATCACTGCTGTCCCTGCTGGGAGGGCACTGCCACCTCTGTGGGTGCCGTATCCACAGGGTGGTGTGGCCTGTCCATGCCAGTGTCACACCTCCAGGGCACACCATGGGCAAGCACATGGCTCTGGGGACACAAGAGACCACCCTGGCTTGTGCTCCAGGGCTGCTCTCCTAACCCTGCTCTGCTCCAGCACCACAGACACCGTTTGCAGGCGAGGAGCACTCGGGGTCACTCACATATAAGCTGCTGTAAACAACAGGGCCCGCTATTATTAGCCTATTAAAACTAACAGCCAAGGGGATTTAAAGGAGAAAAAAGCCAGGCTGAGATACAGCTACTTCCACAGAGGATGTAGTTTCACTGCACAGTCTGCCAGTCTTGGGGAGATAAGGCTTCCCACTCGGTTTAGACTCCAGACGCCTCCCCCTGAAATTAGAGATACTTCATCCAAATGGCTTTCAGTGAAGTATCAGGCTAAATCAGAGTATCAGCAAGGCATGTCAAAGCCTGTCCTGATCTGACAGCACGTGCCACCGTCCACATGACACACGCGGAGCTTTCTCTGCAGAGGGGAAGCGGAGACTGCATCGCTGCCTTCATCTTCAGGCTGGTGCTTGTGCTCCCTGAGCTGTCATTGCACCAAACCCTCGTACGCCTGAAGGAGCATCACGCCACAGCTGCTGGGCAAGCATGGGATTGTCCCTCCCTGAGAGTCAGACCCAGAAATCGGGTTTTCACATCCTTCCTTCGAAACGGCCCAGAAGGGAGAAGGCCATTTTCCTGTGCCAGGGAGCTGTGAGCAGCCTGAAGGTACCACCCAGGCCATGGGGGCTAACGGGGACCTTCCCGGGCACAGTCCCCTGTCCCCCTCCCTGCCTGGGTGGCTGAGGGGACTGTGCTGTGTGTGCCCTGGCTCAAACCCTTCCCTCCTCCTCCTCAGTGCCCCCCCCAGCCAGCAAAGGGAGGTACCTGCAGGGAAAAGGGCTCTATCCCTGGCGCGCAGATCTTGACGGTAAATCCTGTGTCCTGTATGACAATGACCTCCTGGTCGTTCCCGTCTTCTCCTGGGTCAGCCTCTTCATGACCATTCTGTCTGGCATCCTTCTCGCCCTTGAGGCTCTCGTGTGGACCACTGCCATTCATCAGCGCCACGCCAGACGGGTGCTCTGGGCGAGGAGAGAGGGGGTTAGACAAGGTGGGGGCAAACGGATGGTCCTCTCCGAGCGGCTGGAGAGACGAGTTTGGACACCACCACAGTCCTCTGGCCAACTCAAGTGAACCAGGGGTTAAAAGGCAGTGGTTTATTCTGGTGTTTACTAGACATAGGTGTGCCAGGCCCTTCCCTCCCTTCACCTCGAAGCATAATTAATGCATTCTCCCTCGCCTGCAGGGTTTGCATCTTCCACAAACCCTGCTCGAGAGGGGAGGGAAGGGAAGCAGGAAGGATGGGTCAGCGTACAACACATTCAGCTTAGTCTTTAAGAAGCCTCTTAATTAAAAGGAATGGGTGTGTGGTGCTTTGCGGCCCGGAGGCAGCTGTAACCTCTGCACCAACACGTTACCCAGCTCCGCCATCCCTCCCGTTCAGAGCGGGGAGGGGAGGACGCTGCAGCGCTGAGCCCCGCATCACGTGGGAGCCAGGTTACTCCACAAACAGCTCCCATGGCCCTGCCTGCATCGGGCCACCCTCCGCATTTCCAAAATACTTCACGGAGAGCCCACGGTGCCAGGGTGAGGCTTGGCCTCAGCACTTTTATTCAAGAAAACGGTGACGACATTTTAAGCGCTGGTTTAGAGCGATGTGTCAGAGGGAAGGGGAGTGCTCTCTCTGCTCCTCCTGTGCTGCTCCCGCAATGGTTTGTCTTCTCTTCCAATAAGGCGGGTAGTGTCAGAGAGCCGATAAGATCTAGGAAGCTGCAGGTCTGTAGAGCAGCCCACACCCACCAAACCGGGCTGGGGACCACGCCAAAGAGGATACGCCATGTTCTTGGGTTAGAGGTGCTGCCGGGGTAAGCTGGAGTCATGCAGAGAGCTGCTGATGAGAGGGAAGGGACGCCCTTGTCCCCAGCCAGGAGCAGGGCAGTGAGCCCTGGAAGGGACTGAGCATCGTGTGTCCCATCCTGGCCAGTACCCCCGGCTGTGGGACCCCCACTCATGTGCTGTGGTTCTAGCTTGGTGCTCCCAGCCACCCGCTCACAAGCGGCACAGATGGAGTGGGCTGGGGGCTCTCTGGGCCCTGGGAACAGCCTTCCCAAAAGGCTGCAACAGGGTCAGGGCCAGGATAACGCCCTGAGGCTGCTGAGCACAGAGCTGCAGTCCTCCAGGCAGCTCCACCTGGCAGGTCTCCCTCCTCCTCCTCACCTCCCAGCAAGGCACCAGTCCCAGCCCCAGCTGCGCTCCGGGGGGAGATGGCAGCTCAACCTCCCTCATTTCTGAAATGCAGACGGGCGCTGTGGCTTGAAGACCTAAAGCTATCACAGCTAGTTCTCGCCTATCAGCCCCAACTGCTCTGGCAGCCCAGGAGAGTCACCCGGCCTTCACCACGTACACGAACCGGGATGGAATCGCCATACCCCCTCACACACACCTCCGGAGCACATGAGGCTGCAGCGACAAGCCCTGCTGGAGTGTCCCCAGAGGGTCAGCCTCCCGCTCCAGACCACGAATGCCAACAGCAAACCCACCCTGGAGACTGTCAAGGTTGAATTAGGACACGGTGAAAGAGAAGAATCAGAAGGAAAGCACACCCGTTTCAAAAGGCAGCAGGTACCTGCCACCTTCAGCAGCCTCCGCTGCCTCCAGCATCCAGGCAGCTGCTCCTCATGCTCCCTGTCACTTTGCGTGTGTCCCTGACGCCAGCTGCTCATTTCTTTGACAGATGAAACCACGGGGCAGCCACCCAGAGCCAGCCTGGCTGCGGCTGCAGTCGTGCTAGGAAGGAGGAAGAGAAGCTCTGCACAAGAGTGCCCCAAGAGATGTGGTTTCAGAAAAACCACGCCAAGCCCAGAGGGCTGGGGAGAGCCCCTCGTCACACCCCACAGCCGGACTGCCCGGACACGTGGGGACCAGGAGGGAGAGCAGAAATGCTACACCTGGGGCTACCAGCACCACAGCCAGGCCGCCCGGCCAGGCTCCGGCCAGCCCCTGGCCCCCAAACGGGACAGGATCACTGGGCTTTGCTCCTGCTGCTGCAGCCACAAAGAGGAGGCAGAACATGGCTACGAGGAAGGCTGCAGCACCGACTGAAGACCCAACAGCCCCTCTTCAACTGCCATGGCACCAGCCAAGGGAAACCTCCAGGCACAGCCACAGCAGCACTGCCCACCACCCCGAGCCCCCAGGCCCCTCCGACCCATGAAGGGCCTTTTCTGACACCGTCACACACACCAGCCTTGAGGTGCTGCTTCCAAATGGTGGACTTTCGCTGCGGGGCTGAGGTGTGGAGGGAGCGACCGGTGGGATGCACCAGCTCCTGTCTCTCTGCTCTGGTCTGCACTGGTCTCGAGCAGAGCAAACACCTTCGGCTGCAAGGCAAAGGAAGACTGGGAAAGCTGGGCTGCAGCAAGGAGAAGTCACCAACCAGGCCCAGGCTTCTCCTTTTCACTACTCAGTGGCACCAGATTCCCAAACCGATTTGGGATTGTTTCAGAAACCAGCAGACTGTTGACGGGGCTGGTACAGCTCTGTGCTTTGCGACACAAGAGACATGTAGAGGCAACACCTTCACGTCTCCTTGTGCCAGAAGATCCAGCTCCAGCCAGCACAAATCTTCTACACCAAAGTCAGTCACTAATCCTTTTTTTAAACCATCAAGTCACAAAGATGGCATTATTACGTTCCTGTGAGTTCAGCCTGGTCTGGAGAGCAGGGAAGCAACAGTTCCAGATGCAGAGAGGGCTCAGTACGGGAGACCTTTCCTTTCCAACATTTAGTAACAACAGAGATTATTAGAGACACAAAAACTGGAAGTTGAGCCCCTGCCTCTTCCATCACCAAGTTCAGGAGTGCATTTCTTATTACCAGCTTCAGTGTCACTGAGGGCCCGAATTCTGCCTTTCCCTCCTGAGAGGTATTTCCACCCCCAAGCACAGGAGACGGTTTCTGCAGGGTCTCCCAACCAGCCCTGCCTGCAGCCGCGGCCACGCCACGGGACACGGGGAGCAAGCCAGGCCCTCCACCAGAAACCAAGCACCCACCTCGGGTCACATCCCCTCGGCCACCACCTGCGCCAGGAGACAGCACTTGAAACCAAAATTCAATCCACAGGGATTGAACAAAACCAAAATACAGTGATAGAAAGGCAAAATTTGACCTTGAGACTTGAAAAATAATAATCTGAGTTTCTCCTGTCCTAGAAGTCCTGGCGAAGGCAAAATCCACTCCAGCTCCATTGGTTACCACTTGGTGCCCCATCGGAGCTGTGCTGTGCCCGTTCACGGAGAAGCAGGAGAGGAGGAGGAGGAGGGAAGCGGGATGGGGCCGAGCGGCTGCTCCCCTCCCACGCGGCAGCAACAGGCTGGGCCCCCGCTGTCCCCACGGTGCCAAGGAGAAGGAACATCCCGTCCCTGTGCCCAGGGCAGCTGCGGAGCTGCTCCATCCCGGGCATCTCCTCCCACCCGTGTGGGGCTGAAGGAAGCCAGAGGCTCCAAGCACAAGCCACCCCAGTCCCTCAGCCCCGGTCCCTGACACCCTGTGCTCCTGCTGGCACTGCTGCAGGCTGGGCTTGCCAGACCCACACCCCTCTGTTACAAGGACCATGTTTGCAGTCTCAAACGAAAGAAGGATTATTATGAATTAAGAAAAAAATAAGCAACCCCCCCTGGCGTTTGTTTTGCCAACATGGTCAAGGCCCAGACAGGTCCCTCTGTGGTACACACCCCGGGTGGGATATCTCACCACCTTCCTCCTTTTCCTTCTGCTGTTAAGTTCAGTCATCACCCTGCCTCCCCTCTCCTCCCTCCTGCCCCATCCCACGGGCACACGCAGCCACCCATCCCCATTAGGGCCATAAAAAGCACGACAGAATGCCACGCTGCTGAGCACCTAGGAGTGAGAGCTTCTTCTTCTTCCTCTTCTTCTTCTGCTGCTGCTTCCAGGGCAGTGCCTGTGCTGGAGAGCCAGGATCCCAGCCTGACCTGCCATCGGGGCAGGCAGCAGGACCCGTCACTACGAAACCAGAACTTGTGTCCCAAGCCTTTGATGACACCTCGCCACGGGGGACAGGCAGCACGACTGTCCCTTGGGCTGGCGGGGGTTTCCCTGCGCTGGCTGGCAGAACAGGGGAAGGTGTCCCAGGGCTCCCCGGGCAGGGAGGGGTACCCCGTTTCGGCACGCTGGCCGGACACACTGAGGCTGCTCGTCCCTCGCCGTGTCCCCAGCTGGCGGGACGTGCTCCGGGGGCCACATCCCCCCCGTCAGCTGCCGCCACGTGCTCCTGCCGGCGGCAGGATCTATGGGCTGAGACGCCGTCCTCAGGTTTCACGCAGCCCTGGCAGGCCTCGAGCGACTGAGCATGACCGACCAGCCCCACCGGCCCGGCCCCAAGGTCGGCTGGAAGGACAGCCACCGCCCGGGATGCCTCTGCCGGCTGGAGCGGGCCAGCAGCACCAGCTCTCAAACAGCTCTTATCACAGACCGTCACCGTTCCTCCTTCATCCTTGGCCTCTGGGATGTATTCGGGACACTTCTGCAGGCTCCCAGCCACCGCCTCACTGGGGATGATGTCTGGGTAGGGCCCAGCACAGCGGGCAGCTTCTGGCGTCTCCGGTTGGACGGCGCAGCCTGCGGGAGGCTTCGGTAAGAGGGGTGACCTCTCATCGGGCGAGCTGGAGCTGCGCGGCTGGAAGATGAGGTCGGTGACGTGCCGGCAGCAGTTTGCAAAAAGGCTGTTCCCCATGATCTCAAGCGGCCCGGCTCATCCAGCACCCGGTTAGAAGAGTTAAGAGCTGTTTGCACACATCTACTGAAGTCCCCACCAGGCAAACTCCCACGCGGCAGCCCTCCGCAGCCCGGACCTGCTCGCCTTCTCACCCAGCCGCCCGCCCGCTCCGAAGGAAATCCCGGCTTGGCCCCAGGGTGGCAGGAGGCCGGGAACCCGCAGCCGACTCCACAGTGTCCTGGTGGGACAGGAGGCTGGGCTCGCAGCAGTTCTCCCACCGGGCGCCCTTGCCCCCTCCCTGCCCGCCACGCTCACGCTGCCATGGCACCCACGAAGCCCCAGAGCAGCTCCCAGCGGCCGAAGCTCTGCAGAACGAAACCCGCCGTGGATCTAACAGGTTCTTCAGCCGTGCTCGCAGAGGGATGCCAGCCCGATGGCCCCGGCCCGAGGTGGTTATAAATAGCCCGACCTCGAGCGCTGCAGCGGTGCAGCCTGGGACAGGCACTGGGACCCTCCAGCGCTGCCAAACCTGCCAGCCAGCGAGATGCATTGAATTACAAGGCGAGGGCAGTTACTATGGCACGCTGGGGCCCGGGGCACAGCCATCCATACCAAGCAGGCGAGCACAAAACAGCCAGGCAGCAGACCAGTAAGTAGTTCCCAGACGGATTTTTCTGTCCTCTCGCCCCTGCTCTGCCATATCACACACAAACAAACCACTAAACCACAGGCACGGCCCCCTAACACCACTCCTCTCTCCGTGCTAACTTAAGAAATCCCAGCAACTGAGGCAGGGATTACAGGGCTGGAGATTTCTGCAAGCCCCAGGTGCCCAGGGAGGCTGTAGCCAAGCAGGTCACAGCATGGCCTCCTCCTGCCTTCCCCCAGAGCACCAGCTCAGCACCGCAGCTCCTTGGCCACTTGGGTCCCTTCAGTGGCCACGGTGTCCTGGGGGACACGTGAAGAGCCGGATCTCTCCAACACACAATGAGATGTGCAAGAGCTGCAGCTCAAACCGACCAGCCCTGGACCTGCCCGGGAAAGCCTTCGTGTCTGGGCAGCAACCCTGACACCCAGGTTTCGTCACAGGCTTCCTCGGCAAGTTCCCTGGACGCTTGGCTTCACGGCCAGGAAGGGGCACAACTCTGTGCTGAGCAGAAGAAAATCACATGCTACGTCCCCAGCACTAAAATCTCAAAACTAGCCCAAAGCCAGAGAGCACACGTGATCCCTCGCTCATGGCCAACACAGCACACCCAGAGAAGGGCAACCCCTTGCCCCAGGAAGGCCCTGGGAAGGCCAGGAACAGCCCCCAGAGCTCCCGTGCCAGGGAGCCACCCACCAGGAGAATGGCAGAAACTGGCTGAAAATGGACCAAAAGCTCTCCATGGCCTCAGGAGCCAGCACCAACTTTCAAATCACATCAGCATCAGTAACTCATGTTTTTCTGATAATTTCTGAAGTACCTGGTCAGGAGCTCTCATGAAGCTGAGCAGCATTTCTTCAGCTCCAGCCAAAGTTCAGAGCAGCGCAGCTTTAACGCGTGCAGGCTGGTGTCAGTACAGCAAATGCAAATTCATTTTTAGCTGAATAATAAATTAAAAAACCCAAATAGTTTAATGAATATAAATAAATTGACTGAATGAATAGGCATGAGCTGCAGAGATGGCCCTGGTGGAAACGTTTCTGCAGGACACCCCCTCAGGGAGGTGGGAGATGGCAGGGAAGTGCCTCCCCAGCGGAAACCACAGTTCCCAGAACCTGTCAGCACTTTAGGGGCAACAAGCACTTCTTTTAATAAGGGCCCACAGTGAAACGTTAGTGCTGCTCTGCCGCCGTCATTAAACTCAAATTGGTTATAACCCAGCTGTGGGTAGAGGCATAAGCACAGCATTTATTTCTCAGCAGGTTTACAGCACCGGGCACTGGCTCACACGGCGAGGACGGGGGGGCTGCAGCTCTCAAGGAGCCCCCAGGCTCCCTGCTCCCGACATCTCTCCTGTGGCACTAACAGCCCACAGATGGCCAGTGGGGAAATTACCCACTCCTAGCTCTTGTGGATCCGCAGTAAAGTTTGGCTGGATAGACCCTAACAACTCAAGCCACATTCCAGCCTCCCGAGAAGTTTGTGGCTTTTCTGTAGTGGCACTGATACTGGGGCTTCTGCACGGCAGCCGTTCCTTGGGGCATCCCGGGGTCCCACAGCTGCTGGCTCAGGCACTTACAAGCCACTGAAATGCCTCCTGCTTTGCATCAGGCACCCTGAGTTACCCACGCTGCGCTCTCCACACCTGGGAACTACATTTAAACCCACTTGTAAACTTTCCATCTGGCCAAAGCTTTGGAAGCTTAGTCCTGAGCCCAGCTGGCTGGGTGACCCTGCTACAACAGCGCGCAACTCAAACATCGCAGAAATCGGGAGCAAAGACTAGGACCTAAGGCAAAGTGCAAAGATCAGCACCAACAAAAACATCAACTGTGTCAGGAAGAGCATGTTTCTCAAATTTCAAGAGAAGGGAGCTGGGTGAAGGAGTCACATTTCAGACAGATACCGAGAATCAGTCGATAATTCTCCGGGTACGTGTGTTTTATTCTGGCACACACCATAAGTTTCAGAAAGCTACTGAGACAGCGGGAGCCCGAGAGGGAGCTATCCCTTTAGGCTTTAAAGAGAAGGGTGAACGAAGGAAATTATTTTTAAAACCCCACACCATTACTCTAGCATCACTGTGCTGGGAGGGAACCTCACCTTAGTGGCTGCTTCTCGGGACTCTCCCCCTCGGGGCCAGTCCAGCGGCTGCTGAGCACCACAGCAGGTATTTCTCCAGCTTGAGAAAAGAGCTTACTGCTGGGAGTGCAGACCCATTTTCCCACCCAAAGAGGGAAGGTTCGTCCTCTGTGTGTGCACATCTCTGCTGGATTGTCAGGACAACAACAGATAACCACTTGTCCCAGACTCACTCACATTAAGAAGGTGGAATGCAACTGAAAGCTCAACTACCAAACGAGCACGCGTGAGCTCCAGGACATCACCCACATGCTAGCAGCAGGTGGGAGCCAAACACTAACGCTGAGACAGCCTTGTGACTACTGCTGAAAACCTGTCCTGCTTCCAAAAAGCCACCGCCACGCTGGGAGTAGCCACGCTTTGGGTTTCGTCCTTCGTGCCCTGTCCAAGCGCTGCCCCATGGACTGGTTTTACTCCTCAAGTGCAAACAAAAAAACATGCATGAACTTCAGACCTTTAAAGCTTCTAGAAATAACAACTTTCTAGTACAACCAATAGCGCACAACGCAAGGAAGCGAAGCGAGCGCAGGGAAGCGGTGCCAGGAGAGGGGTGCGCTGCCAAGTGTAGTCATTTACAGACGAGGAAGACAAACACAGGACTCTGCAATAGAGTGCTGTTTTCACTCTGCACGAGGCAGTGCTGCGGGTGGATTTATCTAGGTGCGCGTTCCTGACCTACTTACTTCCCCTTTTCAGCTGGGAAGCCCAGGAGGAAGCTGCTCAGGCAGCGCAGCGAGCTTCCAGCGGGAGCTCCACTCTGTTATCCCACCGGCAGGACCGCTCCGGACACGGTCCCCTGGGGCTCCCATCCCCCGTCTCACCACACAGATGCTGCGTTATCACACTCCTTTCCTCTTCTTAACCTTGTAGTGGTGATCAGATTTCTCTTGCACAATATTCCCCAATGCTCCCCCCGAAGCCTGTTACGACTGCATATTAAAAAAAACCCCGACTGCCAGCAATTCAGCCCTTTCCAAAACACAGCGAACCTCCAAGGTCGGGCAACAGACAGCGATAGCAGATCCCCAGATTAGGAATCAGCCTTCTGACCTTGTTACCAAGGCACAGCTACACTTGCCTCCACAGCAGTTTTCCATTAACACCTGCATTCTCTGCTTTTTTAACAGAAGACATGGCTGAAGATATAGGTGGCTTGGAAGAACAGGGACAGAGGGACCTGTTTTTGCTAGGAAAAGCAAATATTCAGGCAAGGCAAGGTTGACAAGCATTTATGGTAGCTAGAAGCACTGCTAAACTTGCACGTGAGGCAAACTTGTTCTAAGGCAGCGACAACTATAGGAACAGAAACAATCCAAGAAAAGCTGCACACAATGGCTGTTGCTTGATCATGTGCTAGTCAATAAGAAAGGTAACCTAACCCATAACTGCCCCCATCAGAAATCATTATAGGAATCCTAAATGATCACATTTTTGTGCGTCTCTGCACTCAGAAGGATGGAGCAGGCCCATCAGTTTTGCCAAGCTGGAGGCAGAGCAGCAGTCACCAGCCCCCTCACCTTCCAGAGGCAGAGGAGACAACCCCCAAGTCTCGATGCCCGGCACAGCAGAGCACCCAGCCCCCTGGAGCCTGCCCCCCACCCAGCAGCACCCACAGTCACCTTCGGACACAGCAGGGTGTCCTGGACGGGTGCTCCACGAGCCGCACGGGCAGCAGCGGGCACACCACAGCGGAGGCTCTTCCCTGGCAGAACGAGAGACCTGGCAACCAGAGCCTGTCAGGCCAGTGCCAAGGCGGACAGACTGCCCCCACCTCTGCCTGGGAGCCATGTGCCAGCGGCACGGCCTCAGCCCCGGGCTGCCAGACAGGACAGGAGCCTTCCTCCCCCTCCTCCCCAGACCCACCGGGTGCCTGAGCAATCCTGCAGTGCTGAAACACACGGGGAGGATTTTTCCACCTCCCTGCCTCCTTCGGCAATCGGCTTGTGCCCCGAGAGGCAGGGATTACACCGCGTAACTTTTTAACCCAGTTGCTGGCACTGCAGGCCTGACGCCTGCTTTAAAACCCGGCGCGGGGGGAGGCTTCCAGCAGCGCCCTCCCCACTCCTGAACGGCGTCCAGCCTGCTCCAGCTCCAGCACCAAACGCCAATGAACTTTGCTTTCGGTGACAAACTTCACAAATGCACCTCGCCGCCATAAAAGCCGGGGAGGGAGGAAGTGGCGGGTCACTCGTGCAGCGGAGACGGGCGCCTGGGGACGAAGGCCAGGCACAAACCACGCTGCTGCTGCTGCTGCCCTTCTGCTGGCACGGGAAAGAACAGAGAAAAGGGCCGAGGCGGGAGCGAGCGCCGAGACCGTAACTCCTTGAAGATACAATGCACTGCATCCGGCAAAGCTGGAGCCGGGGCAGCCCCGCGGGGTCCAGGCGCTGGGCACAGCCAGGACACGGGGCTGCACCTCCTCCCTGCGCTGAGCCCCTAGAGCTGCCGGGCCAGGGCAGCCGGCAAGGAACTGGTTAAAACGTGTCATTTCCAGCCGAGATCCCGCACTCCCGCCCTTCCCGGGAGAGCCCGAGCTCCTTCTCTGGAGTATGTCCCAACCCACAGACTCCCGGGAGCACCCAGCCGGCTCCCACCTTCCGCAGCGCCCGCTCCCCGCGCACGGCTGCGGCCCCGGTGCCCGCCACGGCCCGGGCGACCGGCGACCCTTCCCCGTGTCCCCCCCGCCCCGCACCGGGACCGGCCGCCGCCGCCCGTCTCCC
>NW_015090764.1:2870522-2877340 GCF_001431845.1 Calidris pugnax
GCCGGTGGGGCCCACCCCACGTGGCTCTAGGTCACGGACATGGCCTCCAGCCAGCCCCACGGTTGATGGAATGGGCATCTTGAAGGTCATCGAGCCAACCCTTCCCAGTCCGGCCAACAAAACCCCCGTCCCTCCACACCGCGTCTTACAACCTCGGGTTAGGGTGAAGGTGAAGAGGTGCTGGAAGAAGTTTCAGATGGTTGTGGAGAGCCATAACTATAACTACCTGAAAAGGGGGGTGTAGAGAAGCGGGGGTAGGTCTCGTCTCCCAAGTCACAGGAGATAGGACAAGGGGAAATGGCCTCAAGTTGCGCCAGGGGAGGTTTAGATTGGATATTAGGAAAAATATCTTCACGGAAAGGGTTATCCAGCATTGGAATGGGCTGCCCAGGGAAGTGGTTGAGGCACCATCCCTGGAGGTGTTCAAAAGACAGGTTGACATGGTCCTTAGGAATGTGTGTTAGTGACTTTTTATTGCTTATTTCTTATTTATTTTTTTGTCAGAGTTAGGTTGATGGTTGGACTAGATGATCTCTAAGGTCCCTTCCAACCTAGACAATTCTATGATTCTACAAGGTCTCCCCTCAGCTTGCTTTTTCTCCAGGCTGAACGACCCCAGGTGCCCCAGGTCTTGGAAACCTCCAGGGATGGGGCATCCACAAGTTCTCTGGGAAACCTCTTCCAGTCTCTCACCACCCTCAGCATAACAAATCCCTTCCTGATATATAAAGGTCCCTTCCAACCTAGATGATTGGGTGATTCCTATAGCTCCTTTAGGTACTGGAAGGGGCCATAAGGTCCCCCCGGAGCTGGGAAAGGGCCATAAGGTCCCCCTGGAGCTGTGATGGGTCTCCAGGTGCCCAGGCAGGAGTCAGTCCTGGGGATGGAGGCGCTGGGGCAGGAGAGCACAACCCTCTGCAGATTTCAATCTCTTTATTAAGAAAAAGGCATATTACAACGACTCCTAAAGTACAGCTCCTTGCTCTGGGTATTAACGCGTCTGGAAAAGCACTTGGTTAAAAAGCAAAGTTGACGTTAACATCGTCCTGGCGAATAATGGTGTCATGTCGTCAAATGAACATTCAGATAAAGCAGAGCAGTGTCAAACCTTTGGCGTCTGTCCCACCACCATGGCTCTCCCCAGCACGAGGCACAGGCTTTTATTGTTCTCGGCCGAGCTCCGCAGCCTCAGCCAAGGGGAGTATTTTTGCCCCGAGGAAGCTGCAGCTGCCCTGGGCCCGGAGGAGCCGTACCCAGGGGGGCTTCCCTCCTGCTCCCGCTGCCACCGCCTCCCCCGGGGTCCCAAGCACGGCTCCGGCCGGGCAGCGGTGATGTCCCCGCTGGGGGAGGCCTGTTGTAGCCCGGGCAGGGGCTGGGATGGCAGCGACCTTCTGCGTGACCTTCAAACGCCCACGTGAACACAGACGCTGCTCGTCCCTGCGGGGCTGGGGCTCAGCACTGTACCCGCGTCCCAGGGGGAAAAAAGGGTCTGTTTTTTTCAGATATACAAAGATTTAGGGATTCCCATGGCCTAATAGTCTCCTTTCCTTCCAGAAAGGGGGTATTTTCTGGGAGCCACAAGATCAGTGAGACAAAGACTGGAGGCATCCCCGCTCCCTGAGGAGGACCGGGGGCTGGTTGGTGGTGGGCACATGTCTCCCACCAGCAGCTTCCTGACCCCGGTCCTGCCCGGAGGCGTGAGGGGGTGGGAGGGTGAAAGGAAGGGACGTGGTGTGGTGGCAGCACCCACTGTCACGCTCCGTGTCCCCCTGCCCACGGCTGCTGGCCCTTCCTGTGGGCAGCGTCGCCCAGGGCCGGCACCGGCAGGGAGGAGACAGGCAGAACCCCGGCCCCGGCGAGCAAAGGGCAGCTTTCCACCAGCAAGGAGACGCGGCACTTTCATCTCTGTTCTTTGAAGGGCCACGTTGCCTGATGGGATCCTCCGTGGCGGCGGTGCTTGTTGATCCCAGGTTTCTCCATCTCACCCAGCCCCGGCACGCCGGCATCGCCGATCTTATCCACGGCATGAGGCAACCGACGGACGGGAGGGAGTTTTCCTTCCCCTCCCGCGCGTTCCCTGCAGGAGCTGGCAGCCGGGCGCCGGCAGTGCAAGAGGGTGACAAGAACAGACGTGCAGGAGGCGGCTGCGGCGTCACTGCAGCGAGACCGGCTCGTCAGGGCTGGCGCTCCTGGGGAAGGGCAAGATGCTGCTGCTTCACCGGGGGAGCGGGAGCCAGCACACGAGGCTGCACGCGAGGACCCCGAAATGTTCCCCTAGGTCCCAAAAGTCAAAGTCCACCAACGTGCTGCTGATTTGCCTCCCTGGCGGGGAGAGCCGGCCGGGCAGTGCCGCTCCTCGCCCTCCTGGGAGCTTGTTTTGGGGATGCTCTGTGTGGGGCAGGTGATCTCTCACCACCGCTGGCTCCAGCTCTCCAGCCGCTTCAGGTGGGACATTTCTCGCTGTGTCGCTGCCAGCTTTCCAGGGCATCCAGGAGAGACCACCCCAACCCCTCCACGGCCCCTGCGTAACACCCGCCGGCAGTGCCCTGCCCTCACTTGGCTTGCAGTGGGGTGGTTTACAGAAAGCCTCGGGCTCTGCCTCAGGGCAACCCTCCCCAGGGCGGCAGGATGAGTCCCCGCTGTGGAGGGGTCCCTGTGCAGTGCTGTGCTGCAGCAGGAAGGTCACACAGCCGCCCCCCAAGAGACTTTGGGGAGCGGCTGCGCTGCTCAGGCCCTCGCCATGGCACCCTCGCAGCGGGGACGGGAAGGATGCAGCCAGGAGCGCCTAGATTACCCCAGCAAACACATTCAGAAAATATATGGCTTTTTAATACACAGGGTCAGGAGGGAGAGCTGTGGGGTCGGTCTGCCCTGGGCTGAAGGTGTCCGGGGGAGCCAGCCCCGAGTCACCAGCCCCAGCTCTGCCCCTCAGCGCATCCCTCCCCACCGCCGCTCGCTGGGTTGCAGGGTCTCGAGACACCGCTTTCTCAGAGAGCATCGGGGAAAAATAATAATACAGAAAAGAGAGATTAGCAAACCCAAGGCATGGAATCCATGAGCCTCTGCAGAGCTGCAGAGCAAAGAGGGAGGGTGCTGAGGAGAGGCGCCCGGCTGTCACCCCGCGCGCCGAAAGCTCACAGCACGTTGTGATTTATAGACATAAGACATTGTTTAACAACCGAGCGTTATTGCTATGCGTCCACTTCCAGTCTAATCATTAAGCTTTACGAGTCAACATTAAAGATCGCTTGTTCCACACAAAGCACGTAGGTGTCAGCGGTTACGCTCCCCGGTCGGTGCGGACCCGGCGCGGGGCCAAGCCCTGGGCGCCCTTTGGACTCCCCGGGAGCGCGGCAGCACTGACTGGATGCACCGACAGGTCCCTCTCACACCTCACGGGCCAAGGGCTAATGTACAGCCCGGGAGCGGGGGGTCCGTAGGAGCCCCGTGCCCCGGGAGAGGGGGGCAGGCTCTGCCCGAGCCCCTCTGACCCCCTGGGGCTCCCCGGGGCCGACCGTGGCTGTCCTTTTTGTTCCTTTTTTTTTTTTTTTTTGTATGTGATCATTTTGATCTCTTTGATCATTTTATATAAATACAAAGATTAAAATAATTTATCTCGACATCATTTCTATTACAATCATACAGTGTTTTCCCTTCAAAACAAGTGCGTGTATACGTGTGTGTGTATATATATATCTATCAGTGTATATATAGTATCTCTAGAGCTCCCCCCCCCCAAGAAAAGCAGCAGTGATTGAAGCAGGTACAGCGCACAGGAGCTGATCCTTCCCGCTCCGAGGCAAGGGTGCTCAGGCAAAAGTTGGGGGGCTCGCCCCAACAGCTCATTTCCAAGCTCGTTACAGCGGGAGGGAGGGGGGGAACGGGGGTGCTCCCTCTCCATCCCCTTGGGAACCAGCCCCCCCTCTCCGCAGGGCTCGGGGCCTGCCCGGCTGCCCGCACACCCCAGGGAGCAGCGGGGGGAGGGAGATGCAATCAGGGGGGGACTGGAAATGAGATCGTCTCCTTGAGCAAGCTGCTAATTAGTGGTGAAGAGGAAAGGATCCTGCAGCTCAGACAGGGTTGCTTCATTTACATACTAGGCACTAAAAATGATGATTGCTAGGAAGGTATTTACACAGAAGAAGGATCCTACCTCTCCCCCCCCTTTTCAGCGCTCAGGTCCATCATGAACACCACGATCTTATCAAGGATTTTATAACAAAAACGCGACATACTGTGTCTGCCAGGATTGTCTGGGGAGGAGAGGGGAGAGCGGCCGTGACACTGCAGCCCGGGGAGCAGCCCACGGCGCGGGGACACGGGTCACCCTCTTCCACGTTACGAGAGAACGGAGACAAATCCTCAGCAGAACCTCTCTGAACCTGAGAGAAACAGCTATTTCCAGAGGCCAAACGGCGCCTCACCTCCGTGATGCCACAGGGATGGGGTGGCCGTGAGGCTGCACCCCCGGTGCCACGCAGCAGGAACTGCCCCTCTGCCTCCACGGGGGTGGGCAACGGCGGGACCCCGAGCACCCCCCGCTCACCCGCAGCCTGCCTTAAATCACTGCAATGGGAAGCAGGTGGGGAGCCCCCCCAGCCTCACCTAGAGCCAGGCTTGGGGCTTCTCTGCCTTGTGCAGCCGTACCCAGGTGCTCACCCCCAGCTGGGCATCACCAACACCCCCCGTGCTGCCTGGCACCCCCACGGGAAGGCAGCCAGGGTATGTCACCACCCTCTCTGGGCTCTTTGCAGCCTTCTGCAGGGGGGGCAACAGTCAGGGAGGGCAGACAGGAGCTGGTGGGTGCTCTGTGCCCCTGAGACAGCGGCTCTGGATGCGCCAGGGACTGCAAAAATGTCCCCTTGGGGCTTTGCCTTCGCCCCCAGGAGCCGCACACCCGTGGAGGGGTTCAGGCAGGGCAACTGCTCCCTGCACCCGGGCTAGGGGGACCTGCCTGGGCACAGCTGTGCTGGGCTTCCCCCCAAACTCAGGGGTGCGTTAGAGACCACGGCAGGAGCTGAGGAACAGGGGGTCCCAATCCTGGAGGGTGCCCTGGGGGCAGCAGGAGGGGGTCTTGCCCTCCAAAGCCTGACTATTCACATCACAGCCAAAGACAAGGTACAAAAGCTGCTAATTTCTGCTCTGCAAGTGCGGCTGGTCGCTTCGGGGTTTTACCAAAGAGCTGGCCTGGGGACTGCTGCCGAGAACCTCGTAAAAGCATTTTAATAGAGTATATAAATATTGAACTACAAAAATAGACACCTCTGACTGCACGGGCAGGCTGCGGGGGAGCTCGGGCAGGCTGAGCCCGACTGCTCTACGAGGGTGATGTTTTCGAAGCGCTTTCGAACTGAACTGGAAGGAAAAGGGGTCTGATCTGCCAGCCGTGGAAGCGGTGGGGGTCTCACAGGAGGCTGCTGCTCATGGGCCAGACCATGGGGCAAAACCTGCCCCTCATGCAGGTCCCGCTGGTGCCCGAGCAGCCAGAGCTTCTCCCTGCCCAGCCACCGGAGCTGTCCTCGCCTCTCCCTGTGCCTGCTCTTTCGGAACATCCAGGGAATGGATGCATAAAGCTGCTGGTTTGGTTTGGAGACCAGGCAAGGCCGCCCCGGTGGAGCAAAGCCCCATGCTGGGAGGGACTGGGAGGCAGTGGGGAACAACTGGAGGGCCCTGCAGTGGTTTGGCCCTGGGGGATGCAGCACGGGACACAGCTGAAGTGGTTTTTCCAGCCTCTGCTCCTTGGGGAAGCTGAGCCTGGGGCTGGTTTGGCCCCAGCAGGGTTTGTGTGGACCGTGGGGCACCGTCAGCAGCGCGTCCCTCCTGCGGGGAAACCCAGACCCGTCTCAGAAGAACCGAGACGCTGGTGCTCGGAGGAGACCTGCCGGGTGCAGGGGGGTCCCAGCCCTGCTCCATCAGCACACAGAGCATGGCCGTGGGGGCGAGGAGCTGCGGGGGTGTCCGGCGCTCGCCAACCGCCTCCTCCAAGTCCTGTGTGTAAATGTAACGTGGGGAAATCTGTGTCAGAGCCAGCCGGATGGCTGCACAGGGGAGAGAGGGCCTGGCTGGCACGGCTGCACCGTCCCCGTGGCGGGGGCACCCTCCCGTGCCCACGGGACCGAGTGTCATTCGGCTGCCTTCGTCCTGGAGGACCTTCCTGGTGCCATCTGGGGCCCGATCCAGCCCAGCCCTGCTGCCGGCGGTGTCCCGGGCTGGAGGCAGGGCAGAGCTCATCCTGCTGTGCCCGGCTCCGTGCCACACAGCCCGTCCCTTGCTGCTGCACCCCCACCCCCGGCACCCCCGCCCGGGGAAAACGCACCCGGCACCGCTCTGGGGGGCAGCAGCAGCAGGAAGATCTTCTCGTTGCAGAAATGCTAATTTTCTCTTTTCTTTCCCTTTTTCCTTTTCTTTCGTTCTTTTTTTCCTTTCGTTCTTTTTTTTCCTTTCCTTCTTTTTTTCCTTTCCTTCTTTCATTCATGCATTTGTTCTCTTTTCCTTTCCTTCTTTCATTCTTCCTTTTTCTTTTTCCTTCCTTCCTTCATTTTCTTCCTTTTCCCTTTTCGTTCTTTTCCCGTCTCTCTCGTTCTTTTCCCCTCCTTTCCCTCCCTCTCCCCGCTCTCTCTCTTTCCCGGGGGCTCAGCCCTTCCCCTCCGCCGCCCGTTTGCCTCCTGCCCCCCGTCCCGTCTCACCCCCGGGGGCGGCCGGGGGCTCCTGCGGGCTGCCCGCGGGCGGAGCGGCCGCCTTCCACCGCCCCTTCCCCTGGCGGGGGCCGAGGGCGGGCCCCCCCGGTGCCGCCGGGCTCAGGCCTCCCCGCCCGCTCG
>NW_015090764.1:2877868-2890411 GCF_001431845.1 Calidris pugnax
CCCGGCCGTGGGGACACGTGGAGGTGGGTGCTGGCGTGTCCCAGCAGAGCCATCCAGGCTGCCTGGGCGCCTCCGGGAGCTGGGGCTCCAGAGCACCCCGTGAGCGTGGGGGGGCAGGAAGGGGACCCCCGCCAGCCCCCCGCTGCGGGCACCGCGCCGTGCCCAGCACCCACAGGGGGGCTCAGCAGAGGACGCCATTGCTGTGGAACCCGCCGCCTCTCCCTCCCTGCAGCCCCCTGCTGCAGTTTTAAAATTTCCCCCGAGTAACTGGTTTTTCACCCTAAAAGTGACTTTGAGTGTGTGCAAACAGAGGGCACGGGGGGAGAACGGGCTGGGGGAGAAATGGAAACAGCAGCAGCGAAACCGTCAGCCCAATTTAGGAGGGGTCGTCACCCTCAAGCCTGGAGACTCCACACTGATTGGTGAGGATGGAGATGCTGATCCAGGAGTGAGGAGGAACCGGGCTGTGCTCAGTGGGGAAGGAACCCCCACCCCGGGCGGGAGGAGTGGGGTCAGGGGGAGCCTGTCCTGGGGGGCAGGATGGCCAGGCAGCCCTCCCCAGCTGCTGTGTGCTCACCACGCTGTCACCTCTGGTCACCAACCTGTGACCTGTTCATCCTTCTGCTCCTGGCAGCAGCCGATGGGGCGCGGACGGGACCTGTTGGAACAGCGGCGCTGCTCCCCACGGCTCCCAGCGCCCTCCCTGCCCTTCCCACCCCTCGGCGGGGACGGACGCCCTGCTGCCCTGGCCCTTCTGAGTCACGCCGCGGGCACCCAAAAATGTGTGACTTCACGTGGGGCCCTGCACGCTGCTTCTGCAGACTGGGAGCCCTGTGTGCTGGGGGGCTCCCTGGTGACCTGCCATCCTCTGCGGGTGGTGGCCTTGACTTGGGACAGAGAAACTGCCTTGGAGGTGATGCACTGGGAAGGAAGCTCCAAAATGGGAAGGAGGAGATGGGAACATTGTTGGGAGCCAGATTTCACCTCCTCTCCACTCCTTCTCCGGGTGGGAGGGAGTTGGGGGCAGTGGCTCAAAGTGCTCTTGTCCTCCTCCAAAACGTGTTGCCATCCCCGAAAGCAAAGGGATGCTGCTCACGTGGGGCTCTCGTGGGACCCCGGGGACCTGGCCCGGGCACAGATTTCCCGTTGCGGCCGGTGGGAGCTCGTGACGAGGTGCATTCCCCACGCTCAGCCCTGGGAGGTGTTTGGGGGACAGGGGCCACCTGGGGGGGGGCACATCCCACCCGTAGGTCCACCCGCACGGGGGTTCCGTGCCCTTTTGGTGCAGGGACCAGCGGGCAGCCCGAGGGCTGGGCTGTGCGGCTGCACCGTGAGCCTGGCACAGGGTCTGGGGGGCACCCTCCCTGGCACAGGGTCCGGGGGGCACCCTCCCTGCCCACCCTCCCTGCCCACCGCTGGACTCCTGGCCCGGCAGCCCTGGCTACGAGCTCCTGTGCCCAGCCCTTGTTGGGGCGCAGGGAGGGGAGCCCCCGCCTGCTCACCCCTGCCTGCCCGGGCCTGCTCCCATTGTCTGCAATAATCTCTGCTTTTTACGATACGATTTGCAACTGTTTTATGGCCTCAGCTCCTAAGTGTCTTCTGATGAGGAAAAAATGCTTTATAATGAGATCTTAAGGGAGGCAGTTGCAGGCGGTAATTATTACGAGTGGCATTTGAAGAGCAATCATTTGATGGCATCTTAAATTACGTGGTTGCCCCATAAACGTGGCAAACGTGACGCTGCTCTTGGTAAACTGCTAAAAGGCTGAAGGATGGGCAGGGACCCGGGGGTGGGATTCGCTGCAAATTCTGGTCTGTGACGCACCGACAGCACCCAGAGGGCTGGACGGGAGGCCCTCCCAGGGCAGCGAGCCCACCCACGTGGGGACGGGGACCCGTGGCCCATGTGGTCTCAGCCTGTGGCCCCTTGGGACTGAGGCAAGACCAGGCAGGACAGACCCCAAAGGGACACCCCAGGGACACTGACACCCCCCCCCTCCCTGCTGGGTGGTGGATGGAGCAGGGCCATGGCCCCAGGAGCCCCTGGGGCACCGCAGCCTGTGGGCTTCACTAGCCACAGTCCACTGCCCACACGGCAAGTTGGCCAACACAACCATGGGTCAGGGCTCCTGGGGGGTGTGAGACACAGGGAGAGGCTGCATCCGCCTCCAGATGAGGGGCTACAGCACAGGATGCTCAGCAAGGGGGGGGGAACAGTGCCCAGCTGTGTGCTCCCCCTTATTTTGGAATGTAAAAGATTATTTTGGGGGCAAAACTGACGGTTTGATGAAGGTGCTGGGAGATTTTCTGAATGAGCATCTGGATTGCAATTGGTGAGGGGAGCTGGGGGGGCTGGTAATGTCCTTGCTGGCTTTTCCCTGGGGCTGGGGGTTTGCAGGCTCTGAGTCCCACCCTGGGGGTCTCTGTCGGGGCTTTACCAAGGCCAGCCCAGGGACGCTGGATTTCACAGCAAAACCCTCCTGGGGGGCTGCCCAGGCATTTTATGGGGCTGCCATCAGGCTCTGAACCTGCAGGGTGACAGCCCCAGCTGCAGCCCTGCCCTCAGCCCGGCTGTCCCCTGCAGACAAGGTCCATGTCCCCTCCCTGGGCTGCCCCAATGGGCCCCTCCGGCCACAGGCTCTTTGGGTAAACCCCTTATCTTATCTCGTGCAAAAAGCTTGTGCTCCTACCTTGCTGGCGGGCCTCCAGCTCTTTCATTTCCAGGTCATGGGTGAGCTCTGGAAGAGAAATCAAACAGGAGTGAGAAGGAGCATCCCCCCTGTCCCCCTGCTCCCCGTGTCCCCCCCTGCTCCTGCACTGCCTCTGCCCAACCCACGATGTGTGAGTGTGGCCATCTCAGGGCACCAGCCACAGGCCGAGCCAAAAATAAACAATTCCAGCAAGTTATACGTTATTGAGCAGCCTTGGGATCTGGCATCTGCCACGGCGCTTGCCCTGTGCCGTGGCCCAGGCAGTGCCTGCAGGTCCTGCCCGCGGAGGAGCGGGGGGCTCCCCTTCCCCAGCAAAGCCTTTTCTTTTTTCTAAGGGAGTCACTAACCATTTTCGGTGCTTTGAATCAGGACAAAGAGCAGAGCAACGGATGAAAATAGACCAAAGTGTAAACTGCCGCCCCAAGTATTTCATAATTTACTGCTTCCAGGCTGATCTCTGCCTCTGCACGTGATGCCAGTGGGAGGCCTGCTCCCTGCCCGGTGTGTCCATAGAAGAGGATGCCCTGCGCGGGGGGCAACACAACGCGGACCCTCAAACACACCAAACCCTGACACGCTGCCCGCTCTCTGCCCACTCTCTGCCCACTCTCTGCCCGCTCTCCGTCCAGCCCCGGGGCTACTAAACCAGCTCACAAAGGGCAGCGCGGGAGGCAGCTCAGGGACTTTCTGGAGTTCACTTTACCCCACACTCCTTTACAATCTCTCTGGAATGTACCACCACCACCCACCAAACCCCAGCAGCTCCGGGGGGAGGAGGAGAAGGGCGGCAGCAGCACTCGGTTGATTTGGGGTTTTTTTTACCCCCCTGAAAATGAGTTCAAATGGTTAATCTTTGCCCTACATTTTTCTTTTAATCTGCTTTCATGTTGACTCTAATCCTCATCGCTGCCGAGCTTCTGAAACGAAACACTTGGCTCAGGCTGCTCTGCCCGTCTGTCTTGGAAAACAAATCTGTAGTGAGAAGGCAGAAGTAGCTGGGAATGTAATGCAGTTTCTGGAAAGCTTTCAGCGCTCCCCACTGCCCCCCCGGAAATCAATGGCAACTGTGGTATTTTTCTGAAGCTAAAATAATAGGTTTGGAGTCTCAGATACATTTCAAATGAAAGCTAAAGCATTTGCCCATGTCCAAAGAAGATGTCACCCTGCTGAGTGCAGGGCTCGGGGAGGATGCACAACCTGGGATCCTTCTGCGCTGGAGCCACGGGGCTGGTGAGAACCTGCCCGGGTACTGTCCCCTTGACCCCCCAGAGGACAGCACCCCACAGGGCTCTCCAAGGGACGGATCCAGGTGCTCTGCACTTCTGTATCCCACCTCCCCACAGTGTTCCTGCTTGGCCCCAGTGCCTCTGGGCATCCCCTGCCCAGGGGGATGCGCTTCAGATTGCCTTGGTGCAGGATGTGGCCAAGGAGGGCTTTGTATTCCCTGCAGTGGGATAGGACACAGGGGTCTGTCCCACAGGAGCCCCCAAACCCCAGCCGCAGCTGCCCAAGGGCTGTGACCCTTTTGGATGTGGCCATATGTCCCTCGGAGAGGCTAGATGCTCGCTAGAAATGGGTTTATTTAAGCGTTGCTGCCTGGGAGGACTGTCCTGGTGCCCGGTCGTGTGAGAGCACGGAGGGACCGTGGGGCAGCCCGGCAGCTTTGGTACCCACAACTGCAGGGATTCCCCCCAAACCCCGCTCCGCTCCCGGCACCAGCCTTCCCGCCGCCGTTCTGCTAACGCCGCTGAGCAGGCTCATTATTGCCACAAGGCTTGAGCTCATCTTCCAGTAAAAGGAGAAAGAGAAGAGTCAGAGGAATCTATTGCTATTTCTGCTGTGTTTATACCTTGCAAATAAACCGGGAGTGGGCGGGAAGCCAGCTCTCTGCTGTAATGCCAGGCTCCTTCCAATCAGTGAATCACAGCACGAGGCTCGGGGCTGCGTTACCCTCCTGTGCAGCCCCCGACCAGGACCGTGGGGCTGCGGGGGTCTGCTGGGGCTGGCTCTGCCCTGGCCCCACAGTGAGGGCTGTGGTGTTCGCCCCACACAGCCCCCCCTCCTCCTGCCCAGGTGCCGGGGGCTCATGGGGGCTCCCGTGGGACTCCCCTGGCTTGGGTCCCCCTTGGAGCCGATGCTCCCTCCATCAATGAGGGCTCTGGCACCTGGGAACTGCTTCTGCTGCTGCTGCTGCCAAGGGGGAAGGAGCTTCTTGGTGGCAGCTGAGAAAGAGCTCTGCAGGAGGGTGGGCACTTCCAGCGGCGATGCCTCGGGGAGACCAAGGCGCTGGTGCCAAAGCCAAGGTCTGACACAACAGCCCCAGGGCCGGCAGTGCCGCTCCGTGGGGCCATGGCAGGGGAAGCACCGACTTACCAGCTCCTCTTCCCTCCTGCCAACAGCCCCACCAGGTAACAGCATTCAAACCATCGACAAAAGCACCTTAAAGCTGACCAGGGGCTTTGTCCCCGTCGCTCCCAATGGCGAGGTGTTGCAGCATCACAGCCCTCACAGCTGGGGATGCGACTCGTCGCGTCAGACAGTGCTGTCACCCGGCCGCACTGGGAGGGAGAACACTAATAACCAGCTGGGCAACGGGCTCATTTCTGCCCCTGGGGACTCAGAACCCCCCAGCCTGATTTAGGCACGAGAACTCTGCTGCCTTGCCTATCTGGAGAGGCTGTAGATGAAACCATTAAAAGAAAACAATCAGAACAGCAAAAGCTCAGTAAGGGTGGGGGGAAACAGACAGTTCTATCAATGCAGACATGTCTTTGTTTCCCAGGAATCAGGGAGGACGAGAGGCTGGAAGACAAGGAGTAATTAGCTACGGCTGAATTATTGATGAGAGTGAAGGCACAAGTTGGAATGTGTCGGTGGCGGGCAGGAGGCCGGGGGGCTGTCGCTCCAGCGGGGCTGGCTGAAGGGGAGGGAGACATTGCCGCAGGGGGGGCTGGTGGCTGTGTGCCCCACAGCAGGGCAGGTCCCCCAGCCCTGCACCGGGCTCGTGGCTGCACTTCCCAGGGCCTGGAGATGGGCAGAGCCCGGCCACCCACTGCGGGGGCTGCGGTGACCCTGGGGAGCCACCGGCCCCCCTGCCAGCCCCGAGCCAGACTCCTGGTGACCTGGGGACAGAAGAAAGGACCTTGGGAAAGGCTGGGGGGCTGCAGCCTCTGCCCGAGGGGCTGCTGAGGATGCTGGCAGGGACCCTCCCTCCAGAGCAGGGAGCAGCCTGGGGTTGGGGGAGCCGTCTCATACACCCCCATTATTGATGGCGTTCAACTCTCTTCTTTCCCTCAGCCCACTGAGAGAAACGATGAACTCCTTTCATGTTTTAATGATCAAAACACCTTTTTGGGCACAGACTGCAGGAGGAAATGGCAGACCATCTTGCTGGCTTTTTCCCTTTTCCTTACACCCGCAGCCAAACTGCTGCAAGGTACAGGAGCAGTTGGGCAGAGCGCTGGGCTGCTGGGCTGATCCTCGCTCCGAAGCGTGCCCTGGGCACGGCGGGAGGACAAAGGGAGCGGGGTTAACGATGGACTGCCAACCAACCAGCCCAGGCTCCTGCCTTCCCACCTGCCCTGCCAACTGGTGCCCAGCATAAAAATCGCTCTGGTTCTGCAGTCATGTGGCTGGAGGAAGCTGCTGGCACCCATTCCCAGAGGGGTGATTTCAGGAGGACCAATCCACACCGGATTTGGTGGCCACGCAGAGTGGTCTGGGGAGAGGCTGGGGACACCCGGGCAAGGGGTGCAAGCGGGAGGCTGAAGGGAATCCCCTGATCCCACACCAAGGAGGATGCTCTGCGGCTTGGTGCTTGCCTCCCCCGTGTCCTGCCAAACACCAGCGTGTAGGACCGGCCCCGGGGTGCCAGCAGGAGCTCTCCTGCCCAAGGTCCCACTCACCACGGCCCCCCCAGCACTCACCTGAGCAGTGCTTCTGCAAGCGGAGGATTTCCAGGTGCAGGTCATGGAGCAGCTCCATCTGCTCCTTCTTCAGGAAAGCGATGTGCCGCTGCACGCTCTGGATCTGGTGCTCCAGGGACACGGTCTCCATCGCAACCAAGTTGACGGTCCAGGCCTGCGGGGAGCGGAGGTGGCTGGGGATCAGACACGCAGCAGCACACGGGCCTGGTGAGCCCCGTCCCCGGAGCCCTGGCAGGGGACACAGCCCCTGGGTGCAGGGTGGATGACTGCTCTGCTCTACCCTTCCCACGGGGACGTGGCTGTGGGTGAAACAGGTCTGCTCAGATCCCCAGGGAATGGCTCCCAAGCCATCCCACCACCCCGGATGGCTCCTGTCCTGCCTGCGCTCGGGCTGGGAGGTTCAGAGGCTGCATGAGCAGAAGATGCAGCCACATGGGTCCGGGCATGGGAATGGCTGGTTTCTATTTTGAATTTGGCCCTAGGAAATGTGCTGTCATGGAGCAGGATTACCCCTGGGACAGGATCGCTCCTCGCAGTCCCCAGGTGGGACAAACACCAGGGATGGTTTTGGCTCCAATTTTTTTGGCTCTCATTTGACAAGCCACCTATTATGAGGCAGTAATTGCAGCGAGAGACCTAACACATGAAAAATACAATATGCTCCGTCTAACCCGATCAGCGTTACGCAGCGAGGAGGGTCACATTGTCTTCCAGAAGAAGAAACCTCTTCCCTGGTAACTGGCCTGGCAGCCAAGGGCTGCTGCCAGCCCCGTGCTGGGGGGCTCCGCCGGCGGGGGGTCCCACACCAGGCATTAATGGCTCCAGCAAAGCAGTGGTGTGAGCTGCCTACCTGTGCTGCTGCACCGGGGAGATAAAAATAACCCCCTGAAAGAGCCCTGAATCCTGGGAAATACCATTTTGTACAGATATGGAATCTGTCCTTACTCCCCGCGCCCAGCCCAGGAGGAGGGGGAGCTGCAGCAAACCGAGGTGACACGGGAAGAGGTTCTGACACCCAGCCCGGGGACGGGGTGCACTGTCCTGTCCCTGGGAAGCTGCTTCCATCCCCTCCTTCGTCCGCCTCTGACCTCACTTTTCTTTCTATAGAAACTTCACAACTCAGGGAGCGCCCTGGCTCACGTTTCGGGCAGCCCAGCTGGGTAATGGAGTGCATTTTAAGACAATTCCCGCAACCTAAATCAAATCAAACCGCATTTAAGCTCGATTCCACAGTAAGCGATCTTGGCAGCGCCCCGAGTTCAGAGCTTTGCTCTTGCCAAACCTCTCCAGATTCGTGAAACCCTCACAGTCAGGTCTGCTGCTGGGTGCAAGGGGAGGGGGTGCAGCGAGGCTCCGGCACCGAGGGGTTTGGGGGGCTCCCTGCCGTGCCCCGCTGCTGTGGCATCGCCCGTGGCCCCAGCTCGCCCTCACTGGCCATGGCTCCTGGCACCCGGGTCACCCTTCCTGTCCCCAGCCCGGTGGCTCTGCTGACACAGCTCAAACAGCCACGGCCATTGTGGGATCCATGGGGGATGTCACCCCTATGTGACCGCTGTGGGGAGGGAGGGGGGTGATGCTGCCTTCATGCTGCCCCCAGTCCGGGCCTGCAGCTCCCCCAGCCCCCTCCTGCCTCCTGGGGGTCTGTAACCCCCCTGCAAAGGGGCTGGTGCTGCTCTGCCTCCAGAGGTGCTGGCGTGGGGGGGCCCTGCTTTGCTGCACCCCCCGCAAGCCCAGCAGCCAGCCTGGCTCCCCCAGGGGATGTCTCGGTGTGATCCCCCGAGCCATTTCTGGCGGCAAAATAATGAAATTTGGATTTTTTCGGGTGGCTCTGGTCTCTGGGGAATGAAATGCTCCAAAAATTCACCCCATGAATGCTGTGGGAAAGCGTGAAAAAAAGACCGTGTGACACATAAAAGCAACAGCTACAAAGGTCCTGCTTCTCATGTGTGGTGCTTATTGTGGAGGTATGATTTATACCGGCTCAAAGCTTCCCCGTGGAACCATGTCGTGTAGTGGATACAGCCCTGGCCGAGCCTGCGAGTCCTGCCCGGCTGCTGGACGGGACCTACGTGTGTTCCCAGGAAGCCCAGGGGATCTGCAGTCCCTCAGCGTTTGGCATTTTAAAATGGATCGGGGGGAAAAGAAATCTAGCTCCAGACTTTACTTCCTAATCATTCCTGTTCTTCTGAGCAGCCAGGTGATGACTTTTAAGTCTTGTAAGTCCCTTCCCCTTCCCTGATGGCACTGTAATTAATAGACAAGAGAGCTGGCATTCCTTCTCTGTGCCGTGAGAGCTGGCAAAGAGGAGGGTTCGTTAAGTGGAGGAGGGTAATTTACTTGTGCCAGTGCCACCGCCGTGGAAGTTACCTGGCATCTGCCACAGGGGAGGAACACAAATCACCCCATGGCACATCCCTCCTGCCCCGGCTGCGGGGGCTGCGGGGGCTCCGTGTGCCGGGCTCTGGAGCAGCCTCCTGATGGGAGCTGTGGCACCTCATCTCGGGGAACGTTGGAAAGTAGGTTGGACGAAGCCCGGGGGATACGTAGTGCTATTTTCAAGCACTTTGTTCTGTCTAGTTGAGATGTCTTTAGTGGAAATGGCTGCAAATTTTCCATTGAACTTTCCCTCCTCCCTTTAAGTGGGAAATCACCCACTTTACCAATTAAAATGTTTTCCTTTAAAAATAAATAGTTGATAAATATCAAGAAAGTCAAAGAAAAAAACAGTCTGGAATTGAGATCTGTTTGTTGTCCCTGATTTGGAAGGTAAAAAGCCTGCAAAATGTACCTGGGGAGGGGGGACAGTCTGTTTTCACAAATGCTATGCGAAAACCTTAGCGGGTTTGGCTCAGCTTTGCCTGTCAACGTGACTTTCACCGTTTCCCTCAAGAAACAGCTCTCAGCTGGTGGGAGGAACGTCTGAGGTGTCCTGTCTGGGGGAGAGCACCTCGTTTTGTCCAGGCACGGAGTTCCCGTGGGCGCTAAGGCCAGGGAGGCAGGAGCTGCCTTCAGAGGGAAACAGGGCCATCACTGGGACTGCTGAGAGCAGAGATGGGGAAATGTCTCCTGGGGCTCCTGAGCCCCTGCAACGGGAGTCTGGGGCCCGTGGGCTGAGGCTGCTGCTGATCTACTGCCCCACGGCCCCCGTGGGCGAAGGCAGGAACGTGCCGTTCGGCTCCGCAGGCGTCAGACAGCGGTGTCACAGGTGATGATGCAAGAGCCAAGAGTTATTAACGAAGCTGCAATCTAGTCCTGAGGCTTCCGTGGCATCTGTGAGCCATTCGAGTGTCGCTAACGACTCCAGGAGGGAGGTGAACTCTCTCCCTGCACAGGCTCTGCCCACCCGTCACCCAAAGGCTTTCAGAACTGGTACCTGCCCTCTGTTGCTTCTGATGTCAAGTGGAGATTGCAGCAGCACTTGGAGCCTTTAGTTTGGTGTGTTCCTTTGGTCGTTTCCCACAGCACAACCCCTTGGCAGGTGCTGGCAGTCAGCAGGGATTAGCCGCCGCTGCTGGCCCACTTAACACTTTACTAGCCCATCGCATCTCCCAGCTAACGACGCCAGAGCTGCCCATGTCGAGGGCTTCCCAGCACCCAGCAAGGGCTGACGGCCGTGTTTCTGTGTGGTGAGGCAAGGTGGGAACCTTCAGTCTGTGCCAGAGGCAACGACCCAGAGCACAGGCTCCCAGGGCTGCTCAGAAGCATCAGGTGCCCCGAGCCCCAGCCCTCGAGCGCGGCTCCCAAAAGGAGGGTTGTGATGGGGTTGGAAGGGACCCTGCTCTGATCCCTGCCCTGCTGCTGCAGATGTTATTTTCCTTTTCCAGGCTAGCTCTAACCTGCCAAAGCAACTGGTGGTAGAAGCCCTCACAGCCACCATGTACTCTGTGGCTTTGAGGAGTTACATATGAGGTCACAACTCTAGAAAATGTCATTCATAATAAAAGCCAAGGGTAAGTGATAATCCTCTTTAGCTTGAAGGATGCTCTGCGCCCTTGTGCTTCTGATGGTCGCACATATAGACACACGCAGAGCTGGAAAGGAGGCAGCCATCCCCTGAATGGTGATTTTTGCCCCAGTTCAAAGGTGACACCTACAGTCTGAGCTGGCCCCTTCTCCCTGCAGAGCTGTGGCCAAATGCTGTCTCCAGTTTTGGAGGCTGGACATCCAAGGGGCTTTGCTCCATCCCTGAGAGCTTTCCAGGACCAAGTTTCCCTTGCTGACCACCCAAGACTTTGAGCACAGGACTCCCAGGCCTCTCTCACTGGAGCTGCAGGAGAGACACTTGGGACCAGATCTTTAGTTTTAAAAATACACTTTTAATATTGTAACCCTCAATGGCAAATTTACTCAGAGAGACTGTGACAGCTCAGCTGGTAAAGTGCTGGGTAAGTCAGAGGGCCCCTGGCCCCAGCACCGACATGAGGGGCAGCAGTGCTGGGCTCAGTCCCCTGGGTCACTGAGCCGTCCTGCGGACCCACCCCCGCCTCTAAAACACATTTTTTTTCCTCACTCCTTATCTTTTCACCGTGCGCCAACAGTCTTTGGGACAAGGCACGTTGGGAGTCCCAGTCTCAGCTGAGTGTTTCAAAGTGCTATGAGAAGAACCTCAGTGAGATTCATAATTTCATCCAATGTAATCAGAATTCTTATTTCACAAAACAAAATCACCAAAGCAGCCTCCTGAAGTACTTACAATGACCGATTTAGTTGCAAGTCTACTAAGATCTGATTTCCTTTGCACAGACAGATTGATTGAGAATTTGCTTCCAGGGCAAAACTGTACTGAAGTCCGCTGTTTAATGCCAGTCAGAATCCCAAAACTTTGACCCAAGAAAAAAAACCTCAGTTCCTGATGATGCATCCAAAAAGCAGACAGGGTACTGCGTGTCCACACACCCCAGCACAAACACTGTCCCACCGAGATCCAGCCCTTACCCACGCAATCATTTTTCCCCATAAATGGCAAATTAACTAGGAGTCCGAGGGCACAAACAAGGTTTGCAGGAACAGGTCGATAATTTATCCTGCTGTGGTTGCCAGCAACCCCCTCTCCATCGCATTAAAACATACGCAGGAATAAACACTGATACATATTAGAAATCTATACTGCTTGGTATTTATGACCTCACAGAACGCGAACACAAACTTTTCAACAAGGCCACGAAGCAGCTATGTCTTTAAATATAAGGAAAATAAGGCAGGAGGAAGCTAAGAAACTTGCAGAAGGTCACAGAGGTAGTGGCAACGCCAGGAATAGAAACTAGAGGTGAAATCCTGGCCTTGGGAAAGTCAGTGGGAAACCTTCCCCGATCTCAGCAGAGGCAGAATTACACTCGGAGTGCTATTTGCTATTCATTATCTATCACTATCTATTTAAAGATACAATCAATACAAACGTTGATTATAAATTATTGTGTTTTCTGGCAATTCTCTAAACACAAGGGCCTGGCCGACAGCCGAAGCGTGTCATTGGGGTGCAGATGCCGAGAGCAAGGCCGTGTTTTCTCCCGCTGGCTCCAGGGGAATTAACCATGGATTGGGCTCTCCGTCGGGAGCAGGAATTGGCCCAGCACCAACGCTCGGAGTCAATCACCATCTGAAGTGGGTGATCCCCGCGGTGCCACCCTGCGCTCGGGGAATTTGGGAGCATCGTTTGCCGGTCCCCAGCTGGGCTCCTCCTGCAGACTTTGTGGGCGCAGCCGGGCAGCACCGCACCGGCACCGGCACCGGCACCGGCTCCCCGCAGCGGGAGGACAACGAGCCCCGGGCGGGCGGGCACCGGCGGAACCGGCTCCCGGGAGAGGGGCACGACGGGCCGCGGGCAACTTCTCCCGGGGCGCGGCGGAGGCCCTGCCCCGCTCCCCGCTCGCCCCGCGGCTCCCCCCCGGCTCCCCGCCCCGCCGCCC
>NW_015090764.1:2890918-2894293 GCF_001431845.1 Calidris pugnax
CGGGCCGGGGAGCGGCAGCGCTCGCCGCCCCGCGGGGTGTTCGGTGCCCGGGCGGCTCCCGGGGAGGTGAGAGGCGAGTGCGGGGAGGAACCCGCTGCGGGGGGAAATAGGTGGGAAGAGTGAGTCAAAAAGGGGCTTTGCAGAAGCCGGGGTCGGGGGGGTCAGGGGGACGGTGCCACACGGCGCTCGGGCGGGTACCGATTCTTCATGCCCTTTTGTTGGTGACGTGCCAGAGCAGCGGGGGCTCCGCTCAGAGATGACTAAATTCATTGCGCCTCTTTTACAGCCGGGGAAGCGCGGATGCGGTGGCCTGTTCCATTCCCTGGCAGTGAAGGCGCCGAGAAATGGTACCATCCTCCCCGTCAGCTGACGGGCTGCTGATCCCCGTCCCTGAAAGCAGACTCTGGCACAGAGAGCAGCGTTCCCGCTCTGATGCTCAGCTGCAGCGGCTGCTGTCCTCGCAGGAAAGCTGCTGCCACGCTGCCTGTGTCAGGCTGCAGCACATCAGTCTTCAGCGAACAAACAGCACGGGAATGTGTTGTAGGGCAGCCCACAGGGCATGGTTTGTGGTGGCATTTTGTCACCCCACGTCCTTTCCTCCCCGTGGATGCTTCAGAGCTCTGACGGTGCCTGTGCCGTGCAGAGATGGAGGGTGTGGGAAATAGTCCTGCTGTGCCTGCAGGAGGGCAGCCGGGCAGGGCACACTCCGGGTGCAATACGGGGGGTTTATAATGTCCCCGAGCTGTAACGGCCAAAGACTGGATCCTCACCTGACACAGAGTGGTGGGTACGGCCTGGCTTTGTGCCGCTGACAGCAGAGGAAGGGCAGGCATGGGGTTAGAGGCCTTCTGTGGAGAACGAGTTTAATTCACACTAAAAGAAAAATCATTAAATCTGGAGAAAGGGTGAGGAGTGAGGTCTGAAGGTCTGCACGTGCACACACAAGCTTCTGATTTGCCATGAATTATTCAGACCTCTCTGCTTACGGCCCCAGCCAGCGCAATCAAGAGCTTTGGTGCTTCCTAACGCTCATCCAGTCACGCTGACTTCTGTGTGGGCCTCCTCTCAGCGTGTTTTCTCTGAAAAAAAAGGGTCCTTCCTGCAATGACAAGTTGTTAAGAGGAGGATTTCTGTGTGAAGGAGGAGGGTGCACCCTTTCCTATTCAGAGCAGCGTTGTCTCATTAGGAGCACCCCTCACCCATTTGTAACTGTCAGGTCAACACTTTCCAAGGTGTTGTTCGTCACTCTGAGGGCAGTTTGCTCTGTGTGTGGGAGCTGTTTTTAATGTCTCAGTGTATCTTCCCCTAACTCATGTGCTAACCTGAGCAGCAGTGAGTTACAGACGGAGAGGCGGGGGGAAGAGGGAGGGGTGGTTGCCGAGTGCATCATGTTTCACCAGGTTTGTACAATTTCCATTGATTTTCCACTGAGTAAGAGACAAGCCTGCAAGCAATCAAGGTCAGGCATTCGGGGACAGAGAGCCGCCTCTGTAAATGAGGTCATCACTCCAGGATCGAGCCATGCTGCGAGGGAAGGCAGCAGAGCATGGCACATCCCTGCACCCAGCGTGGCACGGGATGGAGCCGGCTGCCCCTGCAGTGACCGCCTGGTTCAGCCACCGCGCTGTTAGTATTTCCCATCACCTCTCTCGCTTGCACTCATTCCCTGGTGAACTGGTTTTACTGGCAGCTTTTTGCTCTGAAAGAGCTGTTCTCAGCTTTTTTTTGACTGGGACATGACCCGGCAGTCCCTTAGCTCATGCCCGCAGCAGCCGTGATGTCCTGCACTCCAGTGACACTGCGACCCTTCCCCACTCCCCCCGTGCTCCAGGGGACAGGAACCACTTTTCTGGTGGCTCTGAGGTGGTTTGAGAGCAACATCAATGGCAGGAATGTCATTTCAGCGTTAGGAGGAGGTTGTGGGGTCCCTGCTGCCGGCCCAGGTGTGGGACCAAGCTCTGGGGGGCCGTTGGGCAGAGCCAGCCCGCTCCTTGCCCGTTGTACCCCGGCTGGGGACACATCCAACCGCAAAGAGGGCACCGACGGCACCGCTCGCTGGGACCCGCGGGTGCGGGCGGGCACTAGAGCTGCGGGGTCACGGCGGGGCTGGGGAGGGACCCACCCGAGCCCCTGGGCCCCAGGATCCGCTGCAGAGACGCGGCTTTTCCCCTGGGAAGCCGCCCCGGGGAGAGGCCGGTGGAGACCGCAGAGCCCGCAGGAGCTGCGGCCCGGGGATGCGGGAAACAGCACAGCTCCGCTCTGCCCGCACCGCCGGGCCCACGCTGACCTCTAGCGACGGCGGTGCGGGGAGCGGTGTGAGCGGCGGTGCGGGGAGCGGTGTGAGCAGCGGTGCGGGAGGCGGTATGAGCGGCGGTGCGGGGGGCGGTGCAGGCGGTACGAGCAGCGGTGCGGGGAGCGGCATGAGCGGCGGTGCGGGGGGCGGTGCGGGGAGCGGTATGAGCGGCGGTGCGGGGAGCGGTGCGGGCCGTGGCAGCTCGCACAGCCTCCAGTGCCAGCACCACCAGGCTCGGGCAGCCCGCGCTGTGGCCCCCATCCCGCGTGTCCGGGGGTGCCGTGAGCCTCAGCCTTGCTTGGAGCCTGTGACACCGCCTCGATCCCCGCAAGTGCCTGTGCGGGGCGGGCACACGCAGCCGGCACAGAATCGTCTGGGTTGGAAGGGACCTTTAAGACCATCTGGTCCCACCATCAACCTGACTCTGATGAAACCCGTCACTAACCATGTCTCTGAGCACCTCATCAACCCGGCTGTTGAACCCCCCCAGGGTCAGTGACAAGAAACACCCCCCGGGCAGCAACTGAGGCTGCTAAACCCTCACCCAGCGCCCCGCCAGCCCAGCTACGCAGAGTGCTTTTAGACCACTACTTTCCTTGCCATCCTCCGCCCCCCAAATTAATTATTAGGGATTTTTTCTTTGCATTTAATTCAAAAATGAATTTAAACTTTGCCTCAAATATTATTTTTCAACCTAATTGAAATATATAGTGTGTGTGCCCTTCTAATTGCTTTGAAGAAACTAATAAGAAGCTCCTTAAAGTGATGGAGGGCTAAAAGCTAGAGGGTTTTGATAAATTTAACATTGGCTTAACATTTCCACCGGGATTTGAAAACATCAGACTTGTAAGGATATTTGCTTGAGCTAAGTAATGCAATTTGTCCTTCTTCAAAGAGCTGCCGCTCTGCCCAGCTGCTTGTTGTGGGGGGGGGGTGTCCAGCCTCCCCGGCTGCTGGTGCCCAGCTCATTAAAATATGATTATCTCACTATCAACAGTATCCCAGTCATGATTTCAGCCAAAGAGCACAGCTGAGAACCGAGGTACCCAACCCCACGGGGGAACGGGCTGCCAGTGGCCAAA
>NW_015090764.1:2895546-2896151 GCF_001431845.1 Calidris pugnax
CCGTGCGGGAGGCGGTATGAGCGGCGGTGCGGGGAGCGGTGCGGGGAGGGGTATGAGCGGCGGTGCGGGGGGCGGTGCGGGGAGCGGTATGAGCGGCGGTGCGGGGAGCGGTGCGGGCCGTGGCAGCTCGCACAGCCTCCAGTGCCAGCACCACCAGGCTCGGGCAGCCCGCGCTGTGGCCCCCATCCCGCGTGTCCGGGGGTGCCGTGAGCCTCAGCCTTGCTTGGAGCCTGTGACACCGCCTCGATCCCCGCAAGTGCCTGTGCGGGGCGGGCACACGCAGCCGGCACAGAATCGTCTGGGTTGGAAGGGACCTTTAAGACCATCTGGTCCCACCATCAACCTGACTCTGATCAAACCCATCACTAACCCATGTCTCTAAGCACTATGGCAACCCGGCTTTTAAATCCCTCCAGGGATGGGGCCTCAACCACTGCCCTGGGCAGCCCAGGCCAAGGCTGTTATTAACCCTTTCTGGGGAAACACTTTCCCTAATCTCCAATCTGAACCTCCCCTGGGGCAACGTGAGGCCATTTCCTCTTGTCCCATGGCCTGTTCCTTGGGAGAAGAGACCGACCCCCCCCGGCTACACCCTCCTTTCAGGG
>NW_015090764.1:2897633-2898296 GCF_001431845.1 Calidris pugnax
GCGGGGAGGGCTCCGGGGGGAGAGCTGGGGGGGACGGGCCGACCCCCGCAGCCCGAGGCACTCTGAAGGTCTCAGCGCGGTCCCGGTGTGGGGCTGGGGTGGGTCCCAGCGGGGGGGGGACACCCCCCCGGGCAGGGAGAGGGCGCTTCGGGGCTGCAGCTGCTGCGGAAGGGGGTGGGGAGCGGTATGAGCGGCGGTGCGGGGAGCGGTGCGGGCCGTGGCAGCTCGCACAGCCTCCAGTGCCGAGCACCGCCAGGCTCGGGCAGCCCGCGCTGTGGCCCCCATCCCGCGTGTCCGGGGGTGCCGTGAGCCTCAGCCTTGCTTGGAGCCTGTCTGTGACACCGCCTCGATCCCCGCTGAGTGCCTGTGCGGGGCGGGCACACGCAGCCGGCACAGAATCGTCTGGGTTGGAAGGGACCTTTAAGACCATCTGGTCCCACCATCAACCTGAGCCGGGACGGGCTGACATTGGAAACAAGCTTCCTCTGTAGTTTTTTATTTTTAATTGTGTAGTTTATGACGTCCAGAGCTTGTGACTTTTGAGCAGGGCGCTGCAGCGATGCCAGGCTGTGACTGGGGTGACTCCGGTGCCGCTGATGTAAGAGCTGGGCCCGGGCCCGGGGCTCGTCCCGGGGGGGGGGAGGGGGCAGAGCCGGGGGGGGC
>NW_015090764.1:2898306-2899471 GCF_001431845.1 Calidris pugnax
TGCAAAGAAACACCCCCCGGGCAGCAACTGAGGCTGCAAAACCCTCACCCAGCGCCCCGCCAGCCCAGCTACGCAGAGTGCTTTTAGACCACTACTTTCCTTGCCATCCTCCGCCCCCCAAATTAATTATTAGGGATTTTTTCTTTGCATTTAATTCAAAAATGAATTTAAACTTTGCCTCAAATATTATTTTTCAACCTAATTGAAATATATAGTGTGTGTGCCCTTCTAATTGCTTTGAAGAAACTAATAAGAAGCTCCTTAAAGTGATGGAGGGCTAAAAGCTAGAGGGTTTTGATAAATTTAACATTGGCTTAACATTTCCACCGGGATTTGAAAACATCAGACTTGTAAGGATATTTGCTTGAGCTAAGTAATGCAATTTGTCCTTCTTCAAAGAGCTGCCGCTCTGCCCAGCTGCTTGTTGTGGGGGGGGGGTGTCCAGCCTCCCCGGCTGCTGGTGCCCAGCTCATTAAAATATGATTATCTCACTATCAACAGTATCCCAGTCATGATTTCAGCCAAAGAGCACAGCTGAGAACCGAGGTACCCAACCCCACGGGGGAACGGGCTGCCAGTGGCCAAAGCAGTGCCTGGATACAGCCCCTCTGGGTGGGCTCTAGAGTTGCCACTAACGGGTCCTTACTTGAGTAATTAATGTTATTTGATTTAAATGAAGCTGTCGGATGGTGCGTGCAACAGCTGGGAATGCTGAGCTGTGAAATTATGATCTTAAAGATCAGAAAAGTAAGGATTTAGGGCCAGAACGTCATTTTTGCAAAACAGCTTCTGGTGTGATTTGAAGCCCCTTGATGCAACTTCTAAACGTGCTCCCAGTTTGTTCCCTGAGCCCCTCGGGCCGCCCAGAACCGAGCTCACCCTGCAGCCCCCCCGGGCCAAGGGGACCCCGAGTGGGGTCGGTGCCGGGATTTGGGGTCGGAGCTCTGGAAAAGAGTTTTCATTGGGTGTTCCTGGGCCTCACGGGACAGTTCTGCTGGTTATTTGTTTGCCTTCAGGGGAGAGCAAGGACCAGCGAGAGGAGCAGGGTCCGAGGGGGGGGCTCCAGCCCCCGGCCTGTGCCGTGCTCCCCCGCTGCCGGGGACGGGGTGGGTGCGGGGGGGGCTCAGGCTGGCGGGGGGAGCGGGGCCGGCAGGACCCGTTTCGG
>NW_015090764.1:2900600-2906488 GCF_001431845.1 Calidris pugnax
GCGGGGAGGGCTCCGGGGGGAGAGCTGGGGGGGACGGGCCGACCCCCGCAGCCCGAGGCACTCTGAAGGTCTCAGCGCGGTCCCGGTGTGGGGCTGGGGTGGGTCCCAGCGGGGGGGGGACACCCCCCCGGGCAGGGAGAGGGCGCTTCGGGGCTGCAGCTGCTGCGGAAGGGGGTCTTTGGCGTTTGGGGGCCCGCGGAGGTGGAGGAGTCGGACCCCAAAGGGAGGTCCTGGCTCTGGGGAGCGGCCCTGCCCGCTCGGGGGGGGCAGCAGAGCCCCCGTCCCGGGCACGGCCGGGGCTCCTTCCTGCCCCCGGGAAGTCCCGGGACGGGCACGGGATGCTCCGGGGGCATCCTGGCTTTTGTGGGGTGCTGAGGGGTGGCTGAGGCTGCTCCAGGCTTTGGCATGTGGGGGTCCCCTTCCTGCTGGGGACGGCGGATTGCAGTGACCGGAGCAGCCGGGACGGGCTGACATTGGAAACAAGCTTCCTCTGTAGTTTTTTATTTTTAATTGTGTAGTTTATGACGTCCAGAGCTTGTGACTTTTGAGCAGGGCGCTGCAGCGATGCCAGGCTGTGACTGGGGTGACTCCGGTGCCGCTGATGTAAGAGCTGGGCCCGGGCCCGGGGCTCGTCCCGGGGGGGGAGAGGGGGCAGAGCCGGGGGGTGCCGGAGCTCCCGGGTGTGGGTGGGATCCCTGCAAACCCGGGTGAGCAGCCAGAGTGGGAATAGTCAGAGGATAACTCTAAGCTTGTGAAGCATTTTCTTTTTTTTAATTTCTTTTTTTTTCCCCCTCCTCAGCAGCCCGGGGCACTTTTTTTCCTCACACGCTTAGATCCAGACTATTACAATGGGTACTTGGCTCGGCCGTTCTGCCATCACCGCTGCCTCACCCCTCCTTCCCCCCTTCCCTCCCAAAAGACATTCTGGGTTGCCTGCTACTACTTTGTGCAGTGTTATCACGTGCAAGAGCTGCAGGGGAGCGCTGGGACTGCACCGTGCTCGGCTGCTTGTACCAAGAAAAATTAGCAGGTCATTCTGTACCAGGGATGCTCAAGGAGCCTTTCGGGTTTCCTTTTGCCGAGAGCAGAAGTTTCTGACTCCTGTGCTGTCTCTGCCCCCCCCGGCTCTGGCAGGACCCCCCAGCCCTGGGCTGGGTGAGCTCTGCAGGCGGCAGAGCCCCACAGCAGCAATCAGCTCCAGCCCCACTCATCAGGGCTGGGGGGGGGCTGTAGGGAGCCCCTGGCTCTGTGGTCCATCCCCTGGGCCCCATCCAGGCAGCGTGGGCAGATCCCTGTGGCTAATGGTGGGAATGTGGTGCTCGGAGCACCCCCACGCTGGGGAGCGAGCCGTGAGCTCCTCCTGGCCCTGGCTGGGGTTATGGACGCTGCAGCTGTGTGTGCGTGTGGCTCCAACCAGTACCACTGGGGCTGTAAATAATTAATTGCTTGCTGATGAAATTTCATGTTCAGAGTGGTTGTTGGGATGGAGGCAGGCAGCAGGATTGTGTTCTAAAAGATGGGAACAACTGCTGCTACCGACATTGTGCTCGTGCAACAGAGAACCTGTACTTCTGTAAGCAAAATAATGACCACTGATTCATCACTTGAATATTACTTAATAAGCCTCAACATCTGGCCAGGCATTCACAATAATGTCAGAAAGGCATTAGCCTGGTCGTGGAGCCACTGATAATGCTGGGGCCAGCGCAGGAGCTGTTAGGGGGCAGGAGCTGTTTGGGGCAGGAGCTGTTAGGGGCAGGCTGTGCCCCAGGGAGCTGGTGCTGAGCCGGGGTGTGTGTGTGTGTGTGTGTGTTGTACCTCTGTCTCCCGGGGTTCTACATGGAAATGTCCTGCCCAGCTTGGGAAATGTTTGCTCTTTGCTTTTCTGTGTGTGTGTGTGGGGGGGGGTTTACTGTCCCCTCCCCTGGGGGATGCCCTCGAAGGGATGCCCTGTCCCAGCCACGGCCGTGTGCCACTGGGAGCATCCTCTGACGGGCAGGGAGGGACTGGGAGGGTGCAGGGATGCAGAGAGCCCCGGCTGGGATGGGGAGGGTGCAGGGATGGGGAGGGTGCAGGGATGGGGGGGTGCAGGGATGGGGAGGGTGCAGGGATGCAGAGAGACCCGGCTGGGATGGGGAGGGTTCTGGGATGGGGGGGTGCAGGGATGGGGGGTGCAGGGATGCAGAGAGCCCTGGCTGTAAGGTTTTGCAGCTGAGGAGCAGGTCGCGGTGCCGCGGGACGCAGGGCTCGGAGCAGCGCTGCTGAACCAGCCGCTCGCCGCCTCCCGCAGCTCCCCCCCCCACCATCCTGCGCTAATAAATATTTCAGTCTTTCTGGCTGTTATTTTTAGGTACGTGAGAGAAGGCCGGTTTCGGATCGAGGAGAGGACGCTGACGGCTTTCCAGTGGCTGTACTCGCCCCACCAGCACCGCATCCTCAGCCGGGCGGATCTGGGCTCGCCCAGCAGGTAACGGGGGGGCGGTGGGTGCGGGGCCAGGGGCCGTGGGGAGCAGTGGCACGTCCCCTGCCAGGGCCACCAGCAGCCTGTCGTGCTGGCGGGACCTGTCTGATCGTCTTGTCACAAACCCTCGTGGTTTTGATGTGGGTGTCCTGAGCCTCAGCCTGTCTCTGGAGCCCTGTGAATGTCTGAGCATCTTGGGGTTCATGTTAGGGTCCCAGACGCAGCGGTCAGAGCCGGGAGCTGCAGACACTGTGTAAGCACCCCTCTGGTTTAAAGCAGTGCCGAAGGACATATTACTGACTGCCTCCCCAAACTTTTATTTTTAAAACCCCCATGGTTTTGGTCAAGCACACAGCTTTTTGAGGACCTGCTTCATCCATGCAGCACACTTGGGATTCACTTAAAAAATGGATTGGGAGGCAGGGACAGCATATCTCCCGTCCGTAAGTGATCTCTGGAAAATATTTCTTGCGATACCCTGATGGGGTTCGGTGCTGAAACCTTCTCCTTCCCAGCTCCTTGAGGACACGCCTGGGAGCTGTGTCCATGTGCCGTGGCTCTCCCTGCTGCTGCAAACGCGTCGCTGTCGGTTCGCATCCCAGCGTTGGGTGATAAAACGCCATTAACATAAAAGCCTCGCGGGCCTCAAGACACATACCGCGCGGTGTCTGTTTTCCTGCCTGTTAAGAGCTCTGAAACACCCCCAGCCCCCGGGTGGCTGCGCGGCTAAAAGCTTTTCCCTCTTTATTTCAGCAGCAGTTTTGCTCCAAGAGCCCTTAAAGCCCTGGAGTACTTATCTCCCCGGAATGGCACGTACCAGAGGGACAGCGGGAGGGACGCTGGGGAGGGAGGGATGAGCACCTCCCCAGGATGGGGAAGGGATGCGGGTGCTCCCATATGTTCCCCCCAAGGAGAGGGAACCTATGGGGGGGATGGAGTCCCCGGGCTGGGTGGGGAGCAGGAGGGGGTGCCCCACTTCCCCTGGTGGGAGCCATGGCGTGTGCCGCAGATGGGCAATTCCTCTGTCTGCAGCCAGAGAGGCTTTCCAAAAACTGAACTACCACACTGCTTATTGATTTTAACTAATTTTTGCAAATTGCTATCAAAGGCTGCGTTAATCTCACCCCTGATGCACATATATCATGTGGCTTGTAGAACTTAAACGTGTGTAATATCCTTTATAATTAATGCTAAGTACCACTGGGGTTAATTCCACTGGATTAATTTGATTTCCCCACAGGCTGGGAAGGTACCTGGAGGGTGTGGGGGGCATCGGTGGCCGGTTACAGACGGTGCCTGCATCCCTTTTGGGGGCAAAATCTTCACCCGGATGCAGCTGGGGCTGCTGCCCAGGCGGAGACTCCAGCAGGGTCCTGGGTTTGCCCAGCTCTGACCCCACGAGCAGCAGGAGAACCACCCGTGGGGCAGTGCCCACGGCCGGGAGCGGGGCACGAAGCTGCCATGGGCCCTGCCGTTGGCTCCAGAGACTGCTCCGTGGGACGGGAGCGAGGGGGAAGCCGCGTGGGGGATGTCTCATCCACATTAGCCCCTCCTTTGGCAGCAGCGAGGTGCCCTGCGCTGGCCTGGAGTGTCCCCCCTGGCGGGTGGGGGACGGGGCGCAGTGAGGGGGTGGCTGTGCCCCCCTCCCAACACATCCTGTGGAGGCTTCGGCCGGGAAAGGTTGTAGTGCCCGGGGTGGCACACTGACACTGGGATGCTCTGTGGCATTTCAGGCTGTCACATTATTTATCTGTCACGTTAATGGGATCAGTGTCTGTATTTTGCACTTGCTGCTGCTGCTTTGCATAATGGGAGTGACACAGCCCAGCGAGAGGAGGGAGGATCTGCTGGGGGGGATAACGTAACAGGTGTATTTCATTTTTGTTATTTGTACACATTAACGCACTCCTCAGTCCCACTCGAGCAGTGCTCTAGAGAAGGATGAGAACATGGGTGCTGTTTCCTGCAGCTCTTCATGCATCCAGGTGGGTTTTGTCCAGGTCCCACAGACACTGGTGGTGCCCGCAGGCAGATGACACACTGGTGGCTGGTGGAGCTGCTCTGTCTGGGATGGGCTCTCCTCTGGCCTGGGAAAGCTTTCGGCAGCTGGCCCCAGCTGGGCACTGCCGGGCACCAGGGGGGTGTCTGTGGCTGTTTGCAGCAGGGAGCAAACCCGGGCGTAAGAGACCACCGTGGAGTTAACAGGCTGGGGGGCTGTGGGCCCCCACCTGCGAGTGCTGCCTGGCCAACCCCCTGTGCCACCACCAGGGACCGGGGAGCAGCGTGGGGTTTGGGGGGCTGCGCAGCTCAGCCCTGAGCGCCTTTGGTACCTGGAATAACCTACTTTGATGTTTAGTGCTGTTAAATAGATGTCAGGGCTGCCAAAAAAGGGAATTGCACCGGTTTCACTGAATGGAAATTTTGGCTTTCCTTTCAGTGGGCCTGGATTTTGGCCCTTGAAGCTCTTCTTTTATCTGATCCATTCTGTGCCTGTCTTAAATCCAGCGGTAAGAGATGAAGGGGCTCACATGTAAGACCGAAGTCTGCTTTCAAAGCTGAACCCAAAGGGGGTTACTCCATTTTCTAGTTATTTTTTCACAAAAGAATCCTGGCTGCATCCCCAGCAGCGTGGCCAGCAGAGAGAGGGGGGGATTCTGCTCCGCTCTGGGGAGACCCCCCCAGTGCTGCCTCCAGCTCTGGGGCCACCAACAGCAGAAGGACATGGAGCTGTTGGAGCGGGGCCAGAGGAGGCCACGGAGATGCTGGGAGGGCTGGAGCCCCTCTGCTGGGAGGGGGGGCTGAGAGAGTTGGGGGGTTCAGCCTGGAGAAGAGAAGGCCCCGGGGAGACCTTGGAGCCTCTTCCAGTCCCTCAAGGGGCTCCAGGAGAGATGGGGGGGGACTCTGGATCAGGAAGGGGAGCCCTAGGAGGAGGGGGAAGGGTTTGACACTGGAAGAGGGGGGACTGCGATGAGATGTGGGGAAGAAATTCTTTCTTGTGAGGGTGGTGAGAGCCTGGCCCAGGTTGGCCAGAGAAGCTGTGGCTGCCCCATCCCTGGAGGGGTTCAAGGCCAGGTTGGAGGGGGCTTGGAGCAACCTGGTCTGGTGGGAGGTGTCCCTGCCCAGGGCAGGGGTGGGACTGGGTGGTATTTAAGGTCCCTTCCAACCCAAACCATTCCATGTAAACAACACTTTCAATCTAAACGCCCCAGACAGGTCTAATGGGCAGGATCCTCACCTTTCACTGGTGGGTTTGGCTCCAGCGATGGTGCCTAAACCTTGCCCAGGAGCCCGTTGCGTCTTGACCCCCATATTTCCTTCCTCCCAGGGGCACAGTCCCAGGTTCCAGTTTGCGGAAACATTTCACCTGAGCGGTGCTGGCTCCTCTCCTGCGGCGTGGGTGAAGCGTGGGGGGGTGAGTGGGGCGGGC
>NW_015090764.1:2906498-2928978 GCF_001431845.1 Calidris pugnax
CTGGGGGAGCGGCGTGCGGGGGTGCGGTAGCCGTGCTGGGGTGCGGTGGCTGCGGGGGTGCGGTAGCCGTGCTGGGGGTGCGGTGGCTGCGGGGGTGCGGGGCTGGGGGAGCGCCGCTCCGCACCGCACCGCCCCGCGGCGCTCCGCCAGAGCCGGCTCCGCACAGAGCGCAGCGCGGAGAGCGAGGTAAGATGCTTTTCGGTCTCGCTAAATCCCAGCCGCAGCCACAATAGAGAGCGGTATTTACATGGCGTGCGGGGACTAGAATATAAATATGCAGGGAAAGCCTTTAGCAGAAGAGATTTAAGTCCGTATTTGTCTTTGTTTTTACCCTGGATGGGCTCGTCTGAATGCAAATGTGAGGCAGAGCCGGGAGATCTATTGTTGAAATGCTTTACGATTCTCAGCCTCTCTGTTTGCATTTAAATCCGCGATGACTACTTCAGGCTGGGGGCTTTGTGTGTCGGGGGCTTGGGGACAGGAACGCGGGATCCGTGTGTGGTGATTGCCAGCGCTCACATTAAATATTGAAAATGCAAGGAGGCAACTTCAGAAGGTCTCCAAAAGGTGCTCTGCACCCATGTCTTCGGGGGGCTGGTGGGGTTAGTGCTTGCTCTGTGTGGCTGCCCGGCAGGGCTGCCAGGGGTTCCTCTCCCCCCCGCAGGACACCTCCTTTGCTGAGGAGCCCCAGGTGGTGTTTGTTGGTTTTGCTTTTTTGGGGGGGGTTTTTTTGGTTGTTTTTTGTTTTTTTTTTTTTATTTGACAGAAACAGGGCACAGAAGGAGGTTGTTTGAGCGCCCTGTTTGCTGGGGTGACCCCCCTCCCCTCTGTCTCTGAGCAAGAGAGCAGCTTATCTCTGCCAGGGAGGCAGCACAATGTCTGCTCACCAGGCAGAGGCAGAGCATTTCTCTTTATCCTGCTCGTCTCCGCGGGCAGAGCGCGGTGTGACCGGTGTGTGAGCCCCAACGAGCTGGTGGGGGCTGCACGGGCACGTCGCCTGCATCCCCGGTGTAGGGAGGACGTGAGATGGATCCTGCCCAGGTACTGCCTTATTTCCTCATCTCCTGCACAGCTCCGCTGGTTTATTTAAAACCGCTTGTTGTTTTAGTAGCACAAGGGACATAATATCTGTCCACACGGCACGATTTATTGGGGGTTGGAAACACGCCAAGGAGTCTAAATTCAGATTCAACAAGAAGCGTGATCCCAGCCAGCAGGCTGGCTCTCTGCATACACCAGCTTTAACAGATAATTTCATTCTCCCTCAGCTGCTGATTCCTCTCAAAGGGCAGCTCACAACAACCATAGCAGCAAACCTGCTTTTTTTTTCTTTGCTCATGTTTGTTTTGTCATCCTTCCTCCCTCCTCATCCCTGAGCACGGTAGCGGGGTCCTGGGGGCTGCTCAGAGTCCCCCTGCTGCTGTTGGCTGTTGTGTACCTGAAGTCAGATGCTCTGGTTGTCGTTAGCGGCTGCTGTGGAAACAGGAACAGGACTTCAGCAGCAACAGTAGGAAGAGACATTTTTTCCAGGAGCTAAAAACAGCTCATTCTCCCCAGACCTCTTTCCAATTTCGTGGGGGCAGATGAATCCCTGCTTAGAGTTAACATCTGCCTCCAAGTTGGATGCCAAGCCAGAAGAGCTGTTTCTTGACTCTGATTTGAGTTTAGCCCAGCTCTTGCAAAAACCACCCGAAATGGTGGAAAAACACAGGTGATATTGGCAAGAGGTAGCAGGGCTTTGAAAAGCTGGAGTCCAAATCCTGCGTGCCTTGTTTGCAGCGTTCAGATGGAACCACGCGCGCGTTTGGCCTTGAATCTGAGCCCCCACTCCTGCCCAAATCTCATCCTGCACCAGCATGTCTTGCCCCATGTGCTGCCGGGGGGCTGGGGGGCCGGGCAGCGTCGGGAGAAGCCCCCAGAGCGCGGGGTGCGAGGGCAGACGCTGCTCCCCCAGCCCAGCTCCCGCTGCCGCCGGCACCGACTCCTGCCACGGCTCCATAAACACGCCGAGCGCCACTTCGGGTTTTCTTTCCTTTACTTCTGTTATTAGGAAACAGTTCCAGAGACTGTTTGTATTAAAGATTAGAAACCTCCTAATTTCCAGCCAAAGCATGTTCAGGTCTATCTCATACCCGTGCTTTCCTCCCGCCCCCATGTTTTGCCAGCCCTGGTTTTTAGTTTCAGCAGTTCTTTTTCTGTCTTCCCACAATTTCTTCCCAGCCTGCAGTCACAGCCCTTCCCTGTGTTTTCTGGCTGATCCGGCCCAAATGCTCTCCGGTTCCTCTGGCCTGGCTGCGTGCCCGTGCCAGCCTGTCCCCCACCGATGGGACCCTCTGGCCCTTGGGGTGGGCTCCCTCCCAGCTCTGTAGGTGACTGCACACATTTGCTGCTGAAAATCCATCAGGAATGATGTTTTGTTGTTTTTTTGCCCCAATGCACCCCCCCTCCGCCAGCCCCCGCAGTGCCGAGCAGCAGGGGACCAGGGGACCGCGTGTGGGATGCGCTGTGGATGTGCAGGTAGCCATGGTGACCGTGCCCAGGGACCTGGCACCGGCCATGGCCAGCTGCCTGCCGGCCTGCTCGCCTGCCTGCAGCGGGGCTGCCCCTGGCCACGGAGGGGACACGCTGGGGACAGCGGGGACAGCCCCAGGCTGTCTCCAGAGCATCCTGAGCAAGGCACACGCGTGTGTATCGCAGCACACACCCAGAAACCTTGGTGTTGGATCCTCGGGGGAGGCACAGGGGGTGTGTGGACATGGATCTGCTGCTCGTCTGAAGTGTCCTCTCGTGCTGAGCCTGCTGGGGAAGGGACATCGTTGGAAGAGGTGGGGAAAACAGACCCACAGAAAATCTGTGTGCTTGGACAGGCTCTTTCTGCAGAGAGAGCTGGTCTAGGGAATTCCATCCCCCAGCCAGCAAGACAGAGCTCTAAAATGGGTGGACCTGAGAAAACAAGCGACTTTGGAGGTTAAATTCACAGTGGGCTGAGGGGAATTTAATGAGCCTGGGAGCCCGTGTGGTGACTTTCTGTTCGTAGCGCTGTGATCAGACAGGAGCCGTGTCGCTCTGCGGTAAAGAGCTGCGTCGTGTGGTGCTGGGAGAAACCAGTTGCTAATTAGTGTCGGGCTGGGTACCCAGAGAGTGTGTGTGTCCAAAATGTGAGTGCAGGGCACGTTCTCGGTGCCACGGGGAGCTCAGCCCTCAGCAAACCCTGCTACCCCCCAGGGAGGCCCAAAGGCAGCAGCCGGGGACGCGGGGGGTTGTATCCAACTCCCCCAAGGTTCTCTGCAGAGGGAGCTTTGCAGGGATGGGGGGTCACTTGCTCTGTGGGGCAGGAGAGTGGGATTTGCTCCAGAACATGAAAAAGCCCAGGCTCTCCTCACCTCCCCCCTGCACTGCCTGGGAGCAACGAGATCAATACTGCAAAGAAAAGACAAATTAGCATCAATGGACTTCAGAGCCAGAAACAGTTAAACACATCGATTTCTGCTGATGTTATTGTCCTGAACCAAACCAGGCTTTGCAGAGTTTGGCCTTCTCCTCCTCCACAGTGGTCCTGCAGAAGCGTTTGCATTCCTGCTGGAGCCTTGGTCCCACCCACTGCCAACGTCTACTGGGACGTGTGTGATGGGGGGCTCCAGGATGGCCCTTTCTGTGGCCCCCAACTTGGCTGATCAGAGTTTCCCCGTGTCTGCTGGTCATTGAGCTGCCTTGTCTAGGGAATATGTGGCGTGGGGAGGCCTCCAGAGATGCTCGGAGAGGAACTGCCCCTCTCCCCTATGATGGCCGGTGGGTCTATCCTGCTGGGGCAGCGGGTCCCCTGTGTCCAAGGGGTGCCAGGATGGCCCTTTCTGTGGCCCCCAACTTGGCTGATCAGAGTTTCCCCGTGTCTGCTGGTCATTGAGCTGCCTTGTTTAGGGAATATGTGGCCTGGGGAGGCCTCCAGAGATGCCCGGAGAGGAACTGCCCCTCTCCCCTGTGATGGCTGGTAGGTCTATCCTGCCGGGGCAGCGGGTCCCCTGTGTCCAAGGGGTGTGGGACAGGACCACCCTGTACTGGGCACCATCCATTGCTGCAGCCAGTGGGTTCTTCCACCTCTTGTGGTGACCTGGAGCAGCCTGGGGCTGTTGGTGCCTGCCCCAGGGTCCCAGTGGGATGAGTGGCTGCGGTGCCAGCCGTGCCATGGCCAGTGCCCTTGGCTCAGGGCAGGCAAAGAGCCAGCTGGGGAGTGTGAGAGCTGCTGCGAGAGGAGCCGGGGTGCTCTGGGCTGGATGCAGCCCTCTGCAGCTGAGTCATCCGACCTTCCTGTCTCTGACATCCCTGGGCAGCAGCACAGGAGCTCGGTACAGACCTGGATGCTGCAGCTGGGCTGGGGCTGCTCTGCTCTGGCCAAGGGGCTGTGGGGGGCACGGGTGCTTGGCCAGTGCTCTGGGGGGGCTCAGTTGGTGCCTGTTGCTTTCCCAAGGTCCCCTCCTCTGCTGTGGTCCCCAAGCTGTATTCAGGCTCTCCCCAGGCTACCGGGAATGCTCGTGGTGCGGTGCCCGGCTGCGGGGTCAGGGTGTGAGCATCCTTCTGTCGCCGTAATAAGTGACGTGTCACAGGTCGAGCAGTGGCTTCCTCTGAGATCCATGTTTTAGCCATTTTCATAGGACCAAGCAGGAGGGATCAGAGGGCTTTGGATGCAGGGGTGAGTCCGTGAGTGGTGGCACGTGACCTGGAGAAGGTGGAAGAGGAGCTGGAGCGTGGTGAGCAGCGTGGGCTGGGTGAGCCTTGGTCTCGGGGAGGAAGAGACTCTTGTGCCTGATCCAGCACTGAATCTGCCCCTGACACACAAACCCTGTGGGTGGGAAATGAGCCCCCCAGAGCCCTGACCCCAGCATTCCCCTCACTATTGCCATGTTTCAGCTCTCCCTGGGTGAGCTCTGCAGACCCTGGCAGGGCAGGAGCCAGCTCCCCACTGCCCCTCACCCCCAGTAATGGGGCTTTCCATTGCTTTTCCATTTCCTCCAGAGTGGGGACGACAGCCTCGTGTGTGGCTGGCACCCGGGGCTCCCGTGGAAACCCTGGGACTGGCAGGAACTGGGGCCATTGGCCGCTGCAGCTGGTGGCTTCTGCATCCCGCCTGGATGCCGTCCTGAGTGATGTGCTCTGGGCAATCCTGCTTTAGCAGGGAGTTGGACTAGATGATCTCTACAGGTCCCTTCCAACTCTGACAATTCCTTGATTCTGTGATTCCTTCCAGGGGACGAAGGAGACTTGCACAGGACAGGGTATCGGGCCGCAGGGCATCCCCTCTCCTGTGCTGCCTGGGCATCAGCCTGGTAAAACCCCAGTGCCCAGGATGGAGGCACAGCCTGCCCTCTCCCCAGGCATGATCAGGGCACTTTTTCTCCCTGTTTCCTGTTCCTCAGGGTAGCAGCACCTGGAGCAGGTCTGCTTTTCTTAAGGAGGCTGCTAATAATTTACATGCTGAAGTTTCTCTCTGGCCAGCTGAGCGTTGTGCAGGGAATTAGCTCTTCGTTTCTCTGTGCCTGTGTTTGCAATTCTTCCTCTGTTCTGCAGGCTGATCCTCCCAGTTGAAGCTCAGATGTATGAGCCCTCCCTAATGAGTTTAACGAGCGGGCTGTAGATAAGCAGCCTCCTTGGCTCGGCTCCCCAGGCTGCCATCAGTGCCTGGAGAAGAGAGCGGTGGATCGGGCTGTTGGGAGGAGGTCACGGAGTCCCCTGGGGCTGGCAGAGGTACGTCAGGGTCTCGGGAAGCTCTCCTTGGCTTTACTGTCCCTTGGCTGAAACCCACCTGGGTGACAGCGTTCCCCCTCCCCAGTCCTGGCTAGTGCTGCAGACCTGTTGACTACCGAGCAGTAAGTAGCCACCTCTGGGAGCGAGCTGGGTTCTGTGGGAAGCTGCTGGTGAAGGCATTTTCTCACTTTGTTTCACTTCAGCAGCACCATGAAGGGGAGAAAATACTGTTAAAAATATTCCATGCTCTGAGTCAGAATTAATTCGGACACTGTTTTCCTTTGTTTTGTACGTCGAGGCTGATGATATGCACAGCGTGTTCTTCCTGCCAGGACAAAATCTAATATTTCTGGGTGCCCACAACCTTCCTTTAGAATCATAATAGAAAGATGAATACCCTCAGCGCGCCGCATGCAATATTAAAGCACTAATGATGCAATCAGTCTCTCTTAGCCCCAGTAACAAAGGAAAGAATTACTCTGCCCTTCCTGGGCATAATTCAGCTCCGTGCGGGCTCTGCCTGCCCGGGAGGGGGCCGGGTCCCCGCACCATCCCCTGCCCTGCTCCCCCCCGGCCGGGGCAGCGCGGTCTGTGCCGGGCAGAGGGGACCCGCCGCCAGAGCCCCCCGGGAGGGAGGGATCTCCTTCGGGTCGCTGCCCCGAGGGCCGGGCCCCCGGGAGCGGAGCAGCGGGTACCGTCTGTGGAGAGCCGGGGGCCGGGCCGTGCCCCCCCTGCCGTGACTGGCCTGTCTGCAGGGCCTGGGCTGGCAGCTTGGGGGGGTGGAAGGTGCCTTTGGACCTTCCTTTTGTCCCTTTTGTGCTATCTCTGCATTGCACGGGCCCCCGGGGTCTCGCCGCAGCCGCGGGTGTCCCGTCGGGGCTGTTTGAGCCCCACGGTCCCTCGTGGGGTGCGGGGGGAGCGGAGCCGGGCGGTGCAGGGTGAGGCTGTTTCCCCTCCCCAGCAGCAGGGCCGCCCGGCAGTTTGTGCTCATTAAGCTTTAATGCGGTGCAGTTGTCAGCACAGGGTCCGGGCGCAGCCTCATGCGCCCCCCCCTCGGTGTTTTTCCTCGTGGGAGCTGTGGGGTGCGATGGAGCCGCCGGAAGGTGGGTGTCTCTGCACCCCACTGCTCCCCCCGGGATGCTCTGGGGGCTCCGGGGAGATGCGAGTGCCTGGTGTGCTCCAGGAGAGTTTGGGTTTATTAATTGGCTTGTTAACAACATGGCTGGCTGCCCCGGCTGTGCAGCCCCCCTCCCCGCTGTCACGGGTGGGCTGGGGTGACGGGGCCCCTGGGGAATGTTAATTTTGTCTGGTGCAGATGGTACCAAGGAGGCGTCCTCCCCCAGGCCTTTGTTTCTTAATTTTGGCTGATCAGTTATGATTTGGCTGTGCCTGCTCTACAGGGAGGAGGGCTTTTTTCCTTTTGTTTTTGAGCCCAACTGTGAGATACCCCCGGGGGGAAGAGGGGAAGCGAGAAAATGTCATTGCAGACAAACTATTTCTGGATGCACTTCGGTGCGGTGAGGGGGTGCTGGGCAGGGGCTGGTGTGACACCCTGGGGCCAGGGGAGGCTGGTGGCCTCTAGGGGGTTGGACTTGGGTCCTTGGTATTTTTGACCTTTTTCTGGCTCAAATGCTGTCACCTGTACCTGTGGTGGCCGACATGGCCCCGGGTGGCTGCCGGGCATGTGGGGAGCAGGGGGGGCTCTGCTTCCATGGCCACTGGCATCCCCGAGCACTGGTCCCACTGGTGTGGGGCGAGGTGGGCTTCATGTGGGGGCTGCCCCACACCTCTCCTGGGCAGGGGGAAATGGAGACGATTTCCCTATGGCCGTGCCGGGTCCTGCCCTCCCAGGCTCCGGAGTCCCGGGGGAGGTGTGTGAGTCTCCTCCTGGGTGGGCAGAACCGTGGTGCCCACGGGGTGTAACGCAGACCTGCCCGAGGGATTTCGACCCACTGACAGCAGCAAGAGTCAGTGTTTAAAGGAGGAGCTGGCTGTTTTCCTGGGGCTCTCGGGGCTGTTTTCGGCGTGATGCCAGCTGTAGGCTGGTGCTGTCACTACCTGCCACCCCACCTCTGCGTGCAGGGTGTCCTTCTGACGCTCGGCAGAGCTCGGCCGCGCCAGGAACCTCCCTGCTTTTATTTCCAGGCGTGTTTAGATCGTGAGCAGCTCAGTGGAGCCGGGCAGAAATCAACTGGTGCGAATGTAAGAAAGACGTGACCTGGGGGAAGATGGAGCGGGAGGATAACGTCACTGCTGCTGATGCAGAGCTGTGACACGGAGCAAACCTGCTCCAAGCAACTGTCTGCTCCAGATATTTCATGGTACCTGAATTGCGGCCTTCAAGCCTGCATCATGTTTGGGATTTTTTTTTTTTTTAAATAAATAATGTCCTTAAGAGCTCTAAAATGCAAAGGATTTCCATCTCTTCAAGGAGAGATGGCTGTGGGCAGGAAAGTAGGAGTTGAAATAGCCGGATTTCAATCCAAGCTTTTTCCCTGGAGTTGAGTGGTTTCTCTCTCCAGCTCCCTATCTTTCCCCCTCCCCGCCCCTCCGCTTTCACACATCCGACAGAATCCAAATGTCTCTCAATTTAAAGCTTTTGGGTGCTTGGATGGGAGTCTGGCTCCTGGAAGTGCCAAGTGCTGGGCTGAGAGCTGGGTGAGCCAGGCACTGCTCAGCGGCACCGAGTCAAGGGGGGTGTTTTCTGCGTGTGCTGGGCATTATTTTACATCGCCCTCACTGCCCGGGGGTGCTCGGGATCACACCCTCCCTTAGGACTTTGCCCTACAGAGGGTGAGCCCCTGTTGCAGCCCAGACAGGCGCTGGTGGCTGTTTTGGGGGGGGCGGGTGAGGGTGGGCAGCCTGGGGGGTCACCATGTCCAGCCCCTGGCACTGGGCTCGCCTCCCCATGGGCTCTGCTCTGCCCAGCAATGCCGGAAGGCTGGTGTGGGGATGATAGCCTGTTTTCTTGGGATTTTGTGACTGATGGAAGCTCATACCCAGCTAGAGGTCAGCATTTCCATTTAAATGGGATTTCTGAAGCCTGGTTATTAAATGACCGTGGGTTTTTTTGTGGTGGTCAGGCTGCAGCTGCACACTTCAGCAGCAGCTCTGTGAAGAGGAACCAGAGGAGAGAAGCCCCGTGTGCCGCAGCCTGCACGCCGTCAGGCAGCGCCCGCCGCGGTGGGTGCTCCGTGCCCATCTCCCCCCATGGCCGCAGCGTCCCGGCAGCACCGCGCCGCCACCATGTTCCAGAGAAAGCGCAGTGTCTCCTTCGGCGGCTACGGCTGGTGGGTGCCTTCCCTCCCTGTCCCCCCCCTCAGCTTTTGCGGTGCCGCGCGAGGAGCTTTTCTTCCCTCTGGGGCTCGGGAGGAGGAAGCACCGTGGTGCTGTGTCCTGGTGCCCCTCTGCCAGAGCCATTCCTGCTGCCCCACGCCAACGGCAGCACAGGGAAGTTGGGAAGGGCCTTCTTCCCCCCATGCCCGTGGGGAAACCTGGCACAGCTTCAGTGGGTGGGTGGGTGCTGCTGATAAATAATGTCCTTAAGAGCTCTAAAATGCAAAGGATTTCCATCTCTTCAAGGAGAGATGGCTGTGGGCAGGAAAGTAGGAGTTGAAATAGCCGGATTTCAATCCAAGCTTTTTCCCTGGAGTTGAGTGGTTTCTCTCTCCAGCTCCCTATCTTTCCCCCTCCCCGCCCCTCCGCTTTCACACATCCGACAGAATCCAAATGTCTCTCAATTTAAAGCTTTTGGGTGCTTGGATGGGAGTCTGGCTCCTGGAAGTGCCAAGTGCTGGGCTGAGAGCTGGGTGAGCCAGGCACTGCTCAGCGGCACCGAGTCAAGGGGGGTGTTTTCTGCGTGTGCTGGGCATTATTTTACATCGCCCTCACTGCCCGGGGGTGCTCGGGATCACACCCTCCCTTAGGACTTTGCCCTACAGAGGGTGAGCCCCTGTTGCAGCCCAGACAGGCGCTGGTGGCTGTTTTGGGGGGGGCGGGTGAGGGTGGGCAGCCTGGGGGGTCACCATGTCCAGCCCCTGGCACTGGGCTCGCCTCCCCATGGGCTCTGCTCTGCCCAGCAATGCCGGAAGGCTGGTGTGGGGATGATAGCCTGTTTTCTTGGGATTTTGTGACTGATGGAAGCTCATACCCAGCTAGAGGTCAGCATTTCCATTTAAATGGGATTTCTGAAGCCTGGTTATTAAATGACCGTGGGTTTTTTTGTGGTGGTCAGGCTGCAGCTGCACACTTCAGCAGCAGCTCTGTGAAGAGGAACCAGAGGAGAGAAGCCCCGTGTGCCGCAGCTGCGTGGGGGCTGGGGGGGAGACACCTCACCAGGCTCTGGGGCAGCTGGGGATGGCTTTGCCGTGAGAGATGAGGTGATGGGATTTTGGTTACTGAGGTTTTAAGCGGGGTGTTCCCTGAAGTGCACTGGGGGTCAGTTGGAGGGTCCCTGGTGCGGTGAGTGCACCCCTGCCGTTTCGGCAACAGCCACTATGGGAGGGAGACCTCCACGTTGCCCCCAGTGACCCTCTGCACTGGGCTGGCAGGTGGGATGGGGACAGCCCCATGGCACGATGCTCGTGGGTGACACCGTGCCTGTGGTGTGTCCCCAACCCGCATGCTGCCCGTGTGGCGCTGCCCACGGCTCCTGCCATTAGGAGAAATACGATATTTGCAGCGTAGGGTTGTGAAAAGCCTGAGGCCACAAAAAAAAAAAAAAAAAAGGAAATGACTTTTCTTGTTGGGGGGGTGTGTGTGCTCCTCTGTGCATGCGCTTCTGGGCTGGGGACAGCTGACCAGGGCCCCACGTCCCCCGCCCCGGCACAGCGCCCTGCACGCCGTCAGGCAGCGCCCGCCGCGGTGGGTGCTCCGTGCCCATCTCCCCCCATGGCCGCAGCGTCCCGGCAGCACCGCGCCGCCACCATGTTCCAGAGAAAGCGCAGTGTCTCCTTCGGCGGCTACGGCTGGTGGGTGCCTTCCCTCCCTGTCCCCCCCCTCAGCTTTTGCGGTGCCGCGCAAGGAGCTTTTCTCCCCTCTGGGGCTTGGGAGGAGGAAGTGCCGTGGTGCTGTGTCCCGGTGCCCCTCTGCCAGAGCCATTCCTGCTGCCCCACGCCAACGGCAGCACAGGGAAGTTGGGAAGGGCCTTCTTCCCCCCATGCCCGTGGGGAAACCTGGCACAGCTTCAGTGGGTGGGTGGGTGCTGCTGGGTGCTGGCTAAGCCTCTCGTGAGCCCTGTGGGTGCTAAGCAGTGAGGGGACCTCCTGGGGGCTTGTGGTGGGCTTCCATGGGCATGTCACCTGCAGGAGCATCCCATGGCTCTCCATGGACTCCTTTCTTCTGCTGCCAAGAACCCTCTGCCCGGGCAGTGATGCTTACAGCCACCTTTGGCACCTTGCAGCTCATGCAGAGAGGTCCCACCAGGTCTGTGGCAGGGTCCCGTGGCCATCGGTGCCTCCCCAGGTCATCTCTGCACCGTCTGCTGCTCCTGCAGAGCACCCCGGCTGCTGCCTGCACCCCACCTTCAGTGGGGCTGTTTGTTCTTGTGTCCCTGCCCTCCGAGATGTGTTGATCTGTAGGGAAACAGTGTAAGAAAATGGCCCTGTTCTCCATCTGCCCTTCCTCCAGCTCACCTCTCTGGGGTGTTTTGTGCCCATTCCTAGGCTGTGGTGTGTGGGTGTGATCAGGCTGTGGAAACTGATGGCCATCCCATAATGCTGAGTTGGCCATTCCATAATGATTTTGGCTGTGTGGCGCTGGGCAGGGGGTCGCTCTGCCTTCCCCTCCCCGTGCCGTGGTGGCTGGGGCTGGGCAGCGGGGGCTTTGGGAGGAGTGTTGGTACCGATGGGGGTGGAACTGCTAGAAACCTGCTGGGGGAAATGCTGAGTAACGGAGACGGTTGTGGGAGGGTGGAGAACTTGTCGAGAGTTTGGGCAAAGTCTCCTGGGAATAGAAGCGCACACCTCAGCCAAGCCTTTTGTCTCAGCTGGATTTCTCTTCTTTTGCTTTACATAAAAATGGGAAGGAAGCACTCCGATAAACTGCTGTACAAATAAGTTTTGTGAAATGCGGGCTCGTTTTGTGGCAGAGAGAAGTCACAGCTCTTGGGCAGCTTTGCCCCACAGCTGCCGTTGAGACTGGTGGCTCTGGGTGCCGGGAGATGCCACCGCTGATGGCTCGGGCTGTGATGGAGAGAAGCCGTTATCCCCCTTTGCAGGGACATCTCAGCCCATCTGCACGTTGCTCGGTCGTTTTTCTTGTGCGCTTTGGCAGTTGCAGGGAAAAGATAACCCGGAGCCGGAGAGTCACGCAGGAAAATGTGGTTTGGGGGCTGTGCTGCTGGCACGGTCTGGGCTGGGGGAAGCGGGACGCAGGCTTTCCTTTAAATATCAGCATCGGTGTCTGCACCGTGTGAAGGGCAGGGGGGAGCTCCCGAGGGGGGTCGGTGCCCGGGTCCCTGGGGGAGACCCCCTGGCAGTGGGGTGTCACTCGCAGAGCACCCTGTGCAGCCGGGACATGGCTTCCCTGGGTGTTTACGGGAAAGGAAGGGACCTGCCACAGCCCCGTACCTGCCTCTGCATCTTCCCACGGCCGCCGGGCCCACGGCCGACCCACCCTTCCTGTGGGGCCGTGTGGGGTGGCCGGGCACACCCAGCCGCCCCCGCCGGTACCCGCCGATGCTATTTCCAGCCTCCGTTGGAGCCAGGTCGGGTTTTTGTGCTAACGGTTGCGTTTGCTGCCAGCCAGGACCTGACAGGAGCCCGCTGGCCCCGGGTGGCCCAGGAGGTGCCATCGCCCGTGGACGTGGGGATGCTCATGGAGGGCAATGCACATGGAGGGTGTGTGGCCCCGGGAGCTGCCGCCCCAGCCCTGCCTGCACCCCCTGCCCAGCTCCCCGTGAGCCCAGTGACCGGTGCGGGGGCCCGTCTGTCCCCTCTTCTCCCTCCGGCTGCCCCTTCCCCTGGGGGCAGCCCCCCCCCGTGCGGTGCTGGGGGGCTCGGGGAGCGCTGTATGGGGGCGCACAGGGAGGGAGCTGCAGTGGGGCGTGGGGTGTTTCACTTCACCCCCCCACAGGGCAACGCCTGACGAAGCGGCTTCTGAACTTAGTCATCGTGCAGCTGCGGTTTCCCCAGCAGAGGGGTTGCTTTCTTGTGTGGTTGGGTTCTTTGTTGTTGTTGAACTTCTTTATTTTTTATTTTTTTTTTCCCCTCTCTCTAAGAGGCAAAATAGCAGCAACTGATTTTTCTTCCTGCGGTTCTGGTGCAGCTCCCCGCTCCGGCGTGGGTCCCCCAGGAGCTGCCCCGGCCACACACTGTCCCCATGGCTCACTCCTGTCTGTCACCAAGTGTGGCTAGGAGCTGCCCCGGCCGCCCACTGTCCCCGTGGCTCACTCCTGTCTGTCACCAAGTGTGGCAACACCTATTTACACCACGCTCGAACGTTCAACTCGCTTAATGATCAACAAAACCTGTGGACAGGCTTGTTAAGTATTAAATGGCACTATTGGGTGCCCTGGGTCTATTTTTAGGAGCTGTGGTGTGCCGGCTCTCCCTGAGCTGGAGTCTGGGGAGATGCCTGGCATGAAGCTCCCGTGGCCTGGGGGTTTAGCAAGTGCAATATTGGTCCAGGAGAGTGATCTGGGAAAGGTGATGGTGTGTGCAGGAGGTGCTGGGGTTGAGCTGGGGTGGCTTTGGCCTGGTCTGTGGGGAGCAGGGTCACCCCACGTGGGGCCCCTGCTGTGTCTGCCCCGGTCTCCTCCCAACGGAGAAGTGGATCCGGGAGCAGAGGGAGGTAAAGGGGTGAGTAGAGGGGAAGCTGCATTTCTGCAGCCTCAAGTGTCCTCTGTGATTGCAGTCGTGGTGCAAAACATGTGGTGTTTGGTTTTGACGTTTGTTGGTTGTTTATTGGGGGATTTTTTTAGAGATGTGGAATTAATTCCATGTGGCAGATAACAGAGCATTTGCAATGACTGCCAAAAGACATTGTTTTGCATTTTGAGACACTACTATGATTTGCATTAATTAATATTAATATGGCTTTCACCACAATGATTCTGTGGAGGTAGGTGCTAATTAACGATGCCAAATAAATAAGTGAAGCGATGGGGGCTCCCAGCCCCACACGAGGCAGGAGGGCTGGGAGCGATGGGGCTGCTCCGCGTTCCCTCTGTCCGGGGCTCTCGCCGGGGGTGCGGGTGGTCGTGGGCGAGTGGGGGGTAAGAAAAGGGTCAGTTGGTGGCTGGTGGCCGGGCGAAGGTGGGCAGCCCCACGGGGATGAGCATGAGCTCCCGCAGCGAGGCAGCCCCGGCCAGGTGGGAAAATCCTGCACCTCACTGGATCCTGACTCCTTCCCTGAGGGACTGGGCTTCTGAATTGAGTTTGGGGGTTTGGTGTCATCCTCCCAGCACGCCAGGTCTGTTGTCTTTAAATACATGTTTTGTGGGAGGTGGAAAGAGCATGGCCGTGGGTGATGCCCTCCTCTGCTGCCCCGTTCCCCTCTGGTGTCTCAGGGGAGGAGGCAGCAGTTCTGCACTGGTCACCGCTGGGAAGTAACTGGTGGGATTTTGTTTCACTTGCCACCAAGCTTCACTTTGGGTTAGATTTTGGCTGATTTCATTTTCTGGTCAAGTCTTTCTGATGATGGTCCTGTCAGCGAGGCCAATAGCACCTCCAAAGGAGATGTGGGGCTGGGTTTGCCAGCAGCCCCCAGTACCCGCGTCGGGAGGAGGGACACCCTCCCGTCTGTGCCCACAGTAACACGCTCCTCTGCTTTCTCCCCAGGATCGACAAGACGATGCTGGCCAGCCTGAAGATCAAGTGAGTACCCGTGCTCTTCTCTCCTGTAAAGCGGTTTCCCCGTGAGGGATGTGACACTGAGGGATGGCTTTGTGTGTGGGGGGGATGCTTTCCTGTTCTCCGGGCTGTCGTCCCGGTTCCAGCTCTGTGCGGTGACAGAGCAGTGACATCCACCCATTCCTGGAGACAGTTTTGTGCACGTCCCACAGCTTGTTTTCCTGGGATCCAAATTGATTCCAATGGATTCCTGGGTGATTGCAATAAACGCGTTGACACGGTCACTGTCTGATCAGAGGGTTAAGGCACGGACAGGACAATTCACGGGGCACCAGCTCTGCCTCAGAAGGGATGGAAATTGGCAGGAGGGGCCCCCACTGAGCTTCTGGCTGTAAATTCAGTGGAGCCTGGTGGGGGTTTTTGGCTCTTGCAGTCTGGAAAGGGGATGGGTGTCGATGGGATAGTGGGTGCCTGTTGTTGGTACCCAGCTCCTGTGCTGCTTGGGGGGCTCTGGGTGTTGCTCTGAAAGGGGCGAAGATGCTCTTGGGGCCCAGGAGGGTCCGTGAGCCGGTGGTGTTGCTTGGTGGGCCCGTCTCAGGTTTGCCATGGACTTGCTGAAAGGTGGCCGTGTGGCTCCTGGAGAAGCGGTAGCTGGGCCAGATCCGTGCTGGGGGGCTCGGGGAGCGCTGTATGGGGGCACACAGGGAGGGAGCTGCAGTGGGGCGTGGGGTGTTTCACTTCACCCCCCCACAGGGCAACGCCTGACGAAGCGGCTTCTGAACTTAGTCATCGTGCAGCTGCGGTTTCCCCAGCAGAGGGGTTGCTTTCTTGTGTGGTTGGGTTCTTTGTTGTTGTTGAACTTCTTTATTTTTTATTTTTTTTTTCCCCTCTCTCTAAGAGGCAAAATAGCAGCAACTGATTTTTCTTCCTGTGGTTCTGGTGCAGCTCCCCGCTCCGGCGTGGGTCCCCCAGGAGCTGCCCCGGCCACACACTGTCCCCATGGCTCACTCCTGTCTGTCACCAAGTGTGGCAACACCTATTTTCACCAGCACGCTTGAACGTTCAACTCGCTTAATGATCAACAAAGTCCGTGGACAGGCTTGTTAAGTATTAAATGGCACTATTGGGTGCCCTGGGTCTATTTTTAGGAGCTGTGGTGTGCCGGCTCTCCCTGAGCTGGAGTCTGGGGAGATGCCTGGCATGAAGCTCCCGTGGCCTGGGGGTTTAGCAAGTGCAATATTGGTCCAGGAGAGTGATCCGGGAAGGGTGATGGTGTGTGCAGGAGATGCCAGGGTTGAGCTGGGGTGGCTTTGGCCTGGTCTGTGGGGAGCAGGGTCACCCCACGTGGGGCCCCTGCTGTGTCTGCCCCGGTCTCCTCCCAACGGAGAAGTGGATCCGGGAGCAGAGGGAGGTAAAGGGGTGAGTAGAGGGGAAGCTGCGTTTCTGCAGCCTCGAGTGTCCTCTGTGATTGCAGTCGCGGTGCAAAACACGTGGGGTTTGGTTTTGATGTTTGTTGGTTGTTTATTGGGGGATTTTTTTAGAGATGTGGAATTAATTCCATGTGGCAGATAACAGAGCATTTGCAATGACTGCCAAAAGACATTGTTTTGCATTTTGAGACACTACTATGATTTGCATTAATTAATATTAATATGGCTTTCACCACAATGATTCTGTGGAGGTAGGTGCTAATTAACGATGCCAAATAAATAAGTGAAGCGATGGGGGCTCCCAGCCCCACACGAGGCAGGAGGGCTGGGAGCGATGGGGCTGCTCCGCGTTCCCTCTGTCCGGGGCTCTCGCCGGGGGTGCGGGTGGTCGTGGGCGAGTGGGGGGTAAGAAAAGGGTCAGTTGGTGGCTGGTGGCCGGGCGAAGGTGGGCAGCCCCACGGGGATGAGCATGAGCTCCCGCAGCGAGGCAGCCCCGGCCAGGTGGGAAAATCCTGCACCTCACTGGATCCTGACTCCTTCCCTGAGGGACTGGGCTTCTGAATTGAGTTTGGGGGTTTGGTGTCATCCTCCCAGCACGCCAGGTCTGTTGTCTTTAAATACATGTTTTGTGGGAGGTGGAAAGAGCATGGCCGTGGGTGATGCCCTCCTCTGCTGCCCCGTTCCCCTCTGGTGTCTCAGGGGAGGAGGCAGCAGTTCTGCACTGGTCACCGCTGGGAAGTAACTGGTGGGATTTTGTTTCACTTGCCACCAAGCTTCACTTTGGGTTAGATTTTGGCTGATTTCATTTTCTGGTCAAGTCTTTCTGATGATGGTCCTGTCAGCGAGGCCAATAGCACCTCCAAAGGAGATGTGGGGCTGGGTTTGCCAGCAGCCCCCAGTACCCGCGTCGGGAGGAGGGACACCCTCCCGTCTGTGCCCACAGTAACACGCTCCTCTGCTTTCTCCCCAGGATCGACAAGACGATGCTGGCCAGCCTGAAGATCAAGTGAGTACCCGTGCTCTTCTCTCCTGTAAAGCGGTTTCCCCGTGAGGGATGTGACACTGAGGGATGGCTTTGTGTGTGGGGGGGATGCTTTCCTGTTCTCCGGGCTGTCGTCCCGGTTCCAGCTCTGTGCGGTGACAGAGCAGTGACATCCACCCATTCCTGGAGACAGTTTTGTGCACGTCCCACAGCTTGTTTTCCTGGGATCCAAATTGATTCCAATGGATTCCTGGGTGATTGCAATAAACGCGTTGACACGGTCACTGTCTGATCAGAGGGTTAAGGCACGGACAGGACAATTCACGGGGCACCAGCTCTGCCTCAGAAGGGATGGAAATTGGCAGGAGGGGCCCCCACTGAGCTTCTGGCTGTAAATTCAGTGGAGCCTGGTGGGGGTTTTTGGCTCTTGCAGTCTGGAAAGGGGATGGGTGTCGATGGGATAGTGGGTGCCTGTTGTTGGTACCCAGCTCCTGTGCTGCTTGGGGGGCTCTGGGTGTTGCTCTGAAAGGGGCGAAGATGCTCTTGGGGCCCAGGAGGGTCCGTGAGCCGGTGGTGTTGCTTGGTGGGCCCGTCTCAGGTTTGCCATGGACTTGCTGAAAGGTGGCCGTGTGGCTCCTGGAGAAGCGGTAGCTGGGCCAGATCCTGCTCTGGGATGGAGCGAGGTGTCCAGGGTCACCACTGCTGGAAAAGGGCTGGGAATGGTGGTGTGGATGCTCGCTGTTATCCTGGTGCTCAGGGCTGTCTGGGATCCCTTCCCTCCTGCCGTGGCACCTCCTCTGCTCTCCTGGTTTCTGGATCCGCTCCTCGAGCCGGGGGTTTTCCATCGCGTGGCTCCGGTGCGATCGGCGTAACCGTGTGCTAATACAGAAATATTCTGGCTGAGCCTCCCGTGAGCTGAGGGTAATGTGCACGGGTAACAGCTCATGCGGTTTCCTTCTATAATCATTACTTGTGCAAATTATTCATTAATGGAAAAGTATACAGAAAGCCTTGGGGGAACCTGCTGCCTGAAGGAGCCTGCAAATGCCCATTGTAAATAGCACAACACAAACGCTGCTCCACGCTCGTGGCTCAGGTTTTTGCTGAACTAATGAGAAGCTTAAATCAATGTTTACCACTTCTGGGAGAAGAGGGAAATCTCAGTGGACTTTCCTTTTCCCGTGGGGCTGAGAAGGATTTAGCTGCTCCTTGTACTCTCTGATATGCCGTGCCCTCATTTTTTTTTCCAGGGTCCGTGCAGCAATTCTGCTGCAGAAATACCATTTAACCTTCCTTCCCCAGTGGGCAGTGGCTGCCACGCTGGGAGCGCAGTGGGGTGCTGTGGGGTGAGGGTCTGGGGCCACATTTCTTTCTCCCTCCCTCCTGCTCGGGCCAGAGGAGGGGGTTTGCTCCCCTCTGTTTGCAGCTGATGCTTTCCACAACCTCATGACGCCTCTGGTTTGTGCACAGATTGCTTCACTAAATGGGTCTGTAACTGGGGCCCAGCCAGAGCCACACTAGATATTTCTAAAAGCTTTTAAAATTAAAATAAATAAATAAAAATTTTGGTTTTCTAAGGCCTTCTTATCACTGCTGCAGCCTTCTGGCTAAGACACCAGGCGTAGGCAATTTTCTTTAACTTGTTAACAAAAAGACAAGCTGCTTTCTGCAGCCAAGGAGCACTTTGGGAAGCCTCGTGCTTGCTGCAAACACCAATATTGACTTGCAGGAGCCTGGCAGGGGAGGAGGAGGGCCTGGGGGTGGCTGCGGCCCCCACCTTGGCTGCAGAGAGGGTCCCGGGGCTGCCGGGAGCTGGGCTGGGGAGCACTGAGCCCCTCCAGCCCCGGCGGGGACGGGTGGGCTTGTGTCGCAGCGGGCAGTCGGGGACAGAGGCTGTGTCCCTTGCAGACTGTATTTGGTGGGATGGAGCGTGGCGGGGGGGAGCTGCGGGGGCTGCGGGATGTCCCCTGCCTGTGGCTCCTCATAAACTCACACGCAGGTGGCACCAGAGCATCAAAGCGCCGGAGCGTGGCAGCGGGGGGCCTGAGCTGGACGGGGGGCTGCGGGATGTCCCCTGCCTGTGGCTCCTCATAAACTCACACGCAGGTGGCACCAGAGCATCAAAGCGCTTTTCCCTTTGTCTTTTTTCTCTCCTTTTCCTTTTTTAATTTGGGTTTCATTAGTTCCTATGGTAACCATGAATATGTCTGAGGGACTGGAGAGAGAGTGAGTAGACGCTGCGGAGTGGGAGTCTTGAGGAGGGGGTGATGGATGGGCAGCCCTGGCACAGCGGGGGCTCAGCTGTCCCCCTCCGGTGACAGGCACCGCGGGGAGGTACCGGGGCTGCCGAGGGGCAGGGAAGGAGCTGCAGAGAACGGAGCATCCCCGGGCACCAGCTGCTGAACGGCCACGCTCGCTGCTCGGCCTCCAAAATGCCCAGGAAGCTCTGGTGAGTTTGGGGCTGGCTCTGGGGGCTGTGGTGCCTTCCCAGGGCAGGAGAACGGGAAAGGGTCGGCTCCCCTCTGGAGGGCTCAGGCACGGTCCCACCTTCGTGGCTGGGGGCTGCGCTTGGGAACCGTTGCAGAGCACCCAAAGGCAGAGCATGGGGATGGAGAGTCTGGGAGAAGGCTTGGAAATGCTCTGCTGGCTGGTTTTGGAGGGGGTGCGTGTCCCCGGGGGTGGCAGCAGGGGCTCGGGTGCCGGGAGAGGGGCCAGAGCTGCCAACAGCCACTGGGACCGGGGCCAGCCCCAGGGTGCTGTGAGATGGAGACCAGTAAATGGATTTGGCACGTGCAGACCCAGGATTTTGGCATGGACCAACTTCATCGTGATCTCTGTTCTTCCGTTAAGTTTGTGTATTCCTTAACCTGAAAGCTCAGCAGCATCTCTGGTGTTGTGGGGTGCTCAGGTGGTGCCCTCAGTGCTCCTTGGAGCACGGCTTCATGCAGAGCTTGTGAAATGCAGTGGAGTTTGGGGTCAGGTTGTACGGCCGGGGAAGGGAAGAGCTGAGCTAAACCCACTTCCTGAGCAGGGAGGTCACTCTGGAGGAAATATCAGCCTATCAAAGGGTCTTTGCATATCAAAAATCAGTTGATCAACCTGCCTGCTGAGTTTGTTTGCTTCTCACAGCAGCCCTGTGGTAACCCCGGGCAGCACAGCAAGTGCAGGGGTCCCCAGGGGCCAGGCAGGGACCCCTGATCATGCTCTCAGGGGACCTTCCTCCTCCGTCCAGCTGGACTCCTCAGGAAAGGGCTGGTTGGGTGATTTCCCATGCAGGAGGTCACCCAGCCCTTTGCCAGCTGGTGGCTCCTCAGCCCTCTGTGCTCTGGTGTCACCAGGAGGACGTGCTGAGAAACCACTGAGTATTTAAAATATATAAGTAAAAAAGCAGTAAGAATCAAGTCCCTCCTTCAGGCAAAGAGTCACCTCTTGGTTTAGCCTTATCAAGCACAAAAATAGCAATGAAATAATCATGTCTCTGTGGAACAGAGGAGCCTTGTATGCCAATTACTGAGAGTTAGTGCGTGTTCAGCTAAAATTCACATGAAAGAGCATGTGATGCTCATCTGACGGTGGGAACGGTGGTGGGAGATAAAGGCGGGAAGAGAAGAGATGAAAGATTTTCTCAACCTTTGTAAAACAAGCTGTGTCCAGGCTTGAGGCTCTTTAATATTTGATGGGCCAGAGCGGAGTTAATGGGAAGAAGTGGGAATGATTGAGCTTGTTGGCGGCAGCTGCGCAGGCTGCAGCAGTAATCTCGGAGGTTTGAGCTTGGGTCTTGTGAGGACAAGGTCTGGAGAGCAGATTGTGTCTAAGTAAATTCCTTTGACTTTATCACCACCTTTTAAAATGGGTAATTGCACACAAATGTGTCTTTTGCAATTATCCTCCAGCTGTAGTAGTCTATGCCTTACGCTGCAAAGAAAATGCTAAAAAAACCTGTCTGCAGTGAACAGGGGGGCGGGCAGGCTTCCTGCCGTGTGTGATTCGTACCTGCTCATCTGTGGGGCTGCTGGGGGAACCCTCCCAGAGTGACCCCCCCTCCCAGCCGTGTGCTGGGGCAGCTGGTATCTGGGCCCTGGTGCCAAAATGCAGAGGAGAACGGGGGTTACGGGGCTGGTGTGTGAAGGAGCCCCGGGACTCTGAGCAAACTTTAAAATCAGTTAAAGTCAGTGCTGGGGCTGGGGGGGACAGCGAGGTACAGGCTGGTCCCTGCTCCCAGCTGAGCACTGGGCAGAGGCTCTAAATGAGTCTGTGGGCCGAGGAGAGCTAATTGGGCACCCAGCTGAGGCGAGGTTGTTTCATATGCATCATCCTGCCAGCTCCAAGCCTCTTCTCACCCTGCAGCGACGCCTCTCCCTTTCTGACGTTGCTGTTGTCAGTTTTGTTAATTTTTATTGATGTGCGTGTGGCTCATCTAATCACTGCAAATTCTTCTGAGCTTTTCCTACATCACCTTTCTCCGTCCCCTGACTCTAACCTCACCCTGATTTTTGGTGAAGACGTTTTCTGGGAATCTGAAACTGTCCGTGATGGGCCATGAACCAACCAGCTGTCTCCTCGCAGGTGCTGGGTGGGTTCCTGCAGCACTTCCCCTGTGTTCATGTGGCAGAGTGCCCCCTGAAAGGGTACACCCCCACCCCCGAATGATGGTGTGAACCCTGTTTACCTCAGTTAACATTTCCCCAGTGAAGTTGCTGGTCTGCATCCTCTGCTGGGACGTTCCCGTTGCACCGCGGGCGTGCGGGGCCATCGCAGCCTGGAGCCACGTCTCCAGACATGGCATCCCAGGCAGCACAAGTCCTTGTGTCAGCCACAGGTCCCCGCGGTGGCGTGGCCACTGCCTGGAGTGTCAGAGCCCCTCCTGAGTGCCGGAGAGGCTGCAGGCGAGTGGCCAGGGACGGTGGCAGGTCCCTGGTGCTGCTGTGGGCGCTGGCTCCCCTGTCCCCACTCGCCGTCTGCTGCCCGAGAGCCACCCCTGCCTGTTTGGGCCAGTGCAGGCCAGAGCTCGGGGGTCTGGGGGCTGCTTGGAGGGATGTCAGCGATGCCCTAGTGCAGACCCGAGGTGGCAGCCCTGCCTGGCAGGGGGAAGGCAAAGCCTCTGCCCCCCAGACTCCCGCCTGGAGCTGCCCTGGATCCAGATTCGAGTCCTTCACTGATTCAGTGATGGTTGGGGTTTTGGGGGGGTTTTGTTCATTGCTTTTAGTTTTTTGTAGGGGTTTTTTGTGTTTGTTTTTTTGTTTGTTTTTTTTTTTTATTTGGGGGGGTTTTGTTAATTGTTTTTAGTTTTTTGTAGGGGTTTTTTTTGTGGTTTGTTTGTTTGTTTGTTTGTTTTCTCTGAATGGGTGTGTTGGAGCTGCTTCTTGCCTTAAAATACCTCAAACCCTGGTAGGTTGGAGCTTCTTCTTGCCTTAAAATACCTCAAACCCTGGTCCCACCAGCTCTGGCCAGGCTCAGGCTGGTACCCAGAGCCAGGCGGTACAATCTGACCCCCCCTCTGCTGCTGATCCCAGTCCCTCCCCAGCTTTCCTGGAGCC
>NW_015090764.1:2939965-2956215 GCF_001431845.1 Calidris pugnax
CCCCCCCTCCCAGCCGTGTGCTGGGGCAGCTGGTATCTGGGCCCTGGTGCCAAAATGCAGAGGAGAACGGGGGTTACGGGGCTGGTGTGTGAAGGAGCCCCGGGACTCTGAGCAAACTTTAAAATCAGTTAAAGTCAGTGCTGGGGCTGGGGGGGGACAGCGAGGTACAGGCTGGTCCTGGCTCCCAGCTGAGCACTGGGCAGAGTCTCTAAATGAGTCTGTGGGCCGAGGAGAGTTAATTGGGCACCCAGCTGAGGCGAGGTTGTTTCATATGCATCATCCTGCCAGCTCCGAGCCTCTTCTCACCCTGCAGCGACGCCTCTCCCTTTCTGACGTTGCTGTTGTCAGTTTTGTTAATTTTTATTGATGTGCGTGTGGCTCATCTAATCACTGCAAATTCTTCTGAGCTTTTCCTACACCACCTTTCTCCGTCCCCTAACTCTAACCTCACCCTGATTTTTGGTGAAGACGTTTTCTGGGAATCTGAAACTGTCCGTGATGGGCCATGAACCAACCAGCTGTCTCCTCGCAGGTGCTGGGTGGGTTCCTGCAGCACTTCCCCTGTGTTCATGTGGCAGAGTGCCCCCTGAAAGGGTACACCCCCACCCCCGAATGATGGTGTGAACCCTGTTTACCTCAGTTAACATTTCCCCAGTGAAGTTGCTGGTCTGCATCCTCTGCTGGGACGTTCCCGTTGCACCGCGGGCGTGCGGGGCCATCGCAGCCTGGAGCCACGTCTCCAGACATGGCATCCCAGGCAGCACAAGTCCTTGTGTCAGCCACAGGTCCCCGCGGTGGCGTGGCCACTGCCTGGAGTGTCAGAGCCCCTCCTGAGTGCCGGAGAGGCTGCAGGCGAGTGGCCAGGGACGGTGGCAGGTCCCTGGTGCTGCTGTGGGCGCTGGCTCCCCTGTCCCCACTCGCCGTCTGCTGCCCGAGAGCCACCCCTGCCTGTTTGGGCCAGTGCAGGCCAGAGCTCGGGGGTCTGGGGGCTGCTTGGAGGGATGTCAGCGATGCCCTAGTGCAGACCCGAGGTGGCAGCCCTGCCTGGCAGGGGGAAGGCAAAGCCTCTGCCCCCCAGACTCCCGCCTGGAGCTGCCCTGGATCCAGATTCGAGTCCTTCACTGATTCAGTGATGGTTGGGGATTTGGGGGGGTTTTGTTAATTGTTTTTAGTTTTTTGTAGGGGTTTTTTTTGTGGTTTGTTTGTTTGTTTGTTTGTTTTCTCTGAATGGGTGTGTTGGAGCTGCTTCTTGCCTTAAAATACCTCAAACCCTGGTCCCACTCTGGCCAGGCTCAGGCTGGTACCCAGGTCAGGCGGTACAATCTGACCCCCCCTCTGCTGGGAGGAGGAGGTGGGCACGTGTGGAAGTGTTTCCAAGCCCTTTATTGCTTTACTGGCAGCGGGAGGCGATGAGCAGGAGCAGCATCTCCCCAGCCGTGCCGGCAGTCGGCAGGAGAGCTCTTGGCTTTGGCTGATGATCGTTCCCTTCTTCCAGTGTCAAACCTTCCCCCTTGTCCTACGGCTCCCTCCTCATCTCTCCTGGAGCCCCTTGAGGGACTGGAAGGGGTTCAAAGGTCTCCCTGGAGCCTTCTCTTCTCCAGGCTGAACCCCCCCAACTCCCTCAGCCCCCCCTTCCCAGCAGAGCCCCTGCTGCCCGAGCTCATTGGGACGGTGAGTGGGTGCTGCTGCTGGGCAGCGCTGCCCTTCTGCCCCTGGGCTTGGGGCGATGCTGGGGGTTACACCTGATGTCCATAGTCAGGACCAAAATGGATTTGGGGGTTTGTTTTGTTTAAGTGATGTTTTTTGGTATCTGTGACTGACATTAAGCCCAGGCAGGGTGTGTGCCAGGCCAGGTCATGTCTGCCCCCGTCCCTTGCCCTCTGTGGGGCTCGAGAGTGAAGGGAAAGGGCTGCTCCCTGTGAAGGAACACTGGGGTTTGGGGATTGCAGCAGTTCTGGGGCGATTTGCCAGGTCAGGGTCAGTGGCTTTAGGAGCTCAGTCAGCACAGCATCCCACTGACACCGTGTTCAAGTGCAGAACCACCCCCAAAAATCGCATCTATTTTCTAGAGGGGAAAAACAACCTGGGAGATGGGAGCCTTAATGGCATCCTATTTTCTTTATGGACAGAAATTACTTTCAACGGGCACAAGAGCTGCTCTTTTTGCTGAGGCACAGTACAGTTTTAAGAAGAGAAATTGAGAAGGGTCTGTAGAGCTTTGGTGAGGGCTGGTCGAGCAGAGGCACGGCTTGGTGGAGGCCAGTGCCCCCCCTTGTTCCCCATTGCCCCAGCAGTGAGGATGGGGCAGGAGCTGCCCTGGCGCTGGGGGCACTGACCCCCCATCTACAAAGAGAGGAGTGTTTGGAGCCCTGAGGCTGCTGCTGCTCCTTGGTACCCTCTGTGCCAGCCAGGATGGGCAGTGGTGCCACACCAGCCCTGGGCACACAGACACCAGGGGAGCAGGACGAGCAGGGGGGGTCAGTCTTTGCTCCTCAGCTCCTGGCAGAGCTGGGGCACCGAGGGTCCTCCATGAGCAGCGTCGCAGCATCCCACGGCTGCTCACAGTGCCCTGTGTTACAAAACACCCTCCCGTGGGTGGAATTGCTGTGGTCAGCAGGTGACAAAGGAGGACTTGCCGGAGATGGTGGCCAGAGGACGGGCGGCCGGGGAGCAGCAGGGGGTGCTTGCCCTGGGAGGTGAGCGGTGGCAGGGGCAGAGTCAGCCCTGCCTCAGCCAGCCCCAGGCTTGGCGGGGGATTTACAAAATCCAGCCAGTCCCAACGTCTCCCCCCTATCTCGGGCGAGCAGGCGGGAGCGCTTCCCTCTTCGTGGAAGGGCTGTTATCGCTCCGGCCGCCCCCGGAGACACCCAGCCCCACACAGCATCCCTGTGGCACGTCTCAATGCCTGCCTGGGCCCCAGGGAGCTTTCCCAGGAGGAGAAAGGTGCTCTCAGCTTTGAGGACTTGGGGTGTTTCAGCCATTTCATCTGGTAAGACTTATCTATATACGATTTCAGGGGGGTTTTGGCACTGATGCTCCTGCCCTGGGAGACTTCATTTGGTGTTCAGCTGGGCACTTTCTTCCCAGTGGCTTGCTGGAGGTATTTGGGTTTATCTGGGGGTTTATTACTGCAGAAAACCCAGGGATAGATGCAGGCAGAGCTGGGATCTGGCGATGCAAACGCCGCTTCCCGGCGACGTTGGAGGCGGCGCAGCGGCGCGTTCTGCTCGTGTGCTACCCAGTCCCATATGTTAAAATGTTGTTGTTGCTGTCAAAACAGCCTTCACATATTTAAAGCTAGATTATCCACAATTACATCTGCCCAGAGGACTTAGCAACCCCACGTGGGTCTATTTTTAGCTGTGTTTCAGAACTAATAAACTGTGCTGGTTTATATATCGTCCCTCCTGCCATATTTATAGCCCGTCAAAATAGGAGCTGTTTGCAGACAATCAAAAGGCGGCTGCTCAGAAGAATAACAGCCTTTTGAAAGCAAATATTGTCATGATGTGGGGAGGGGTCCTTAATGGCTGGAGCGACAGAGGCACCATCTGCCTGTGGGTATCCGGGTATCCGGGTGTGCAGAGTCTGTGGGAGCTGTGGGGCTCACCCGGGGCAGGGTCCCCGGCCACTGGCGGGTGCTGGAGGTTTGGGGGGGCTTTACCCTGCTCAGGGTGCCCACTGCCCCCCATGTGCCGCTGGGGTGGGTGCAATTTGGGGAGCGCGGATGGCCCCGGCTCTGCAGAGCCCAGAGCAGGGAGCACCGGTGCCGTGCCAACACCTGTGGCTTGTTCCTGATGATAATTGTGTTAATTACTGTACTGCTCCTGCTGGCTGTTGCTTTTCCTTATAGTTGGCAGTGTCCTGGCTTCCCAAGGGTGACCGGCACCGGTGAGCCCCGTGGTGCGGCGGGGACGGGCGGCTGCTGGCTCTGTGCCTGGTGGCCCCTCGCCATGGGGTGCTTTGGGGCTGGACGGTGCCAGCGGGGCCCGTGGTCCCTGTCCCCAACGTGTCTGGGAATGTCCCCCTCCACCTCAGGTGTTTTATTTCCAGGGGGCTCAGGATGCTGTTACCAGCCCCCGCGCTCGGTGAGCAAACAGCAGCATCAGCCCTGGCCCCGTGCAGTGTCTGAGAACCTCACCTCTCCCAAAGCCTGCTGTAAAAGCCCAGCTCCTTTCGGATTCCCCCCACAAGAGACATGGGGAGGCTTGATGGGTACTTGAATAGGTCAGAGCTGCTCTGTGAAGTCTCTGTGAAGACTCAAAGGTCACTCCGTTCAGACACTGTCCTGTCTCGCTCCTCTCAAATGTTAGCCAGGGACTGCGACAGCTTCCTCCTACAAGCAATTTGGTGTTAATCCTCTCCAATTTGGAAGGCAGAGCTCGATGTTCTCTTCCCTGGTGACATCGCTGGGTGACATGAGGGTGATAACCTGCCGTCCCAGGGTTATGGAAACCCAGCAGGGCAGAGTTTCCATCAGGTCTTTGTTGGTGCTCAAAAAACCCAGTGTGACCGTGTTGGCTGAGCGATTCACCCTTCACTTGCACCTTGAGCTGGAGGGCAGGGGGGTGGCTGAGGGGCAGGAGAATGAGAACCTGGTGGTAAGAAATACAGGATCAGACTAGGGGTCTTGTGTGTGTGTTGTACCCTCTGCTTCCCAAAGCCCCGCGTGCCTCATCCAGGGCTCTTGTTCCCGGCTGTTGATGAGGTTGCCTAGTGCGAGGTGATTTAATGAGGAAGATGGCTGTTTCCCAGCTAACAACTGCATCATTTTCTGTCTTTTTTTGATCTGGAGCAAGAGGCAGGGAAGAAGCCGTAGAGCAATAGAAACCCATTTCTGAATGTGATTGACTTCAACGCGTTCCCTATTGTATGGATGTGTCACCGAGATAATACCTGTGTTTTAGCTCCACAAATTATATGTCTTTTAGCGCTCTCACATCAAACACGGTGTCTGAGGGAGATGAGTAATCGAGACGGCGGCATCTCCTGGGGGAGCAGCCGAGGGCTGGGGGCTGCAGGGTCTGGCTCCATCACCCCGGGACGTGCTCCTGCAGGGGCCGATGGCCACCCCTCGCAGGTCACCCCCCGTGGGTGCAGGAAGGCAGGCGCTGGTCTGCCCCGAGGTTTGTGGAGGGAAGAAGTGTTTCTCTTTGCGTTTCGGGGTGCAGGTGCTGTTCCCACAGGGCAGGGGAGCTCACTGCAGCATGGATTCACCCAGGGGCAGCCACCATCCCTCCCTGTCACCCTACAATCCCTCCTGTCACCAAAATCGCTCCCTACAATCCCGATGATCCCTTCTGTCACCAAAACACCCCAGCATTGAGGAATATTGAGGCCCAGAGACAGCACAAGATTTTTCCAGGGTTCTGCAGCCCCCGTGGCAGTGCCAGGCTGCCATCTCCCCATCAGGCTGCCATCTCCCCATCAGGCTGCCATCTCCCCATCATGCCTTTAGATTAACTTGCCCCTCCTGATGCTCTCCTTGGGCCAGGGGGGCTGCTGCTGCGGTGGTGGGGTCTGGGCAGAGGGAGCGGCCGCGGTGGCACTGCCCTGTCCAGGGGGATTAGGGAGGCCCAGGCAGACTCTCCTCTTGGCTGGGGCTCCTCTTCTGCATAATGCGATTAGCGCTTCGCTGGAGCAACCCCTCCCGCTCCAGCTGAATATTCAGCAGCGCCAGGGGGACCTGCCTTTGCAGCCACCAGCTCCTCTGCTGGCTCTGCCTGGGTGAGGACCTGGTCCCAGAGGCAGGGAAGAAGCCGTAGAGCAATAGAAACCCATTTCTGAATGTGATTGACTTCAACGCGTTCCCTATTGTATGGATGTGTCACCGAGATAATACCTGTGTTTTAGCTCCACAAATTATATGTCTTTTAGCGCTCTCACATCAAACACGGTGTCTGAGGGAGATGAGTAATCGAGACGGCGGCATCTCCTGGGGGAGCAGCCGAGGGCTGGGGGCTGCAGGGTCTGGCTCCATCACCCCGGGACGTGCTCCTGCAGGGGCCGATGGCCACCCCTCGCAGGTCACCCCCCGTGGGTGCAGGAAGGCAGGCGCTGGTCTGCCCCGAGGTTTGTGGAGGGAAGAAGTGTTTCTCTTTGCGTTTCGGGGTGCAGGTGCTGTTCCCACAGGGCAGGGGAGCTCACTGCAGCATGGATTCACCCAGGGGCAGCCACCATCCCTCCCTGTCACCCTACAATCCCTCCTGTCACCAAAATCGCTCCCTACAATCCCGATGATCCCTTCTGTCACCAAAACACCCCAGCATTGAGGAATATTGAGGCCCAGAGACAGCACAAGATTTTTCCAGGGTTCTGCAGCCCCCGTGGCAGTGCCAGGCTGCTCGTCCTTGCAGGCTGCCATCTCCCCATCAGGCTGCCATCTCCCCATCATGCCTTTAGATTAACTTGCCCCTCCTGATGCTCTCCTTGGGCCAGGGGGGCTGCTGCTGCGGTGGTGGGGTCTGGGCAGAGGGAGCGGCCGCGGTGGCACTGCCCTGTCCAGGGGGATTAGGGAGGCCCAGGCAGACTCTCCTCTTGGCTGGGGCTCCTCTTCTGCATAATGCGATTAGCGCTTCGCTGGAGCAACCCCTCCCGCTCCAGCTGAATATTCAGCAGCGCCAGGGGGACCTGCCTTTGCAGCCACCAGCTCCTCTGCTGGCTCTGCCTGGGTGAGGACCTGGTCCCAGTGCGGTGCTGCTGTGCCCGGCCATGCCAGGGGCTGCTGCCGTGGTTGAGGCCCAAGTGAAGCAGAGCCCTGCCCTGGTGTCAGTTTTAATTGCAGCGCTCCCGTGCCACACAAACCTGGGTTTTTGGTTGTGCCGTGTGGGTGCTGCCTCCAACCCCATCAGAGGATGCTCTGGGATGGTTAAACTTTGGGCCTTATCCTGGGGTTCCCAGCTGGGCACTGGTGGCAACTGGTTGGAATAACAGCTCTGGGACTGGTCTTTGTTCTGCGTGAGGAGCTGGGGAAGGACCGAGGGCAGCTGGAGGGTGCTGGTGGCGCTGGGAGCATGGGGCGTGTGGCTGATGTTAGTTTGCTGTGCATCCTGAATCTGGCCTTATTAGTGATGTTAATGATAAATGATGGCATTTAGTTCACTGATTTGCTAGTAAAATTTAAAGGATCTGCTCATGCTGTAAAGACTTATTTCCTTTGCTGATTTGATCAAGTTTAATTGAATGCAGAAATCTCGGAGCTCATCTCTTCAGAAAGCATTCGTTCGTAGGGAAAAATACCCCAAATTAGCAAGAATACAATTTCCATGTAATTGTGGTGCTGTCACTGGCATGACTACCTTGTGCTGTGTTTAACCACCAGGAATGATTCGGTCTCTCCAGGGAACAAACCGGGCAGGGGCTGACGCCGCACCGAGCCCTGGGGCTCCCTGCGTGCCCAGGGCAGCAGTGTGACACAGGACAGTGACACACGCCTGCCATCTCCCCTTGGACCTGACTCACCCCCCGGCCCTCACCGACTCTCCTCACCTCAGGCTACGACTCACCACCCCCTGGCCCTCACCGACTCTCCTCACCTCAGGCTACCGTTCTCCTGTCCGTGGAAGGGCTTTGGTTTGTCCCTGGCTGCTGGCCCCACCACGTGCTGAGGAGCCGGGGCCGGCGCTGAAGGGTGGGCTCAGCACCAGGACCCCACTCCTCTTCTGAGCTCTCGGGATGCATGTGATGGGAAGGTGCTTTCTGAGAGCTCCTTATCAAAGCTGTGTCTCTCTGGGTGCTGCTGAAGGAGGAATGGTTCCAAAAATAAAGCCATGAGAACCTATAGATAGATGTATTGAGGCATGTCTGTAGATATCTGTAGATATGTAGACAGAGGGATATCTGTGTATCCTCTTGTATAACTCAGATCCCGCTGTCTCAGCCCCGTGGACTCTCAGAGAAGGTTTTATACCGAGCACAGACCAGGGGACTGAAGGTTCCCTCCTGACCCTGGTGTCTGCTCTGCCACAGCAGCCCTGCCTGAAGAGCTTTGCTCCCGTCTGCGTGGCCCGGCTCAGCCGGCAGGGTTTGCTTTGTGAGTCACCATTATCATTTTGATAACCTTCCTGGGCTGGAGGAGCCCTGATGGCCACGGGTCACCGCGGCTCCTCCGGGAGCTGCCTGGGACTGATGAGCCCCCGGGAAGGCGGAACGTGCACCTGGGGTGATGCTTCATCCTGAGAGGGGCTATTCTCGTTAGGTTTCGCTGCCTGGGTCCCCAGGGAGGGGGCTCTGGTGCATACCTGCCCCAGTGGGAGCTGGGGTTTGGGTGGGCTTTACCGGTGCCTGCCTTGGGGTGCCCATCCTGCCCACGCTGTGGGGAGCGGGGCCACCAGAGGAAATGAGTGGATAATTTGCAGCTCATCTAATTAAAAGGCTGTGATTTCGAAGGCTGGTCAGGGAAGATGAGAAGGATGTGGGCACTGAATGAACTGCTCACCGCTGTCTGGGGACGAGGCCCCGGTGCTGGTGTGTGCTGAGTGTGGGGGCGAAGGGACAGTGCCCGTGGGCCTGGGGGGCATGGCAGGAGGGGGGGCAGGTCGCTGGCACAGACGGGCCCCGCGCTCTGCGGTGCAAATCCCAGCAGCTCTGGCGCTTGAGCAAACAGCCATTCGCTTGACCTCCCGCCAGCCTGCTCAGTAGGCAAATATTTGCTGCCTCCTCCTCTCGGCCGCTCGGCGGAAGGAGAAGGGAAGGGAAGGGAAGGGGCGGTGGAAGGTTCATCGTGCCCATCGCACGGCGGGCAGGTCCCCTGGCCTGGCTGCACCCTCACCGGGTCGCCTGTCTGGGGCACAGAGAGCCCCGTTGTGACATCCACGTTCAGTCTTTTGTGCTCAGAGTTTAATTGCAGTGTGATAATACAAATTAATGTTTTAACACTGCGCTAACGCGGAGATCTCTTAGTTAGTACTCTGCTGCTGCTGTGTACAGCAGCCTCAAAGGGCTATGGTACCCCCCTGTGCAGAGGGTTCTGCTGGGTTTTGGGGCAAAACCCCTCCAGCCCACTCTGCTGGCCCTCAGACCCCTCGCCTCATCCCTGCTCTTCAGCAGTTCTCACTGTCTCAGTTTGAGTGCTATAAATGTCAGCCCCTTTCAGGTGTATTTTAAAGTCTGATTAACAGCACAAACACAGCAGCAGTGATGTGGTGCTCAGCATCACCCGTGTGCCCTGCAGTGATTAACCATTTCGTCGTGATGCTCTGGAGACCGTAGGACCCTGAGCAGGGAGGAGGTGGTGCCAGCTCCCTCAGCTGCTGCTCCTGGGCATCTGCTCTGCTCAGCCAAAGAGGCTGCGTGACTTGCTGGGACTGGGATCTGTTGGGATTTATTTGCTGTGGATTTTTATAATTTTTTTTTTAAGGTTTTTTTTTGTTGTGTGTTTTTTTTTTTTTTTTTTTAGCACGGGTGCCTGCTGTGAGGCACCGGGAGGTGCTCTCAGTGTTGCTGCTCGCTGGTCTCACCCTTTGGCTTGGGCAAACACAGCGAGGGGATGTCAGGAGACGCAGCGAAAGCCCTGCCCCACCTCTGGGGAAATGGTGGCTTGGGCAGAGGGTGCAGCCAAAGTGGGGTCTGGGGGCTGCTGAGCCCCCATTACTTTTAGGTCATCTTGTGTGATTGCTTTACGGACTGAAGTCTCTTCTCTGAGGTTCTGTAACCACAGGTTGGGTGTCCCCGTGTCCCCAGCCCTTCCACCAGGCCCTGCTGCCACTCACCAGCGGGGCCAGCTCCTCCTTCACGGGTGGCCGTACCTGGCCGAGCCGTGGCTGCCTTCTGCACCGAGGGGGTGCTCACTCATAATGAGTTTTCTTTCCTTCGCTGGGGCTTTGATTACTTTCCCTGCTCATTTCCTGGGAAGGCTGATAATTGCGCCGGGGAGAGGAAAGGCCGCAGCCCACGCTCAGCCCCACGTCGGGGAAAGGGGCGATGTTTGTGTGCGCTTGTGACGGGGACAGGCTCTGGATGGGGACAAGCTCGTTGTGTCGGCTCCCAGTCCAGCTGGGCAGATAAATTTGTTTCTGCACGTCACCCCTGTGCTGCTGTGCAGTGTCCACAGCCCTGGGGCACGGGGGCTGCCGGGGTTTGGGTGGTGGGGAAGCCTTGCCCTGTGGAGCTGGGTCTGCCCCATCCCTGGCACACACCGGTCCCACTCCCATCCCTCTGCGCTGACGCGGTGCTGGTGCCGTATCGCGCTCGTCTCGCGCCTTTCCAGAGATCAAACTTGCTGTGTTCTGTCCGTGCCTGCACGGAGGAGCTGCCTTCGTGCTTTATCGGTATTTCCTCTAGGTCTTTCGAGCTGAAGCCATGAAATAAATCTCTAATCACCTTACGTAGGGCTGGATGTCACATAACCTACAGCTCTATTTCTCGTGATACTTCTCTAAAACTGGATGTGCTCTTATCCTCTTCCTGCAGCACCGTTTGAAACACTGTAATCGCTTTCTCCCGAGTTTGCAAGCTCCCAAATCCTTTTCTTCCCATGCCAGGGGAATTGGAATGTGACTGCTCCTTTGCAGAGAATCGGTTACTATTTTTGTCTTTCACTCCGTGCTGCTTCGCCTCCTTTTGTTCCTCTCTGGCTTCTGGTCCCTGGTGAGGCTGTCCCTGGTCCCAGCTCTCCCACCTGGGCAGTGGGGGTGCCCCGTCCCCCTTGGGTGGGGGCAGCACCCACTGGGGTCTCCAAGCGATGCCAGGGGATGGTGGGGAAGGGACCTGGGGGTGCTGGGGAAGGGTCCCAGGAACGGTGAAGAAGGGTCCTGGGGACAGTGGGGAAGGGACCCAGGGGTGCTGGGGAAGGGTCCCTGGGCAGAGCTCTTGTTGCCCCATTGGCCACTGCGGCTCAGCCCCGGCGCTGCGGGGAGGCCGTGCCTCCAGCCTGGCGGTGGCAAATGCCTGGCATAGCTTGTGTATTTCTGGCTCTGTCCCTCGTGAGCAAGGGAACCAGAAATATCTCCTGCGAAGGGAGGTGCAGAGGGCGCCGGGGACTCATCCTGCGCCGTCTGCGGAGGCAGCGCTGCAGCTCTGGCCGGAGAAGCCCTGAGTCACGGGAGCCGCGCTGTGCCCATTGCTCAGGTGTGAGTGACTGGGAAACGGCCCCAGGAGTGACCTGGGAAGGGCGATGGGCTGCTCCGAGCCCACGGGTGATTTCATCTCACTGCAGCGTTAACACAAAAGCCAAAGTTATTCCATAAATATGTGGCTTCTTAATAATATTAAGTGTCATTTATTCACTGGAGATGCAGTAATATCGGGGATGAAGGCTTGATCTTGTCACAATCTGGTATTTTCAGATCCTTCTTTCTTAGCAGAGTGGCCAGAGGAAAATGCCAGGCTTTGCATAAATGAGCCAGCCACCCAGGTGATTTATTAATCACGGCGTGTAATTGTCCTAACCTGCCATGAGCTCTCTCCAGCCCCCGGGGACCTGGCTTCCTAGTTAGCTGCAAAACTGTTCTCTCTGAAGCAAAAACATCAGGGCATTTTTAAAGAGATATTTATTTCTTCATAAAACAGCGGCAGCTGCTTAACTGAGAGGTTATTTAGTCACTGCAGAGCTAATACTGAATTTTTAAAGGAGGGATGGAGATTGAGGAGCCCAGGAACACCAGCGGGGCAGGGAGGGATGGAGCTCCATGGTCCCTGGTCCAGGCTCCATCTCCTGGGCTGATCCCACTGAGCTGAGCTCGGCTGATGCTCCCTCCAGCTGAGCCTGAAAACCTCCATGGACGGGGAGCTGGGAGTCCCCCCAGGGACCTCTTCCAGGGCTGTTTTTCCTGATTCCCAGTCTGAGTCTCCCAGGCTGCAGCTTTTTCTGTCTTGGGAGATGTCCTGTGGTATGTCCATGAAGACACTGGCCAGAGGGCTTTTAGGGGTGCTGGCCCCCACGGGGTGTCCTGTCAATCCTCCAGGAAGGTGATGCTCTTTGATCCCATGGCAGAACATAAGAAATACAGGGCAGCTTCTTCAGGGACCCATCACAGCCACAGGCGATGTCCTGTGGAGCAGGAGGTCCCTGGTGCCCCTTCCAGCAGCTGAGCACCCCGGTCTCTGAGGAAAACCCACGGCCTCCGTGGAAGATGTTGCCATCACCAGGTGGGACCCTTGTGCTGGGACGGGGGAGGAAAGGGGGCTCTGGCCCTTCCCTCGCAGCCCCTTCTCTGTGAGGGACAGGAGGCAGCTCCGTGGCGTGGCTGAAACCTGGGGACCCAGTGCCCACCCTGCCAGCCCCCCCAGCCCCGCACGTTTATTGTCTTGCCCCCCCCTGTAAATTACAAACCGGCTGCACCAAAGCCCAGGAGGAACCGGTGACAGAGCGGGCTCCTTTGCTGTATTTGGGTGGAGAAGGAAATACGGCTGAGTGTGTCTGCTCAAAGTGATTCTCTATTTCCAAATATGAGAGAATTGAACATCTTTAAAAATCAATACAAAGCCACTTCAGCATAAAACAAGAGGAGATTAATGCTTAACTTGTCTGGAAAAGGGGAAGAGAGACGGTGGAAAGTGTCTCCAGAGAGAGAGACTCAATGAAATTCAAAGCTGCCTGTTTAATGCGAGAGGTAAAAGGTTTAAAATTAAAACCCCTCCCCCTCCATTAACTGGGAGCTAATGAGGTGCTGCAGAATCGCTATCACTTGGCGTGGAAATGGCTTCTCATTTCTTTTCTTTTCTTTTCTTTTTTTTTTTATTGTGCCTGAGAAATTTGTCAGACTGATGATTTCTGCTTGAAAAGAAGCAGCCAGGTTTTTTCTGCAAGAACAAAGAGATTTGTTGCTCCGACACAAACTTTAAGGGGCTCCCTGGTGCAGGTCGAGGGCTGTTCCCTGCCAGTGACGAGGGTAGCACTCGGGGTGCACAGAATTCTCTGCTTTTACCCACTCGCCTTCTCCCACCCCCACAGGCGGTTTGGCAGCATCCGATGTCAAACTGGGGAGGCAGAAACGTGTTTTGGGGTGTTTTGAGAATGGCTTGGGCTTTTGCTAGTGGGGGAGTGGGGACCTCGACACTCATCTGCAAGAACCTGATGGGACACCTTTTGCTGCTTCCCCCTTCCCAGGGACCCGTCGAGATCTGTTGAAATACGAAAATACTAATCTTGGACTTGAGTTTAGATCTTGTCTCTTTGAGGAGCTACGCGCTGCTGCGCGGGTCTGTGGGGATGGTGTGGTGATGGCTGAGCTGGGGCTGCTGGGGTGCTTTAACGTGGCAGGCTGACAAAGACAACACTGCACGTATTTTTATCTGACAGTAAGAACGCGTAAAGAGATTACAGTGATAATGGGTTTTTTTCATTGAATTTGAAGAATACATCCCAGTGGAGATTGTGCTGAAACATGCTGATAGGAAAGGCTGGGGCTAAGGCTGTGTGACCCCCCGGGAGCGTGGCGGGCAGGGGGTGGCAGGAGAAAGAGGAGGAGGAGGAGGAGGCTGCTTGGTGCCAGATGTGCTCTGGGCCCTCACGAGCTGTTTGCTCCTGAGCAAACACATTTATTCTGGACTTTGCCAGGAGAGCCCCAGGCGCCGTTAATAATTGACCACCCTAGCCAGGGGGTTGCCAGGCAGCTCCTGCCCCACGGGCTGTCGAGGATGTGGGGCTGGTGAAGCCTCCCTGGTGGGTGAGGAGCAGGGGGACATTCTCCCCATCTTTCCCCAGGAGCTGCTGGGGGGGTCCTGCTGGGGTGGGATGCTCACAATGGGTCCTGCAGCCCCTGCTTGCCCCCCAGCAGGCTGCCTCTTTGTAGCAGAGTCCCCCCAAAGCCCCAACCAGTTGGCTGTGACAACTTGCCCAACAGCCGCGCTGGGGGTCCCGCACCCCCCGGCCACCCGGGGGTTGTGCTCCCCCTGCTCCAAGGCCAGGCTGTCACAGCAGGGACAGGGAAATGCCATCATGGGATCAACCGGGCACCATGGTGGGATCATTGTGACTTCTCTGAGGGTGGCAGTTTTGGTCCTGGGCAGGGCTGGAGTTTCCCCTTCATGGTCACCATGCTCACAGTGCTGTAGCTGCTCCTGTCTCTGACTCCCCTGAACATTCAACTTGCAGAGGAGGAAGGTGAGATGGGAAGGGGGGGGCGGGGGGGGCAGAGAGACCCGTGTGTTTTATCACCATGGCAACAAGGGCTTCCAGGGAAAGGTGCTGAGGTGGTGAAGTAGATCATTTACAGTTTACTTAATAAAAAAAATAAAAAAATAAATATATATGTTTCCTGGAACAAGCTGTGTGCCAGCCCCCCCGGGGGAGGCTCGTGCTGCTCCCAGACCTGGCTCCGGCAGCTCTGCTGGGAGGGATGTCCATCCCTGGCACAAATGTCCATCCCTGGCACGAGCGCAGCGGGCGCCCGGCTTGGCCCAGCCCCGAGCCATCCTGCATGGGAAAGGTTTGCTAATGTCTGAAAAAGGGCAGCAGAAAATGTTTTTAAGACAGGAACAAATCCATCCCTCTGTTTGTATTTTAAAGGGGCTGTCATAGAACTTCACCCAATGTATGGGTGATGGCAAAGGCTGTTTTCATGGAAACCCCATCGTAGTCACCATCCCTGTGGGTATTTAAAAGGCGTGTAGATGTGGCACTTGGGGACGTGGTTTAGGGGGACTCAGCAGTTGGACTTGATGATCTTCACAGAATAGTTTGGGTTGGAAGGGACCTTTAAAGATTGTCCAACAACCCAAGATTGCAAGAGGTTTCCACCACCCACGTACTTCATGTTCCAGGACTTCCACAGAAATTGTTAAAACAGGCATTTAAAATCCCAGTCTATTCAGCCTTCATCGCCCCCCCTGAGCCTCCTCATGACCCGTCTGTGCTGGAGAGGGTCTAGAGAAGGGCCACCAAGGTGACCAAAGGACTGGGAAGTCTCCTGTATAAATAAATGCTGGGAGAACTGGGTTTGTTCAGCCTCAAGAAAAGAAGGCTCAGGGGAGACCTCACCACCACATCCCAGTACTTAAAGGGTGGCTACAAAGAAGATGGAGACTCCCTTTTTACAAGGAGTCACATGGAAACAACGTGGGGTAATGGGTACAAGTTACTCCTGGGGACATTCCAATTGGACACAAGAGAAAATGTTTTCCCAGTGAGAGCAATCAGTGACTCTATGAGTTGTGATTGTAGGATTCTACAGTAAAGATTCCACGATTCTGGGATTCTTTGGGTCCATGAATTGAGGATTCTGTGATTCTAGAATTCCAGGCTTTTGTGATTCTGTGACTTTATGAGTTGTGATTTTGGGATTCTAAGATACCGTGCTTCCCTAATTCAGCCATTCTTTGATTCCACGAGTCCATGAATGGAGGATTCTATGATCCAAAATTCCAGGCTTCTGTGACTCTCTGAGTTGTGATTTTAGGATTCAAAGGTAAAGATTCCATGATTCTGGGATTCTTTGATTCTGTGAGTCCATGAATGGAGGATTCTGTGATTCCACCATTCTGTGACTCTCTGAGTTGTGATTTTAGGATTTGAGGGTAAAGATTCCATGATTCTGGGATTCTTTGATTCTGTGAGTCCATGAATGGAGGATTCTGTGATTTTAGAATTCCAGGCTTCTGTGACTCTCTGAGTTGTGATTTTTAGGATTCGAAGGTAAAGATTCCATCATTCTGGGATTCTTTGAGTCCATGAATGGAGGATTATGTGATTCCAGAATTCCACGCTTCTGTGACTCTATGAGTTGTGATTGTAGGATTCGAAGGTAAAGATTCCATGATTTGGGGATTTTTTGAGTCCATGAACGGAGGATTCTGTGATTCCAGAATTCCAGGCTTCTGTGACTCTCTGAGTTGTGATTTTTAGGATTCGAAGGTAAAGATTCCATCATTCTGGGATTCTTTGAGTCCATGAATGCAGGAATCTGTGATTTCACCATTCTGTGACTCTATGAGTTGTGATTCTGGGATTCGAAGGTAAAGATTCCATCATTCTGGGATTTTTTGAGTCCATGAACGGAGGATTCTGTGACTCTAGAATTCCACGCTTCTGTGACTCTATGAGTTGTGATTTTAGGATTCAAAGGTAAAGATTCCATGATTGGGGGATTTTTTGAGTCCATGAACGGAGGATTCTGTGATTTCAGAATTCCATGCTTCTCTGAGTTGTGACTTTGGGATTCTAAGATACTGTGTTTCCCTAATTCAGCCATTCTTTGATTCCACGACTCCGTCAACGCAGGATTCTGCCATCCCATTATCCCAGGATTCTGCCATCCCATTATCCCAGGATTCTCTGATCCCATACTTCCACCACTCCAGGATCCTAAACC
>NW_015090764.1:2957407-2995542 GCF_001431845.1 Calidris pugnax
GGGGGCGTCGCGGCGTTTGGGCAGAAACTGCCTTGAAACTCGGCGTCGACAGCTTTGTCTCTTGGCCGGGGGAGCAGCTGGCAAATGGTTTCATCTTCCATGGGCTCAGCCACGGATTGTACTTTATGTTCAACTTTGTGGTGTGGTGGTGGTGGTTTTTTTTGTTGTTTTCTTTTCCTTTTTTTTTTTTTTTTGGAGGAAATAGCCTGTTTGTAATATTGTGTTAAGCTGGCATCTGCTCTGGCTTCTCTTTCCCCCCCCTCACCCCCCCTTCCCTCACCTCCACGGCTCCTTTACGGGGAGTTGGTGTTTGCTTCAAAGCTTTACCCTGCTCTGATTTATGCGGCGCGTCCTCGGTCAGGGAGTTCTCTCTCCTCCGGGGCTGTGCTGCTCTGGCAACTTTTGTTGTTAAAAATAGTAAGAAATATGCATCCGAACCTCGGCGGTGTGCATACCTCTGGTGCGGGGTGGAAGTGGTGCGGGCGCTGCTGCGGGTTCAGGGGTTTTTATTTATTTATTTTATTTTTATTTTTTGTTGGTGTTCAATTTGTGATTTTGTACCAAAACCGTATGAATGAAGAATTGATTATTTGGAGTCTTTATTGTAAAGTATCCCTTTTCCCCCCCCCCACCCAATCTGTAGGCTTGAAAAATCAGACTGAGACAGTTGGGGATGAAGCTTTAGCTCTTCCTCCACCCACAGTTTTGGGTGGCAGGGTCTGTACCCCGTTATTGGTGCTGCTGCTGTAGGTGCTTTGCTTTGGACGACAGGCGCCCTTGAGAGCAGGATTTTAGTGACACTCGTGTGGCTTAACAGTGGCCTTCCCGTGCAGTTTGTGTCGTGCTGTTATTGTTTTGGGGTATGTTCTTCTCCTTTGCTGGGGTTTCAGGTAGCTCATCAAGGCTGAACAGTTGGAATAAGCCAGCCCGTGGTCCTGGTGGTCCTGAGCAAACAGCAGAGATGGATGCTCCCCTGACCCATGGCTGTGCCCCCTGTCCTCCCCAGCCCTGGTGGGATGCGGGGTGTGGGGGCTGCATTGGGGTACCCTGTCAGGCTTGGCCATTCCCATCCCCACTGTCAGGCTGTGCCTTTGGCTCGTTTAGCCCAGGCCCATCCCAGCCATAGCTCTGCCCATGGCCCCTGGGCTCCAGCTACGGGCCAGCGTGTTTCAGAGGGGCTTGGAGGCAGCTGGGGCCCTTGTGTTCCCCCAACGCTCCATGGTCTGGAGCCTCTTCTCCTACTTTGACGTGCTGTGTGTGGGGAGCATCCAGGTGCTGGGGAGGTGTGTGCTGCCAGCAGAGCCCCAGAGCTCCTCTGCACATCATCCCTGCTGGGACTCATCAGCCATCCCTCCACCCGTCACACCAAGCAAGACGTTTCCCAAAGAGTCGTCTCTTCCCCAGGTACCAGGTTTCTGTGAATGAGCTCAGTGTGACACTCGAGGGCTGAGAGAGCCTCTGGCTGTGAGCTCGCACGGAGATCTGCCCAGTGATGTGCCACTCTGGGGTTCTTTACAAATTTTTTCACCACCATCACGTTGAGCACAAACGCTCTCAGCGCAGTTCTTGCTGCTGTGGGGTTTGCTGAGGACAACGAGAATCACACAGACATCTCAAGGGGAGAACGAGACCCTGAGGAGGCTTTTTTCCCCGTCTGCTGTGGACTGAGGAACCTTCATGGGAGTGATTGCAAGAATTCAAGCAGCGCTTTACGGTGGCTGCTTCGTCTTATGCAAGCTGCCAGGGCCATCAAAGTGACATAATCTGCAGGAAAAGGAAGGGGCTGCTAGCGGCATCGTCAAAAGGGACTCTGTTCCTCCACCTGCTCCTATTTTCTTTTTTTCCTCCTACATTTGGTCTTTGTTCTGCATTTGCAATTGAATTTTGCTTTACATGAGCCATATGCAAGCCTGGCAGGATCGGTGGCAGCTGCAGAGTCCCTGGTGGCCCATGTCCCTTTCTTGTTAGCAACCCAGCAAAGTGCAGCACAACAAATCCACTTCCCCGAGCTCCCCTGGCAGAGCTGGGGGTGCTTACCTCGCCCCCCCACCCGCAGCCCCTGCCCGTGCCTTGAGCTGGGGGGGGCAGAGTGACGAGCACCACTGTCTGGGGCTGGGGGGCTGCTGAGGTGGGCTCGGGGCTCCTACTGGCTCCGGTTCCTCTGCACAAACCCGGGATTTGGAGCTGGGTATTTTTGTCTAAATGGATTTTCCTGAGTGTGGCAAGGCAGGTGATGCTCTGGTGGCCGTTTCTCCCGGGGTGAAGCCGGTGGGTGGGTGTCTCAGTGTGGGTGCACCCCCCACTCGCTTCCCGTCTCAGTGAGGGTGTAGGAAACTGGGAATAAGGCAAATATCTTTTATTGCTGCTGTTCATGGTTGGGTTCAGCGAGGGCTGCTCGTGGGCAGTCTGTCTCCAGGAGCCATTGAGTGAAATCTTAGTGCTGCTGAGGTCAGATTTCATCCCCTTGGTGTTGGTGGGACATTCACCGGAGCAGCATCCCCATGTTCCGGGCCTCTCCCTCCCATCCCTGCTGCAGGAGCTCGGTGGGGACAGTGTCCCTTCGCCCGTCGGCGTCGGTTCTGCCTCTGGTTGGAGGCGCTGGTTTCTGGGAGCTGTTCTCTGTAATTTGCAAATTATTGAATCAGCTCAGAAACGGCCGCCCAAGGCTCGTGTTTGTCAGGAACCACATCAGACGAGCCTTCTGGTTTCAAACGGTCGGTGGGTGCTTTGGCTGGTTCCCCCAAATGCTGCGGGAAATCACTGCCTTCTCTCTGCTCCCGCAGGTGAGCTCAGACAGCTCTGATTTCTGTCTGTAAATGACAGAAATCTCTTTCCAGCGTTCTCTGCGCCCTGAGCCTCGCGTTCCCAGCCAGACCAAGGGGGAAATCCTCAGCCAGCTGGAGAGAACACAGTGTCTGTAGAGGGACAGGCAAAGCAGGAGCCAGCTCCTCACTGTCCCCCCAAGTGGGACTGTCCCCCTCACTGTCCCCTCGCGGGACAGGCAGTGTGTGGCGCAGCAGTGACCCACACGGCTGGCGCGGGACGCTCTGAACTGTCCTCAGCAGCATTCTTGGTGCAGAGGAGTAATTAAAGGTAAACTCATTGGCAGTTAAATGTCACCTTGCTCCGAGCAGGGCTTTGGTTGCCGCCGGTGGGAGCGGCGCGGTCGGGGAGGCTGCGTGTGCACAGCGGTGTGGGCTGGGGATTTGCAAATACCTGATTTATTGCAAGAATTCTGGACCAGAAAACGCTGTGCTTTTTCCTTCCTGAGGCTCAGGCTTCGGTGCGAGACGGTAACGCTTCAGGGAAGGGCCAGCCTGAGCCCGGGACACAATGAGGTAAATCAGTTTATGGGGAAAGATGTGGCACGTGGGGCCCTGCCCTGCCCCTGTGTGACCCCAGAGCCCGGCGCTGGGCGCAGGGGGGGCTCCCGTGCCCCCCGGGCTGGCTGGTGGCAGTGGGAGCCCTGCAGCAGCGCGTGTCCTCTGCGGGCGACCTCCCCGGGACGAGTGATGATGCAGCGAGATCCTGCCCGCCTGGATCCCCGGGATTGGATGGAGAGCTTCAAAGTCAGAGTAAGGTGCCTCGCTCAGGCTCCCACTGCAGATTTCCAGGTGTAACATCCCGGCGCAGTGCCCTTGTCTCTCTTGCAAAAAATAACCCCCAGACCAACACGTTTTTGAGGGTTTTTTTTGGCAACTTGTGAGGAGCTGGCTGAGGGCTGTCCCTGGGTGCCAGCAGGTGCTCCCCAGTGTCCCGGGAGTGGGGTGTCCCGGGAGGCTCAGTCCTCGCTGTGAGCCGGGATGGAGAGGAGCCTGCGGCCGAGGGGCAGCGTGGCGGGGGCTCCGTCCCACCACCCACCCTGTGACGGGGGCTTAACCCCCCCGGGTTAAGGATGAGCAGCGATACAGAAGCACAGTCCCCTGTGAAAACTTAAGACACGGGGCGCTGAATATTAAATAAACTAAAAAGGGAGCAGCTGGCAAGGTGATGCCCATCAAGGACAAAAAAAATGATGGCTCCAAAAATAGCGGCTGTTAATTTACAGGGTAATCTTTGCTGTCCTTCTCAAGGATACAGCATCTAGACAGGCTGAACTTGTTGCCGTGAGAGGTTTGCACCTCTTTAGGCCAGGTTTTATCTGCAGAATTAAGCGTGGGCATGAACGTTGCCTGAGATGCTCCGTGTTTAATTTACACGGCATAACAAAAGGTAGAGCTCACCACTGAGTGCGAGACACTTTGCCGTGTCACATAATATGTTGACATCTCCCCTTCCCACGCGTCATTTATATGAACGTACCGTGTCAATTTGGAGCTGTCTGGTAAATTACAGGAACAGAACAAGGAGGTGGGATGCATTAGAAGTTTTTCATTAGGCTTTAGAGTGAGAAAGCAGGAGGGAAGTGTGTGCCTGGAGGCAGGGGTGTAGCTGGGAGAGCTTGGGGTGGGGGCTCTGGGGATCGCGGCAGCCCTGGCTCTATCCTTTTAATCAGAACTTCAGTATGTCGATGGGGTTACCAAATTCAGGATATTAATTTGTAGGCGCTTTTGGGATGCGATCAGGGATGCTCTAAAGACAAGAGAAAAACTTCATCTGCCCTCACTGTGTTGGGAACTCACCAGCGTTACAAACCCGGTGCCCACACACACAAAATGGGGGGAAAAAATCCCCATTTTTCTCCCCCTTTAGGAGATGGGGGGGCAGCAGCCCCGGCTGCACGGGCTGTGCCTTCCCGGGGGGGCTGGTGGCAGCAGGTCCCCCCCAGCACAGCCCCACGGCTGCAGCCCCAGCCCTGGGGGGGACAGGGGACCCTCGCCAGGATGGCAGGGCTGGTCTCATGGTCTCCGTCAGGGAACCCTACATTGGGTCTGGGTAACTGCATTAAGGTATTTCCTTAATTAGATTTACTATGTAGGATTCTCATTCTTTCTTCTCTCCTGATTTGCCTAATGAGAAAAACAGAGATGGGGGGGCAGCAGCCCCGGCTGCACGGGCTGTGCCTTCCCGGGGGGGCTGGTGGCAGCAGGTCCCCCCCAGCACAGCCCCACGGCTGCAGCCCCAGCCCTGGGGGGGACAGGGGACCCTCGCCAGGATGGCAGGGCTGGTCTCATGGTCTCCGTCAGGGAACCCTACATTGGGTCTGGGTAACTGCATTAAGGTATTTCCTTAATTAGATTTACTATGTAGGATTCTCATTCTTTCTTCTCTCCTGATTTGCCTAATGAGAAAAACAAGGAAATAAAATTACAAAAGCGATGCCTGGGTTGCCTTCCAGGAAGGCGGGTGTCCTCTGTGCAGCCCGGGAGGATGCTCTCCCCTGTCCCTGCGCTGGGGCTCGGGGGTATCAGGGCTGGGCAGACACTGGGTGCTGCCTGTGGGCAGTGATCGCAGCACCGTGGCCCTTGGTGGCGTTACCAGCCCTTGAGCCGCGCGTCTGCCACGGTGCCGGGAGGGGAGTGACAGCAGAGGCCGTGCTGGAGCCGTGCTGAGGACAGGCTTCAGCTCATCACACTGTTCCTGCTCTCCTTCCCCACCCTGTCCTCTCCCTGCTTCCTCATTGCCCTCTTGTGTTGTGTCTGTGCTGCGGCTGCTCAGGCAGGTGATGTGATCTCCTCCTGCCCTGCGCCGTCCTGGGGGGGCTGGGGAAGAGCCTTGAGCATCTCAGGAGGGCTGGTGCAGAGGGGCAAGGGGGGCCATGGGGTGAGGGGGGCGGCAGAGACAGTGATGCTCACATACCATGGCATCCTCCAGCCGGTCTCTGGCTTTACAGAGAAGCCCCCGGGGGGAACGACTGTCCTGAGGCCGCTTCCCGGGTGCCCCTCTGTGGGTGGGAGCTGGTGCTGGGGCCGTGGGGAGCTGCACGGTGTCCCCCGGTCCTGGTCCTGGCCAGAGTGATCGCCGGGGTCCTTTGCTGTGGTTTGGGCTCTGCAGACACTTGTACCCTGGGGCTGTTGGGGTGCGATTCACGGTGCGAGGGCTGCCCCCCCGGGCACCCGCTGCCCCTGGCAGCCTCCTCAGGGGAGATCCCCGGGGGCCGCTTCTCGTGCGAGCTGGTGCACAGATAGAGACGGGCTGATCTTCCTCATGATTCATTTATCATCCCGTGAGGGTAATCTGTTTGGGAACTGGGCTGATGGCCCCTGACCCCGCGGCTGACGACGGGCTGAATCACCCCGGGCCGTGGCTGCCGCTCCGTGTAACGTATTTCCAGCGCGCGGAGGCTAATTACAGGCGGTGGCTGGTGAATGGGTTTGTTTTGCTCTCCCCGGAATTGCAGGAGCAGTTCCAGCAGTTTGGCCCCAAAGCAGCAATCGGCATGTGACAGAGGAACACGTTGTTAAGTTGTGTGAGTGATTTTATAATACTTAGAATATGATGCTATGGCAACCTGTTACAAACCCCAGATCAAATCAATTTATTTGTGTGCATCCCTGTAACTTTAATCTTTGCAAAGTCTGATACGTTTTATGCCTTTGAGGCCACTGTGCAGATTAGTGCAATCAGGCAGAGCTCAGGGTTCAAAGCAAGGAGAGCAAAGGATGAGTGCTTTGCTGCAGACCAGGCTAAGTGTCCTAGAAAGTCAAAGAGCAAACAGTAAAAATCTGTCATCCTGGGCATTTTTTCAGCAGTGGAGTCACGGTGAGTTCGTGAAGAGGAGAAAGGGAAGGAGCTCGATAAACAGTAAGGGCAGGCAGGACATGAATTCTGCTATTGCCCATACACAATCCCACATCGTTTTAATTCGTTTCTTGCATTGAAAAACTGAAAGATGCTGAGAGCTTAAATGTGACTGTGATAATGTAAGGTGAATTTGACCTGCTCTAATTTAAAAAACACCAAGGAAAAAAGACATATATTGGTTTAATGTAATGTCAAATGTCAGTCATTGGTCCAGATTCATGTTTGGACAGAAACCTCTGGGTATTTCCCCCGTGACTCCAGCTGCATTGCAGGCACGGCCCTCGGTGCCCTGTGGCTGCGGTGGGGATGGGGACGGGGACGGGTGCTGCTGGTCCTGCTTTGCCTTCACCCCTCAGCTGCAGGGCAGCTTTTTGCTCCACTCCATGGCTTTGCAGCCCAGAGCGTCCCCTTTCCTCCGGCCGTGCTGGTCCCCTGTGCCCCACCTGGGCTGGTCTCACACCTCTGGGACAGAATTATGGGCTTGAACTCCAGCCCTGAATTTCCCCCTGACCCGCAGCCAGTGTTCCCTTGGCTACCACCAGAGTCCATTAATTCTTGTTCCTTGGTGGTTGACTAATGAGAACTATTGATCTGTGTCCCGTTGGTCCCTCCCTTCCCTTGGTTACAGGTGCCGAGCTCCTGCTGCTCCTGTCCCCGTCCGTGCAGTGCATCCATTCACAGCACGGACTGGCAGCCCCCAGCCAAACCCAACGGTGCCGGCCGCCAGGACGGGGCTCCAGGCACTGCTGGCTCCGGCTGCTCTCCACTGCTCTGCCGTGAAGCTGGGCCCGCAGCGACAGGGAGAGATGCCAAATCCCAGTGGGGACTGGCTGGGATCCCGCAGCGAGGGGCTGCGGCCGGGCAGGAGGCTGTGGTGACCTCCTGCGACCCACAGCGGGCAGGGGGCTTTCTCCTGAATGCTTGTCTACAGGCACACGGATATGTGTGTGTGTGTGTACGTGTACATCTGTGTGTTTCGAGGTGGAGTCAGGTCTCAGCTGGAACAGCAGTCAGCTGTTGTGCAGACGGGCAGGAAGAGCAGGAGCCAGCCTTCCCCGGGCTCCGCTTCGGTCCCGCCTGAGCAGGGAGGCAGCCCGACAGCCGCTCCTTCGCTGGCGCAGCCAAGGCTATGGCTTTGGTCCCACCGTGTCTTGTAGAAAACTCACCTGTGGTGCCTGCTGCACCCCCACTGCATCCTCCCTGCTTCCCCACTGCCTCCCCACAGCATCCTCCCTGCTTCCCCACTGCCTCCCCACTGCATCCTCCCTGCTGCACCCCCACTGCCTCCCCACAGCATCCTCCCTGCCTCCCCACTGCATCCTCCCTCCTACATCCCCGCTGCCTCCTCACTGCCTCCCCGCAGCGCACGGCCCAGACGAGGAGGGGCTGCGGGCACCGAAGCCTCCCCGTGACCAGCATGTGGTTGTCACCTGTTGTCACGAGAGCCGGGGCTGGTTGAGGGGGGCAGGAGGGGGGCAGTGGGGTGTGTGGGGAGGGCAGGCGCTGCAGGAGGTGGGGTGGGTACCCTGGGGCAGGAGCTGTGTGCTTTGGAGAAGGCCCCGGCGGGCATCGGTGCCCGGCTGCTGTGCCCGCTGTGCCGTGCCATCCTGGGGCGGGCTGCCATGGGAACCAAACCTCGTTACTGCGAGATAAACAGTTGGACATTTTGGCCCGGTTTCTGCAGGACTAACCAGGCAGGGAGGAGAGGAAACTAAATTAAATCTCAGATTTTCAGACTCTCAGAGTAGCATCTGGCAGCGCTGCTGCGAGCGGCGGCTTGGTCGTCTGCCTGGGAAGCCGTTGGTGTGACCGGGACAGGGTGTTTTTATCAGATGATCAGTGGGGAGGCTGGGGTTGTGCCTTTTCAGGGTTTGGGGGGCTTTTGTGTGATGCTTTCATGGCAGGTCTGTGGCACGGGGGCTGCTCCTGACTTCCTTGGAGTCTCGTGTCCTCATGACACCTTTTGCTGCCTCCGAATTCAGCGCTCGGGTGCCCTGTGGCAGAGCTGCCCTTGTCTGGGTCCTGCCAAGCCCGTGCCGGGGTGTCCCCGGGTTTTATGCTGGCGCCATCGAGCCAGAAGCCTCCTCTGCCGTCCACGGCACCCGGGAGGCCGATCGGCCACGGATCCTGCCCAGGGAGAGGTGCCAGATGGAGGGAAACTGTGGGGATGGGTTGTCATAGAAACCCGTTCCTGCTGTCCCTGCTACAGCCCAGCACCCCAGCCCCGCAGCCGGGCTCCGGTGGGCTCCCCGGGATGGAGCCCGGGCACTTGGTGGGGCAGCAAGGGGTCCCGGCCCGCCCTGGGCACGGGGCTCTACAGATGACTTTTATCATCTTTTTATGTTGTCTGTTTCATTTTTTCTCAGATTGGAGGTATTATTGTACAGGCAGCCCACACGCCCGCGGCTTTGCCAGAGGAGATAAGCCCTTATCTCCCGCCTCGCGCTGCTGCTGGGGGCGCGGGGGGAGCTGACACCCCTGCCTTTGGTTTTTCAGGAAACAGGAGCTGCTGAACAGCACGGATGTGACCGTCCCGGAGCGGCCGCTGTCACCCCCCCTCACCGCCCCACCGACCATGAAGGTGAGTGCGCGGGCGATGCCGAGCCGTGGGCGCGCGGTCCAGCCGAGGTGCTGCTTTTGGAAAGCCAAGCTGGTGAGGAGCAGCACTTCCAACGCAGCGGCTGTACGGATTGGGGCTGTTCCCGAGGGAGCAGCAGGAGGTGGTTTCTGGAGCTCAGCCCGCGGCGTGTTCCCGCTCCCCCGGCGGCGGCGGGGCCTGCGTGCCCCCTCCTGCTCCTGCTCCTCACCTCACGCCACCGCGAGCGGCGATGCCAGGCTGGGTGTGGAATCCCAGCGCTGTTATCCCTCTGATAACCCCTCCGGGCACCCTGGGGGTGGCTTCTTGCCAGCCCCAGGCAGACGGTGACGCACAGTCCCTGGCAGGGTCTGACCCACCGCTCGGCCGCTGCCTTTTGCAGGTGGTGGGACACGATGCTCCCCCTCTGCCCGTGCCTCGGCAGGGCTCTGCCCCTCCTGCAGTTTTCCCAAACCCAACGGGAGAAGGTCAGGAGCGACCTGGTCAGACCTGGAAGCTGGTCCTGCTCAAGCCGGGGTTGACCAGACACCTCGGCAGCCCCAGGTATCTCGCTCACACGAGCGCAGGGTGTGCAGCCCTGTGCCGAGCACTGTCCTGGGGCAAAGCATCAGAGCTAATTCAGCTAAACAGGATAAAACACAGCAGGAGTTCACTACAAGTACCTTCGGTCAGAGTAACCCGAATTTCTGTGATAGCAGAGTTTCAAGACAAAGGGAATTGTAGCTCTTCCCCCGGGTTGCTGCAGAGCGCTCGATACGCTGCCACGAGGGAAATTACTCATTAAGCTGGAGAAGATGAGATGAACGTGAAGATTGTGAGGTGGCTGCGAACCTGGTTGAATGGTTGTTAGGAACAAGCGGGCTTGGAAATAGAGAATTGAGTTGGAGGAGTTTATTAGTGGAGCTTCTGACAATTTGGCTTATTTAGGGTTTTGTGTCTGACCTGGGTACACAAAGCAGCCAGGACCTCACACTGCACTGGTGACACGAGCTGTGGCACCTTGTTGGGGTGCAGAGGGGGGGATTCTGGGGGGTGGGTTGAAGCCTGGAGTGATGGAGGGAGTGGGGACGTGCCTCGGGGGAGATCCTGTGCCGCAGCAAGTGTCCGTGTTCCTCACGTGGGCTGTCCCAGCCAAGCTCCACATCCCCAGCCTGCCCTGCGGGAGGAAACAAATTGGTGAAGCAATTTATTTTGCCGTGCAGGAAGGTGGTAAATTGCTTGGTGACACCTGGCTGGAGCTCAGGCAGGACTTTCTGTGACCGTGAGTGCTGCAGGACCGCAGCATCCCCGGGGCTCATCCTGCTGCCGTGCTGCCTCCTGCCTTCCCAGGGTGTACAGCAGCACCTGTGTCCTGAGAGGGTCTGCCTTTGCCCTTGGCCTCATCATGTTTAAATGGAAATTCTGCCTTTTAATGAGCCTCAGAGCCGAGCAGGCTGAGCCCCGCTGTGTGGTTGTGGAGGTGGCCACCAATGGTCCCTGCCTGGGTGCTGCTGCAGGGGGGGCTACGGGGGGAGACCCCAGGCTTGCTGCAGGCTGGGGGTACGGCTGCTCCTCAGCTGGAGCTGGGTGGTCAGCAGGAGGTCAGGCTCTTCACCGATGTCCAAACTCCAGCTTGGGGCTTCCCTCAGCATGGGAAACTTGGCAGGGAAACCCATGGAAAGCCTGGCATGGAAACAGTGTGTAGATGCGACTCCGTGTGCTCCAGGTAACACAAGCTCCCCAAAAGCGAGCGCTGAGGTCTGTCCCTGCGTCTCAAAGATGGGCATTCCCTCTCCCACCGCGAGGCACACAGCCCATGGGGGGCTGGGGGGGCTGTGCCGGGGGGAGAGACCAGCCATGGCTTTGGCTGAGGACACCCGGGGGGGTCTGCCCTCCGTGGGCACGGCTGGAGGCTGCCGGTTTCACCGCTGGCTCTTCGTTTTTATAATCACGTAATTAAAGCAATTAAAAGGCGATTACCGATTTGTTCTGCTTTGCAGCAGGATTAAAGGGCTCCAGAATCTCGTGCAGATGGTACAGGTTGTCCTTTTGGAAAGGCGAGGCAGAGCTGGGTGCCCGCAGCATGTGCTCCCTCCCTCCTCCCCTCCGTCCCCACGGCACCGGCCGTGGCCGAGCCGCCCGCGCTGGCACCCCGGCGGGGCAGCGGCACAGGGGGGTCCTGCGCCTTACCTGGACACTGCTTTGCCAGGCACAGGGAGCTCCAGAGGTGCCAAACGGGAATAATTCCTTCAGGCTGGGGGCTGTCCGGGAGCCACTGGGTTTTGTTTGTGCGTCCGCCTGTTTGGAGCTGCCCTGTGGCCCTGCTGCCACCCTGCTCGCAGCCGCGTCGGCTCCGGAGAGGCAGGGGCTGGTAGGTACCTGCTGACATTCAGGAGGTGGAAGGGGAGATGGCAGGAAGGGGAGATGGCAGGGATTAAGGAGCCATCAGGTTGACAAAGGGAGAGCTGGGGTGGCTTTGTGGCTGGGAGCCAGAGACCTGGTCCTTCTGGAGAGGTCGGTTGGTCCCCGGGCTGTGGGGGTGGGTGATGGGTCCCAGGTGGTGGCTCCACGCTGGCGCGGCCAAGCCTGCCAGGAGATGCTCTGCGGTGGGAGTGGGTTTGGTCAGTGTCCTCGGTGCCCATCCTGCTCTGCCCTGCTCTTGGGAGACTTTAAGGTGCTTCCCGGAGATCTGTGCCAGACTTAGTGTCACGGAGAGGGACAAGGGGTGGGTAGGGGAAAGGGGGAGCAGGGACGGGAGCGAGTCCCCGGCAGCTGGGGCTGCCCATGCTGTGGCACAGCCATGCTGGCATTTTGGCCAAAGCAGTCGTGTCCTGCCTCCTCCCTGGGCATTGGTGGGACAGGAAGGTGCTGTAGGTGCTATGCCAAGTCCACAGCTCCTGGGTCAGCAGGATGGGTTGTCCTGAGCTGACTCTGAGAGGATTTGATGTTGGGATTCGTTCAGCTCCTTTGAAGGGCTGTGACTTTTTTGTGCACACGGATTTCCAGTTGGAGAGGTTGGATTTTCTGTCTCCTGCCCAGCACCTGGTTCCTGCTGCAGCTCTCCCATGTGAGTGCCCTCCCGAGGGATGCAGCACGTTCCCCCTGGGGCTGTGCAGCCCCTTCATGGGTCCATGCATCCCCCCGTGGGGCCGTGCATCCTGGCAGACGCCTGCCCATCCTTTGCCAGCCCTCACCGCTTCCTGCCCAACCAGTTTGGGGCCCTTGGCCTCGCAGGGCAGCCACCCTTTGAAATAACAAAGCTGTGGTGCTGCCGAGCCTCTGCCTTGGAGAAACATTAACGAGGGAAGGTGGGGCACGATGGCCAAGCTGGGGAGGGGGGGGACCCGGGCAGATGATGGATTTCTTACGGGGCTTACTGGTGAGTGCTGGGTGAGTCGGGGAGGGTGCTGGGCTCTGCCCTGCCATGTGCCATCCTTGGCAGCCCCTGCTGCTGCAGGGTTTTCCTTCTGGGTGTCATTTTCTTCAGAACCCTTCAAAGGGGGCACCCACCGTCTGCGCTGCAGCTTCTACTGGGGTTGCTCCTTGGCCGCAGGTCCCGGCGCCCTAAACTCACCCCTGGGGCACTGGGGGGGTGGGATGGACACTGTGTGCTCCAGACACTCCCTTTGGACCCAGGGTCTGGCCAGGTGCTGATGGGGAGGAATCATCACTTCCCTGTGCTGAAGCAGCGGGATGTGTGGGTACGTCCCCTCTCACGCTGCCAGGGTAGCAGGCTCAGCAGCCAGGGGTGAGGACACGAGGGCAGGAAGGGAACAGTACAGCTGCTATTGAGCGTTTTGCATTTCTGAGGTGGTTGGGACAGGACAGGCTGCCGGGCAGGTTTGTGCTGCCCAAGGTGTCAGGGGAAGCGCTGCCCGCGCTGGCGTTGCTTTGGCTGCATTTGGGATGCAGTTGGGGGTTCAGTTTGGAGCCTCAGCGACCCGAGGGGGGCGAGTGCAGCCTGTCCCATGGCCAGTGACATTGCTTCCTGCCAGGCGTCACAAAGCTCTGATTGTCTCCACTATAATTAACCAAAATATTTGTGGCCCTGTAAAGCTTGGTCTCAAGTATGCATAAATCCCTGAAGGGCACAGACTGCTGTCTGCTCTGCTAAATACCTGTATGAGTTTTCTGCTGGAATTTCCTCCAGCAGGTGGGTCCGGGGCTGCTCTGGTTCTGGCCCCCACCCTGGCAGAGCGGGACCTGGAAACTGTTCCAATTGACTCAACAGAGCATTTGTCCATCACAGAGAGAAATGGAATCTAAACCGAGCTGAAAATAAGGAAAAGTCTTTTTAAACTGCTCCCAGCTTTGGGCACAGAGCTCGTCTGAGCCCGGGGCTCGTTTTTCCTGCTGCAGGTGAGGTAGATAAAGACGGGGCATAGTCTGGGGCAGGGTGTATCCCCAGCCAGGGCAGTCCCCGCCAGTCTGGGCAGCGTCGTTCCCCATCCCAGCGGGTGCAGCTGAGAGCAGTCACTGGGCTGCTCGGGCCATAAAACTAACCTTTGCTCACCACATTTATTAAAAGAGAAATCTCTCTGAGATTTTCCCTTGGTCTTTGATTTTCGTTTCTTCTTCTCCTCCTCTGGTTTTTTCCTATCTGGGAATCTGTCCCTTGGGTCATTTGGGGTCACTGTCCTGGCCATGTCCCCTCCCAGCCCATCACCAGTGGGGCTGTGAGGAGAAGAAAAGGCCTTGAGAGCTCAGCAACAACTGAAACCACCACTGTACTATCAAAAGTATTTCTCATCCCAAATCCAGACCGTAGCACTATACCGGCTGCTAATAAAGTTAACTGTATCCCAGCTGAAACTATGACAGGAGTTTACTGGGAGTGCCCCAGCATTAACAGCTGTAGTTTGACTAGATAATATATTTGCATGTACTCGAGAGCAGGAGGAGCCAGATGAGGGACCAGGATCCTCCAGCTGAGGTTGGGTGGTTGCTGTGCTGAAGGGGTGACCCCGCAGTGGCCACCGACAGGACTGGGGCTCCTCGGGCAGCGCAGGTAGGGCAAGGCAGGAGTGGGGTTTCCTGAGCCCCCCTGTCCCAGGGGAAAGCATGGCTGAGCAGGATGGACGTGGGGAGAGAGGTGGGACAGGCTCTTCTCAGTCTGGGTTTGGTTCTTGCCCCAAAGCGTTTCCGAAGGTGCAGGGAGGGCGGCAGCGGGTGCTGGGGAGCAGGAGAACACCCTGGCTGCTGGGTCCAGCCACTCTCCAGACACACAGGGTTTTTAATTGGAGCCCAGGGCTCGCTAATCCCTTTAGTTCATTTGGCAAATAGGCCATTAACCCTGCGCGGGGCAGCCCAGGGCTCTGGCAGCGGCGTTGCCGGCGTTCCCGCAGCCGGTGAAACGTGGCACCCGGGGCTCACAGCTGGCACGGTGAGGGGCATGGTGGGGTGGAGGGGTCTCACTTTCCGGAGTATTTGTTTGCTTTTTTGGTTGGATCAGTCTGGGCTGGTTTCCTTTCCAAAGGAGGGCTTATTGCTGCTGTTTGTGTGCTCTGACCCTCCTGCCGGAGCCTCGCCGCGGGGATGGACCCGGTCTCTTCCTCCCACTCCTCCCGAGGGGCAGAGCCAGGTGCCCAATGTGGGACGGGGCGGTCTGTTTTCCCTGACTTGGTGTGCCTTGGGCTGGCTCACCTCCTGTCTCCTTTAAATCCTTCTTTTCTTTTTTCAGTCTGCAGAATTCTTCGAAATGCTGGAAAAAATGCAGGTGAGCCGCAGCGTGCATGCTGGTGACGCGGGAGGTTCCCCACGCGGCAGAGGCTGCAAGGACAGGGATGTCCCAGCACCTCGTACATGGAACGTGCTGGGGGGGGCTGTAGGGTCATGACTGGTTGTGGATGGTCGCTGTGGTCCCCGGCGCGGTGTGAGCCACGGTTGGCATAGCAGGGTCTGGCACAGAGCATGGCAGTGTCTGGCACAGAGCACGGCAGTGTCTCCGTGCCCCTGGGGTCAGGGCAAGGTGTTGTCTTGTCCCACACTAAAACACATCAGCATCTGCTTGAGGAGGAGGATCAGGGGACCAGGGTGTCCCTTGGCATGTCCCTTGTCCCCTCTCATCCCCGGTGCCGGGATGTGTGGTGCTCAGGGTGCCCCCCGTTGTGGCACGGGTGGGTGCCAGTGGGGTTTGCCGTCCCTGAGCTCCTGCCTGGGCCAGGCACTGTCAGACACCGAGGTTGTTGCCCAGCCACACGTCATGTTAGCCACAAATTAGCTTTGTTTTGCCGAGCCCAAGCCCCGCCATGGGGTCTGTCCTGGCACACCGGCAGCTCTGCCCAGCTCCTCCCAGGCAGAAACCCCCCCCTTTCATGCCACTCCTGTCAGAGTGGTTTCCATGAAGCAAAATACCCTCCTGGTTTCATCTGTGTAGTTGAAAGCATCTTAATTACTCCATGTATTCTTTTTGTTCCAAACAGGCACCAAAACTGGAAGAACAGAGGACTGGAAGCCAAAAACATAAGGTTGGTTGAATTTTATTTCTTGTGTGGATCTCTTCAAGTGTCCCCCCCTTATCTCAGGGCTTTTATGCATGTAGTCAAAGACAGTCACTCGAAGGACTAAAAAGGATTTAAATGCTGTCTAAAAAGAAGGCACTGATTGAATTGCAAAGATGAGAGAGCGGTGCCTGTAAATCCCTAATCCAGCTTTGTGTCCAAACCCGTGTGTTTCAGCGTCGAGCTGTGGGAAGGGGTTGGGTTCTGCTGCCGGAAGCTTTCACCAGTACTGGGGACCCCTTTGGAACGGGGCTGCTGCTGCTGCAGAGCTTTCCTGCAGACCCCGAGTGGGGAGGGGTCCCCGGGCCGTGTCCCCCGGGCAGCACGGTGGCACCGCGGCCGGGGCTCGTGCCCATCACCGCCCACGGTGGCCTCATCCCACAGGAGCATCGCTCCGGGTGCGGGGCGGGGGGGACCAGTGCAGCTCCCGGGCTGGGTGTGCAGGGCTGTGGTGTTCAGGGACAGCTGGTGGGGAACAGATGGTCACACGCCGTGTTTTGATTCCTTTTTCCAGGAAGACTACATCCCGTACCCCAGCATTGATGAGGTGGGTGCCCTGAACCGCCCTTGACTGCCTTCTGGTGAATGCCTTCCCAAAATTGCTGATAGCAGGGGAGCAGGGGGAGACCTGTCCCCGAGAGGAGCTGCATAAAGCACCTTCCCCCTCCCCACCTTTGCGGCTGCTGCTTTTCCTCGGAAGCACATGCCCTTTTCTAGGAGAGAGAGAAGAGCTGGATTTGCCCCCCACAGTCCCCGGTTGGGGGCTTTTGCTGGAGGGGCTGGGGATGGGGGGATGGAGTGGAACCCAGGGTGACAAGCCCCTGCACTCCCCATCTGCACCCCAGTCCTGCCAACCCCTCATGGGCGCGTGTCCCTCCAGATCCTGGAGAAGGGCAGCCCCTACCCGCTGATCATCCTGCCCCAGTTCGGGGGGTACTGGATCGAGGACCCGGAGAACCTGGGCACTCCCACCTCGTCCGACAGCAGCATTTGTGAGGAGGAGGAGGAGAACCTCAGCCCCAGCACCTACGGCTACAGGCTGGAGTGCAAAGGAGAGGCCAGAGCCTACAGGAAGCATTTTCTGGGGAAGGTGGGTGCCGCTACCGGGGACGAGCTGTGGGCTGAAAATTGCACACCCCCAAGAAAAAAAAAAAAAAAATCCTAAAACTGGGAGGAAAATGGGCAAATTTTGCAACTTGCCTCTTTGCGAGAAGAGGAGAAAGGGCCCGGTGGGTGACCAGTGGTGGTGGTGATGGCCGTGCAGAGAGCCTTTGCCCCCAGTCCCCCAGGACGGCGGGTGGGGACACGGGCTTTGAGCTGCCCGTCTGCGGGGACCCAGGGCTCGGCCAGACTTGGGGGACACTGGGCAGCCACCGCCTGCCCCCCCTCCTTGCCCACAGCACTGTAATCCTCTCCTCCTGCTGAGCAGGGCTGAGAGCAGGGTGCTAAAGTCCATGGGCAGAGGGATTAAAGCCCTGGCCCCCGCGAGGAGGGGGTACCCCTGAGGGGGGGGGAGAGTATCGGGGGGGCAGATGAGACCCCGCTCCCAGCCGGGGTGTGGGGCAGCGTCCTCACCATCGACGAGCTGCCTCCCCCACCCCTAATGCCCTGTTTTCTATTTCTAGGATCATTTAAATTTTTATTGTACAGCCAGCAGCCTAGGAAATCTGATCCTGTCTATTAAGTGTGAGGAGGCAGATGGCACGGAATATTTAAGGATTATACTCAGGTATGGGAAAAAAAGCTCTTTTTAACAAAATATTTTCTCTTTGGGAGTCCCTTATTTTGTTCCTACTGTGGATGCCGGAGCCAGGCCAGCAGCATGGGGGCTGTCGCACCCGGAGGGGCTCGGGGAGGGGTGGGGGGCAGCACCATCATCCTTTCACTGCTTCCACACTGGGACTGCCTGACCCCTGATAACGAACACGAGACTTTGATCTGCTGCTAAACCCGCTGAAACTGAGTGTAAACCTCCCCGTGACACGGGATAATGCCAGCCGCATCTATCGCCATCCCTCCGTAAGCTGACAAGACCCAGCGTGTCTGAACCGTTGTGTCATTTCTCTCCAAACGATGAATATTTTAAGAGCTACAGAGATGAGAAGAAAAATTGAGCCTTTGCTTACTAACCAGGCCCAACAAATTCTGCAGAGCATCCTTTCCCAGCAGCCGGCGGAGCATCGCTGCGTGCACCCCACGGGGCTGGCGAGTCGGGGGGCTGCAGCCCCGTCTCTTTGCCTCGGGCACCCCCTGATGTCTGCTCCTTTCTGTTCCTTCTCTAGGTCCAAAGTGAAGACGTTGCATGAAAGGATCCCCCTGGCAGGGTTTAGCAAGCTCCCCAGTATCCCCCAGATTGCAAAGGTGAAATGCTGGGCTGGGGGACCTGCAGCAAAGCCTGGGCTGCTGCACCCGGCGCGTTGGGTGGCATTGGGTGGTGTTGGGCAGTGTTGGTGGCGTTGGGTGGCATTGATGGCGTTGGGTGGCGTTGGGCAGTAGTACCTGGGCTCTCAGGTCCAGGGGCACTTGGTGGGTGGTGGTACATGCTGGCCCCGCTGTTGGTTTCCTGCTGATCCCAGTCAGGTCACTGGTTGGTATCTGGAAGAGGTGAGGAAGTGGCAGCACCTTTGACCCGTGGAGAGACCTGGGACTTGTCTTGCTGTATCCTCAGTCAGGAACTAGCCAGGCCTCTGGGCATCCCAATGAGAGGATGCAAAGACAGGGCTCCTGACATTGGGGGCTGGATTTGGCTCCTTTATAAGACATTCGCAGCTTTGCCACGGGGTTTCAGCAGGACAGGGGTGTCTTCTCCGTGCGTCCAGGGACCAGCACTGACTGCTCTTTCCCCTTGCCCGCAGGCCTTCTGCGACGATGCTTCTGGGCTGAAGTTCAACCCGGTTCTGTACCCCAAGGTGAGGTGACTTACCCTGGGTCAGTCACGTATTCGGCAGAGCAGGTTGGGTAGGGTTAACTCTCCTCTTTTCTCCAAGATTCAACGGCTGCTTTGATACAGAGTATGGATATTTGTGCTGCGTCCTTCTACCGCATCCCTGCCTTTGTACCCGGCTGCAAAGGGGACGTGGGCAGAGCAGAAGTGGGGGGCTGTGTGTCTGGGCAGAGGTTGGCTAATGGCCATCTGATGGCACACGTGTGCCACTGTCTCCTTCTGTCAAACAGCCACCAAGGGTTGACGGCACTTTGGTATTAGTCTGCCCTTGGACCATGGGGAAGGAGGGAAAGGTGACTCTCTGTGGGGTATAAAACCAACCTGGATCTTGGTTTGATGCCCGAGGGCTTGCTCGAAACCCGGTGGGACGGGTTGAAGTGGTGCTCGAGAAGCCCTGCAGGACGAGATACAGAGGCAGTGGGTCGCTGGGGGGGACAGTGTGTTTTCTCCGGGTGACAGTCCCCACTGGTGACGTACTGGGACTGACTCACTGCCCGTGCTGGGATCGCATCTCTCTGTGCTCTTGTGCTGCCACAGAGACCCGCTCCCGGGAAGCTACAAAGCAGATCCATCATTTTCAAGTACCTATTATGGTGCAGACCTTTTCTGTGGCAGTCACAGCAGTAAGTTATGAGGCAGTTCCACCACCCTTTGATGTAGCCAAGGTCAAACCCGTTTTGTTCCTCCACTGTGACTGTTGGTGTTGCTGTCAAACCCTTACCTGGAGGTTTGAGAACAACCAGTGTCTACCTGGGGAAGGAAAGTGTCTCTGACTCGGTCCCCACAGAGCGGGGCTGGGACCGCGGAGCTGGGGCACTGCGGGAACTGCTGCAATTTGCACCCAAAGGGCCCCAAACTTCCCCAGAAAACCTGCGAGAGGTGCCAAGCAGTGTTCACTCTTCTGGACATCGTGTTTTGAACTCCTGAATTAACTCATTCATATTTTGTGGTACTGCAGGCTTCCCAGATGATAGTGTCCTACGATGAGCATGAGGTCAACAACACCTTCAAGTTCGGTGTGATCTATCAGAAGTTCAGGCAGGTGAGTGGTGCCCGTGGCACGTCCTGGAGCACGTCCCCGCTGCCGAAGCTCTGCTCGCACAAGCACAGGACCCCCGGGGCTGAAATCCCTCCCTGTCACACACATGACGTCGTGTTGCCAGGTGTCCTCACTAATAACACATTTCTTATTGCCTGGATGTTTCCCCGACTCATTAAAAAATGATGTGACTGAAAAAAAATTCAGTATGGAAATCAACCCACGAGCTGCTGTAGGGAAAAGTGGATGTGAAAATGGCTTTTAGCAGGCGTGGTGTTTGGATCAGATACGTGTTTAGACAGTGGAACAGTGACACTTGTCTTGGAGGACTGGGTTAGGAAGAGGTGTCTGCTGGAAAGGCTGTCGTGAGCGAGGGACTGCGGTGGGGAGCACAGAGACAGCTGAGGCTGGTAACTCACCCAGGATTGTTCTGACAGACACTCTAATTATCTTTACATATTGCGTTTTATTCTGGATTGAGTAACTCATGCAAGACCGTAATTAAGGTCTCATTGTTTTGAAATACAGCACACGGGGGATGATTTAAGACTTGGATTTTTCCAATGAAGGATTCATTGGTGTTTTGGTGTTCCTGTGCCTTACCCTGAGGTCCCTGCCGTTGCTCAGATGTCGCTCTCGGCGCCTTTTGGGGTCTGAGGGGGCTGCGAGTGTCTGGCCCCAGGGACCCCATGCTCAGGGCAGGAGCCGTGGTCATTGTGTCTGTAGCACCCATAGGGTGACAGAGGAGCAGCCCTCAGGGGTCCCTGGGGGCGTGGGGCTGTCCTGGTGCGTGGCAGCCTCTAGGACAAAAGATGTGCCCTGTGTTTTGTAGACCCAAGAGGAGGAGTTGTTCGGCAATAATGAGGAGAGCACAGCCTTCAAGAACTTCTTAAGCTTTCTGGGAGACACCATAACGCTCCAGGACTTCAAAGGGTAAGTTAAATAAAAAGAATGATTTTACAAATACATTTAACAAGAGACCATGTCAATGGTAAAAATAACTACTGTGCGAGAACAGAAGTAATCTCACTCCTGAGCGGGATGTACAGAGCAGAAGCAAATATAGCTTTGGCTTGTTTTTCAAAGCTGGGGGAGTTTTCCGAAAAAAAATTGGAGCTGCCAAGAGAGAAAAACTTCCTTTCCTGCAGTTTTGAGAAAAATCTGACTATACCCAGCCATAGATGGAAGGAACTTGTATGAAAACACGCCCTGTCCGGTGGTGTGGGCTCAGCAGAGACCCCCGGCTGTGGCACGGGCCGTGGGCTGGCAGACGTGGGCATCCCACCGGTGGCTGTGGTCAGCCCCTGCCCCTGGCACCACTCTGCCGCGCACCCCCGGTCTGGGAGCAGGGCTGGTGATGCTCGGCCACCACACGTGACGCACGCTCTGTTCTTTCCCATTTGCTCGCTCCCAGATAAAGATAAACGAGCTGGTTTGTTCTGTCACCCTGTCCCCCCGGAGCCGCCGGCGGGCTCTACTGAGCTTTCAATTAATATTTCTTCATTTCTCCCCGCCTTTCCCTTCGTCTCCAGTTTTCGAGGAGGTCTGGATGTCAGCCACGGGCAGACGGGAGCGGAGTCTGTGTACACGGTGTTCAGGGACAGGGAGATAATGTTTCACGTCTCCACAAAGCTGCCTTTCACCGAAGGAGACACACAACAAGTAAGAGAGATGAGCTTCCTCGCAGGGTGCTGTCTGAGCCGGGATGCCCTGGGGATGCCCAGCCCCGGCACCGTGGTGGCCTCGGCTGGTGGCAGTGGTGGCATCAGCTACGGGGGCTCCCGGTGGGCGGCGATGCTCCTGGAGATGGTGTTTGCTCCCGAGGGAGCAGGAACCACCCGGCTTTACCCACCACGTGTCTTCCCTTCCCGCTCAGCTCCAGAGGAAGAGGCACATCGGCAACGACATCGTGGCCATCATCTTCCAAGAAGAGAACACGCCATTTGTCCCAGACATGATCGCCTCCAACTTCTTGCACGCCTACATCGTGGTGCAGGTGGAAAACCCCGAGGCAGACAACACGGCGTACAAGGTGAGGGGAAGCCCCACCTGCACGGGCCCATTTTCTGCTTTGGGGTCTCAGGCCGAGGTGTGGGGGCGGCTGCCCAGTGTCTGCCTCCCCATGAGCTCAGTGACACCACCAGCACTGTGCCTGCCCGGAGTGGGAGTGTGTGTATTAAACATACATATGTATATATACACACAGACACACATATATTTATGTATGCACTGTTACATAGTGTGTGTGTGTATACATACATATGTATCTGAAATATGTGTGTGTATAAGAGCATGCCCATCTACTGAAGATTTTTGATGCTGCTCAGTGTTTGAATGAGCCTCAGAACAGCTCGTACCCGTCTGACACGTCACTCAGGCACAGACAGCATAAACCCCCTTCTCCCTTTGTTTTCTCTGCAGAGATCCAGTAAGACAGAATTTTTCAAACCCAAGCGCATTGCTTAGAGCCCCAGATGAAAACAGAATTCATAGGAAATAAATGTGAAAGGCTGTGCATGGTTAACCCTCCCATGAAAGCAGGAGCGATGACAGGGCTGGGGAGGAGCAGGCTCTGGGTGGATGTAGTTCTGGGGGGAGCATCTCCTGCCCCACATCCCTGCGCTGGGGCTGCCCCGCTGCATCCATGGGAATAACGTTTCTCTTGGCCCCACAGGTGTCCGTCACCGCCCGGGAAGACGTCCCCTCCTTTGGCCCACCCCTGCCCAGCCCACCAGTGTTCCAGAAGGTAAGAGATGAGATGGGAAGCATGTAAAAAAAAATGTATGCCTATGTCCGAGATGTTTTCAAGCATGCCTGCTTAGGGAAAATGCGACTTCTGGACTTTAAATGCATTTATTTTGATTTCTAGTGAGGCCGGTGGGGGTCTGATGGGGTGGGAGGCACCATTGCAACGCTCCCACCTCTGGAGAGGGCTGCAGGGTGCTGTGAGCCTGGGTGTTGGCTCGGGCCAGCTCGGGTACCGGGGATGCACAGAGCCCTTGGCGGGTGTTTCCCACCTCCCCTCTCTCCCGCAGGGCCCTGAGTTCCGGGAGTTCCTGCTCACCAAGCTCATCAACGCCGAGACCGCCTGCTGCAAGTCCGACAAGTTTGCCAAGCTGGAGGTAACGCTGCCCGTCCCTGCCCACCACGTGTGTCACAGTGCACTCGGTGGCCATGGGGTCCCATGAGGCCACTGTGCCCTCGGTGGCGGATGAGACGGGTGTCCCATGGGTTGATGTTGCCGCCCCCTCCCTCGGGACCCCCAGCTGAGCCTGTTCTCACCCCCCAGGACCGGACGCGGGCCGCCTTGTTGGACAACCTTCACGATGAGCTCCACGGGCACACGCAGACCATGCTGGGGCTGGGGCCTGAGGAGGACAAGCTGGAGAATGGGGGTCATGGAGGCTTTCTGGAGTCTTTCAAGGTAAATCTCCGTCCCTTGCCAGCAGCAACCTATGGGGATGTGCTGGGAAGGGCTGGCACGTGTCAGTCCAGGCTGCACCCTCGGGTGGGTGTTCAGTGGAACACCTGAGTCAGGCCACAGTGTTCTTGCCCCGAATGATGCCTTGGGCTGTGCTTTACCCCGTGCAGCTCACAGGCAGGCTGGTTTTAGCTGCGTCTGTGGTGGGGACGGGTGCTGGAGCTGGGTGACTCTCACTGTCCCGGCCAAAGGGTCTGTCCTGGCTGCAGCTGGATGGAAGCACCTTCTGCCATCATCCTGTAGCCACGGGTTTCTCTATGGTGTAGAGAGATGGACACTGGTGGATGAGTCACCTCATCCTGCACCCATGGGCTGCAGAGGCGGGGTGAGCAGCTCCTGGCCCCGCGGTGGGTGGAGGCTCAGGTGTGTCTGTATGAGACACGCAGAAATCAGGATGCTGTGCAGTCGTACATCGCAGCACTCACTTCCAGGTCGGAGACAATGATGTTAAATTATCAATTTTTTGCCTGCTTTCTGTGCAGGGGAAGGTGGACTCTGCTCTGGTGGCGTTGCAGGGGGTGCCGGGGCAGGCTCTGAGCTCCCTGGTCGGGGCTGGGCTGCGTTTGCCCCAGCTGGGGACCGCGCTGCTGGGCTGCCTCCTCGCCTACGGCCTGCACCGCGCGCTGTCCGAGTGAGCGGGCGAGCGGAGGCGGCCGGGGAGAGGGCTGGGAGGGGGCGAATCCTCATCCCCACCCTTTCTTTTTGGCCAGTACCTCACACCCCCACCTGGCCCGCAGCCCCCTCGTCCCCAGCCCTGCCATGGTGGGACCGGCCGCTCAGAGGGAAGAGGAGGTTATTTTTGCTGGGCTCTGAGCAAACCCAAGGGGCACCTTCGTGGGGAGAGGAGCCACTGGCCACCCCCAGGGAGGGGGTGTTGGGGTCCCTGCAGAGCCCTGTGGCCTCGGCAGCCCCGGGCAGGACCCTTCCTGCTGCTCGGTGTGAGCACTGGCCAGAGCTGCTGGCAGCAAAGTGAGCAACCAGCTCCTTTTATCTGCAAACGCTGTCAAATTTTGTATGAATTGCTGACCCTAATAAATCAGGTGCGATGGACTCTCGCTTGGTGTTTGTTACTGGCTGGGGACAGTGTGGGGCTGTCCGGGTGGCCACGGTCTCCAGCATAGGCTGGGACTCGGGCTGCAGTTCCCACTTACCTGGGTGCAGGTTTGCCTGTAGCTCTATAACCCATGGATAACCCATGGATATCCCATGGATAACCTATGGATATGGTCCTCCACAAACCTGGCCCTGGATGCCTCGTTTCCTCCAAAATCTCTTTCCCTTGAGTGGGGGCTGGGGGGGCCAGGGCAGAGGCAGCCGTGGCACTGGGGGCAGCACAGCAGCAATTCGGAGGGAATAGCTGTGGAGAGAAACTTTCTTGTAATTTGGCAACCTGGCATCGCAGTCCAGTTTGGGCTCCTGTTACTATGGTGACTACAGTAACGAAAATATGGGTATAGATTTGGGGTTTTTTTTAACTTGTGCATTTCACTGCTGCTTTTCATAGTGTGTGCCAGACTCTCAAAAGATCTCGTGGTTGTATTTGTAAGTGCTCGGGACAACAACTGAGCGAAGACGTTAAAAATAAATAGCCCAGGTTCTGTTCAAGCACCCAGACGAGAGTGCAGATCTGCAGAAGATCTCCAGCCCCATAGCTGCAGCCCTCAGCCCTCGCACCCAGCGGTGTGGGGGGAAAACCTGACCTCGTGGTGGCCATGGGGGTCCCCGAGGGGTGGGCAGAGCCCAAGAGGTGGGCAGAGCCATGGCTGCTGCTGGCACTGGTGAGGTTGTTGGTGTGCCCTGGCTCTCGGGCATAGTGACAGGCAGGTCACACTCTGGTGTGTCCGGGGGGGGCTGGAGAGGGGCTTTGGGGTCAGTACCCCGCAGGGTGGTGGTGACCTGCTGTCCCCTGTCCCCTCTGGCCACAGAGAGCCATCCGGGTCCGCAGCCACTCCATGGAGACGATGGTGGGCAGCCAGAAGAAGCACCACGGCAGTGGCATCCCGGGCAGCCTCAGCGGGGGCATCGCACACAACAGCAGCGAGGTGACCAAGACCACCTTCTCGGTGAGCACGTCCCTCTGTCCCTCCCTCCCTCCCTCCCCAAGCTGGGGGGGGGCACGCTGTGCTGGCAAAGCCTGGCAGTCCCCTGGGCAGGCAGGGAGCGTAGAGGTGAGGAGATCTGTGCAGAGCATGATTTAATGAGCACTGTGTTCAGGTTGGGTTGGTTTAGTGGCAGAACTGAAGATTAGCTTCCTGGGGTTTTCAGCCCCAAAGCACAAAGGAGATATAAAGGCAATTCTGGCATTACAAGTTTTCTAGATGTGCAGCCTGAGAATTGTGGGCAGCGTTATTCCTCGTAAGATGTTTAGTCTCAGGAGCTTCTAGGAAGGAGCTTTGCTCTCCAACCCGGACTGTTCTGTGCTTTCAGCCCCCCGTTCCAGCCGCTGCTGCCAAGAACCAGTCCAGGAGCCCCATCAAGCGCCGTTCAGGGCTGTTCCCTCGCCTGCACACGGGCTCCGAGAGCCAGGCGGAGAGCAGGACGAGGTGGTGAGTTGGGCATCGCCCTGGTAACTAAGGTTAAAAACACCTCTGGCACGTTAAACCTCAGGGAAGCTGGTGGTGGGTGCTGGGGACCGTGTCTGGGGCACGGCCAGCGACGAGAGCTGCTTTTGCTGTGTTGGAGGGAGTGGTGCCTTGGATCCCTTCCCTCTGTTTTAAGTCGGAGTGGTGGTATCCAGAGAGCATCTGTTACTCTTACAGTTTAGCATTTGGTGTTAGGGAGTATAATTTGACCATCCTTTTTAAGTCTCTTGTGTAACTTGTGCAACCTGTCTCTTTGTGCCCTCAGCGACAGTGTTTCTGGAGCCCAGAAGACACCAGATTTGGGACATTCTTCTCAAGAAATGAAGTCTGAAACCTCATCCAACCCCAGCTCTCCTGAAATATGCCCCAACAAGGACAGGTGAGCCCGGAGGAGGCCCCTCCTGCTCCAACCAGAGCTCGAGTCACCCTGTAGCTGACAGACCATCAGGAACTTTGTCAAACAAAACCATCTCCAGGTTTTGCTATAAATAAGTTTGATATTAAGGGAGGAAAAAAAAAGATTTTGGTGATTCATGAGCACAGCTCCTCTATGGTCTGAAAATAGCCTTCTTTAAAAAGAAGAGGACGAGCAAAGAGCAGGATTTGGCAGAAGTTGCCCAAACCCTTGTGGCACGGGAGCTGGGAGGCCGGTGGTACCCATCCCTCCCTGCCACCAGGCAGTCAGCCTGGGCCATGGGTTCCTGCTGGTGGCACCCACCAGCTGCTTTGTCCCATGCTCTTGGAAACGGTTCCTTACAGAAACACCCCCCAGGTTTGTCCCTATCACAGTTGCTTTACCCAGGGGTGGGCGAGAGGGTCTGTCCCCACTGTCATGGCCCAAGGGACACGGCTTCCCAAGTGACAACTGCGCACCCTCCGTTCTGTTTCGCCCCTCTTCCCAGGCCCTTCATTAAGCTGAAAGAGAATGGGAGGTCAAACATCTCCCGTTCCTCCTCCAGCACCAGCAGCTTCAGCAGCACGGCGGGGGAGAGCGAGACCCTGGAGGAGTACGACAGTGTGGTAGGTACCAAACTGCCCTGCGGCACCCGTGGGACCCTCGGCCCCGCACGCCCTCAGCTGCCCCTGGGCCCTCGGGGGGGGGTGCTCTGCGTGGGGAGAAGGGTCCTGTGGACCCCGGGGGGGCCTCCTCCCTGCTGGCATCCTGGGGCTTAACCCCGTCCACGGGTGCGGGAGGAGGAGGGTTGGGATGCCTGGTGGGACACCCCAGTGAGCCTTGGGGTGCACTGGGATGGTGCTGGGTGCACTGGGGCAGGAGGTTGCTCCATTGGGGCGAGCTCTCCCTAATGAGCAGGGATGTAACAAGGCATCAGCAGGGTGTGGGGAGGAAAGGTGGCTGCACAAGGGAAAGCCCCATCCCGGTCTCTCCCGTGCAGGGAAGCCAGCCGTCCACTGCGTCCCCGTTCAAGCAGGACGTCTTTGTCTACAGCGCTTCTCCCGGCAGCGAGAGCCCCAGCATGGGGGCTGCGGCCACCCCCGTCATCATGAGCAGGAGCCCCACAGGTGGGTGGCAGGAGGGCTGGGGGGGCACCAGCTCTGCTTTGGCTCCTGGAGCCCTTGGAAACCCCCAGGCTCCCACAGTGGTGGGTCGGGATGGGGTCTGAGGCTCTGGGATGGAGGAGCCCCCTCCCAGCCTTGCCCGGGCTGGCAGGACGGGCATCCCAGGGGATGTGGGGTGAGCCCTGGCTCCTCCCGAAACCCTCATCCCGAGGGGCTGTTCCAGAGAGACAGCCCCATGTGCTTTATTTCTATATTTCCACGGGGAATTTGTTTCCCTTCTAAATTGGAGCGCAGCCGTGGCTCTGGCTGTGCCTTTGTTCCCCGTCTCTCCGCAGACGTGCGCAGTAGTCGTGGAAACTCGCTGTCTCCAGGGGCCCGGCCGTGACTCACAAATTATTTAATAAAGAGGCAGCTTCCCCCGGTCTCGGCTCCATTCCCCCCGCTGAGAACTCTCTGCCGCCGACTCCAGCCAGTCCAGTTGCACGATTTGCCAAACGGGTGCAGTTCGAGAGGGTGAAAGGGGCAGAAACGGGCCCTTTGGTGCATCCGGCGGTGCCGGGGCTGGGGGTGTCGCAGCGCTCGCCCCTTGCCCGCGCATCGCTGCGCCTTTAATCTGCTCCCGCAGCAAAGACCCTGCAAAAAGCACCCTGATCCCAATGAAAACACAGGTTATGAACTGAGGAGCCCTTTGTGGAACAGCCGGGGGGACACAAATCCCCCCCCAGCCGCTGAGTAGCTGGGGGCAGCGGAGGGAGAGCGGGGCTGTGGGGCTGGCGTTGGTATCGCAGCACCACACAGGTCCTCCTCCTTATTTCACTAGCCATTTCCTGAACTATTAAGCCACCCCCTTTTAACGTTTAATGTGTTTATTTTGTATTTTTCCTGCCAAGAACGTGGAAATCCACCCATACATTATACGGATCAGTCATTTCTTGTAGCCTTTTCAGTGGCATTTCCAGTAGAAAGACTGTGAAATGTAATTAAGCCTCAATTTGCTCCATGAAAAACATTGAATGTACAGATTTTGCCAAACATTCCGCCAAGATAGACTAAATATTGGTAGCACTCGTGACAGTCTATTGAAGTGCCTGGCTGTCAGGCCGGGCAGTCAGCGCTACAGCTTCTGCAAATATTTTTGTTCGTAGATTATTATTTTCCTTCTTTGCTTTTCCCCTCCCTCCAGCAGATATAAAGAACAGAAACTCTCCGAGGTCAAACCTGAAGTTTCGCTTCGACAAGCTCAGCCACGGCAGCTCCAGCACGGTGGGTGCCAGCAGCTCTCGGGGCACGGGGGATCTGGGGGGCAGGAGGCAGAGCCCGTGGGGGGCAGGCAGTAAGGGAGGGGATGGGGAAGGGGGGTGGAAGGGATTTCATGACTTTTTGCCCCTTTATTTGCAACCCAACCCATACTCTGTTCCTTGTTTAGAGCCACTAGCAGGAAGAAGTCGTCATGAACTTGTAAAAGGTGAGTGAGTGAAATGCGGTGCTGGGTAAAATGACCTTAAAGCATCCCAAATGCTTTCTTACGATGAGGGCAGCACTGGGGGTGGAGAAGCAGAGCAGGTCTCTTTACATCTTCCAAAAAACAGATGGAAACAGTCAATTTAGAGGTGGATTTTACGGGTGGTGGTGAAGGGAGTGTGATCAGCCTGAGCTCTTGGGGCTGGGGACTTTGCATCCGGGGGCATGGCTTTTGCCCATGACTGGGGTCACCATCCCACGCTGGTGCTTTCACACAGGAGGCATTGCCAAGCCGTGAGAAATTTATTTACTGGTTTTCTTGCAGGCGCCATTTCCCAGAGTCTTTCTATGTCATGAAATCAGGGTTTTCATTAGGAAGTTCCTACCTGAGCAGAACAGCCCATAAAACTTAAAATGAGAGGAATTTCCATTTCTGAGAGCATGGGTCTCAAAAATCCATGATTTTCAGCCCCTTGCTGAGTTTCCTCCTCTCCCAGCCCAGGAGTGGTGGGTGGCTTGGTGTCTGGAGGACGGGCAGTGCCATGGCTTCAGCCCCCTCCCTGGGACCGGCGCTCGGCGGCCATCCCTGCAGGAGTGAGAATATTCCCCTTCCACGGTCTCTGACACTTCCATCCTTTTCTTCTTTGCAGAGAATTTTTGTTTCAACAAAGGGAAAACTCTTCAGCACCCCGTGGGAAAATGCCCGCCCTGGCGGTGGCAGTGGGTGCCCCCCCTTCCCGGCTGCACCCCCACCCCAGGACGGAGCTCTCGCCGCAGCCTCTGCCCCGACACGGACCTCGGCACCTTCCCACCGGGTGAACCCCTCGCAGCAAACACCCCCGCGCCCCTCTCTGTGCCACGGGAGGAGATGTGGCTCTCACCGCCCGGCACGTGTGTGTGGGCCGTGTCCCCTCTGCGGTGCCGTGTCCCCTCCGCAGTGCCTGTACGTGCTGCGGTGATGGGTGCCGGGCGGGCGCCGTCATCTCCCCTCCCAGCTCCTCTTGTAGGACGGACCCTCCCATGCAATTCGGGGGCCTCCATGGCCCCCCGTGTGATTTGGGTGCCTCCATGCCCCCCCCGTGTGATTTGGGTGCCTCCATGCTTTATGTGCAAGTTATCCGTGGGGAAACAGGGTTTTTGTGTTTGTGTTTTGGAAGGGCAGGCAGGTGGTCAGGGCAAAATTCTGTGTTTGCTTGGCCGTGGGGCAGTTTTCCTGCCCCAGCGTTTCCGTCGCTCTTCTCTTTTGGGAGACAACGGGGCAAAATCTGCCCCATGGCTCTTCCTGGCATGGCGGGGGCTGCAGCAGCTCGGCCTCCCCCCGCTGCCTCCCCTTCCGTCACCCCACTGCAAAACTTTTGGGCAGACGCAACCTCTCTCTCTGTCACTCAGTTTCTGGCACAAGGGGAGGGCGATGGAGCCGGTCCCGGGGCTGACTCCCCCTCAGCAGCCCGGGAAATGGTTCATTTCAAAAAGCCTCCCTGCTTTTTCCCTGCCTGAAACTGCGAGCACAGGCCTGGGAAAGGCTAACCAACACTGGGGCTGCCCCATATCCCAACACCAGAACGGGTACCGGGGGTGAACTGACCCCGTGGGCTCTGCTTTGCCCTGAGGCTGCGTCGCCAGGCTGGCAAAGGTAGGACACCCCAGTAATTTGGGTGGCGTTGGGCTGCTCCCCGCCCCTTGCAGAATCTGTCCCTCTGCTTTTCGATATCCTTCTGGTTGTTTTGAAGGACAAGGATTATGAATTCCACAGGTGACTTCCCTGCAACGCCCTTTTCCAAAAAAATACCTCTCTCAACATGCCAAGAAATCCTTTTGCGCTTTTATGGAGCTTTGCCTAAAGTTTCCAGCAGCCTGTCCGTGAATTTCATGTTCTCACAGGTTTCCCGTGTCAGGGGTTTGAGGGACACTCTGCGGTGCTGCAGAGACACTCCCTCCCTGGTACCACTTTGCAAACCCCCCCGTCAAATAAGGTTCTCAATCTCAAGTGAAAGCAATTCTTTGAGTTCCCGATTCCTCTTGGAAATGGAGCTTTGAGTGCCAAAGGGAACTTTCCACGGCTGGAGCTGGGAGGCACCAAAGCACCCCACAGCCACAGTCGCACACCGGGGGGCATTCTCCAGGGGGGCTGTGGCTGCTCCTGGGGGATGCTCCTGGCTCTGGGGAAGTGCTTGTAGAAGCCACCATCACCTCCCTCCCCACCGCCCCTGGGCCAGAGCAGGGCCAAGCCAAACCAAACCAGCTCCATTCCCTGGAGTCTGCACGGTCCTGACACCCCTCACCCTGGGGTTCATGCTGGGGCTCCCACTTGTGCATTATTTGTGCATTGGAAAAGAAAAGGCTGGAGCCTTAACGGGAGAGGAACCAGATTAGAGGAGGAAAACGCCTTGTGGGAAAGGTGAACAGTTTCACAAGCACTGAGTGCGCTGTGCAGGACCAGTAAATACCAGTAACCACCAGTGAGGACGCTCCCTCCTGCTTTCACTGGGCTGCATTTAAATAGAGTTTAAATCTTGAGGCTCTCTTTGGAGGAGGAAGAGCACGGCGTGCTTAGCCCAGTCCGTAGCTAGCTCTAGATGTCTCAGGTTCTCATCCTTCTGTTCGGCACTTGTCTGACGATGCTTACGTAGCACTTTGAACCCCATCCCTCCCGTCCCATTCCTCCCCTTAGAAGCTTTCGGTCTGGTTTTCTTACGCCGCGCAGAGAAACGCTGACTTGCTTTGAGGGTCTGCTCCTGGTTTTGCTCGCTGTCCCCGAGAAGTCGCTTGATTCTGTAGACGTCGTCGTTCGCGTGGGTGTTGATCTCCATGAGATCTTTCAGCAGAAGATGCAGTGGCTGCTGTCAGCTGGGTTTGGCATTTTTGTGTTTTGGTTTTCTTACTTGAAGCTGTGACTTCCCTTTTTGACCTAGGTTGATGTGTAGAACTCTTGGGATGGAGTTGGGAGGCAGGCAGGGCAGGGAGGAGCTCCAGGGACGTGTCTGTCCCCACGCCAGCCCTGCAGGGAGGGCAGCGGGGCCTGAGCCAGGCCTGGCACAAGGTTTGCCAGAGGCTCCTGTGCCCTCGGGGACACTCCTCGTGCCGGGCTGTGACATCCTCCTGCAGCACCCTTAGCAGCAACCGGGCTTTTAAAGCCGCTGTCCCAGCCCGGGGTTTCTGCCTGCACTGTGTGTGCCGTGCCCCCTTCAGCCCCCAGACTGTCCCCAACTGTCCCCAACTGTCCCAACCACCTCGGAGGGGTTTCCACTGCCAGCAGTGGGTGAAGGTGTCCCTCTATATGTACTGCAAAATGTTTTGTGCTTGTAAGTGACACACACACACATATATATACATATATAAAAGGGATTTTTATATATATATATAGAGAGAAGGATCCTTAACTGACACTAAAATTGCTGGGCAGTGCATTTTCCTTTCTGATCCCACCGTTTCCATGCACATTGACTTCTCCTGCTCTCGGAGGGATTTGCACAGGGAGCAGAGGGGGCTCAGAAACACAGCGGGGGGAAACGGGGGGAGCCCCTGGCTGTGTGCGGGGGTCTCGCCTCTCCTGGGCATTGCTCCCCTTCTCCCTGGGGTTTGGTCCCTTGCCTGCTCCTGCTGCCCCCGGCTCAGACCCCTCCGTGGCCTTGGTGGGAGGCAGGGGCAGGTCCAGGTCGGGGAGTCCTGGCAGCGGAGCGAGGAGGGGACCCTGCTCCCCCCCCCCCAGCTCCATCGATGTGGCCCTGGGGACCGCTGTGCGGAGCTGCTGCTCCCTCTGGGATTTCCTCCTGGAAAGCTCTTGGCAAGTACTTGTGTCCTCCTGACCCCCCAAAGGCCAAGCACAGGGTTACTCTCAAGCACAACAGGAAAGTGCTTTTTTTCCTGAGCGGGACGGGGGGATCCTAAGCACAAACTTGGTTTCTTTCTGGAGTTTTGAGGGTCTTCAGGGTGAAGGGGCCAGGGCACGTCGCTGGCACCAATGTGGGCTGGGGTTTCTCGGCTGTTTTTGGCTGCCAGAGGTGCTCGGCACTGCCAACGGGTGTCAGACCCGGTGGGGGCAGAGCCCAGCCCCTCTGCACAGCCCCCCCTCACCCCGCTTCGCTCCTGTCCCCCAGGGCCAGCAGCGTCTGCCCTCCCCGGCCCCACAGCATGCTCTCATTATGTTTAATGAATGTAGCACTGCGTATATCCTGCAAAGGGAAATGCTGAATTTATATCATTAGAATGTGAAGAGAGTTTATAGAGTGAAAATAAATCTTGAAGAAATGTATCTGACAAAGTTTATTTTAGCAGTGGGTGAAGGGGCCAGGGCACGTCGCTGGCACCAATGTGGGCTGGGGTTTCTCGGCTGTTTTTGGCTGCCAGAGGTGCTCGGCACTGCCAACGGGTGTCAGACCCGGTGGGGGCAGAGCCCAGCCCCTCTGCACAGCCCCCCCTCACCCCGCTTCGCTCCTGTCCCCCAGGGCCAGCAGCGTCTGCCCTCCCCGGCCCCACAGCATGCTCTCATTATGTTTAATGAATGTAGCACTGCGTATATCCTGCAAAGGGAAATGCTGAATTTATATCATTAGAATGTGAAGAGAGTTTATAGAGTGAAAATAAATCTTGAAGAAATGTATCTGACAAAGTTTATTTTTTATGTAGAGAGGCGGTGCTTTGTAGTTCCTGGTGGCCTATGTCTGTTGTAAATAATGTACATTTAATTTATTGCTATGGTAGCAGATTGTATTTGTTATGTATAAAACTAAAGGTTCACAAATGTATATTTTGTTGCTTAACTGTGTCTTTGCAAAATTCACAATAAATAACATATTTTGTGTCCATATGTGTACTACGCCGGGTATGTCCACGAGGTGACTGAGCTCTTTGGGAACAGACAGTGATTTTTCCATCCCTGTAAAAACCAGGGGAAGCCATAGACCAGGGCTGAGCCGTTACTGGTGTGACGCCAGGGGAGCTCACAAAAAGTCACAGAGGGAGAGGAGCGTCCCAGGGCCAGGAGGTGTAAATTGGGACCTCTCTGCTGCTGTTCTGGCGCTGGGACCGGATCAACAGAGGACCCAGCCTCTCTTTTACAAATGCTTAGCAAGTTTAATCAAGCGAACCGTTCTGTTTGAACTGGAATTAGTGTCACATAAAGCTCAATGTAAACCGGTCCCTCAGTGTAAACTGGTCCCTGTCAGCAGCCAGCCCACATGTGGAAAGAAAACAAACAGGCAGCAATTGAGTTACTCTAACCCAGCTTGGTTTACCTTGGGTCGTGGGGCTCCAGCGTCTTGGCTGCCTTTGGACGTCCTCTGTGAGCTAACTATGAAATTGGATTTTCTCTCTCCAGCTCCTCAGGCTCCTTTCAAATCCCTCTAATTTCCCAGATCTCTTCCTCCCAGGACGCTAAGAAAAAAGCTGTTATTGTTTGGAGGCAGCGTGTCTGGTACATTTTCCCCACGGCTCAGGCTGAATGAAACACAGAGCTATTACCCGGCCCGAGTTTTTTAACGTTTTGTGACGAGGGGAATGTACCCATTAATTTGTACCTGTGAGAATAAAATACTTGCCTTTGCCAGGAAAAAAAAATTCCACAGCGAGGAGCATTTTGTTCACCCTCAGCAGCCTCCCAGCTCGGGTGCCTGATGCCCCCAGACCCTGCAGCAGCCCCGGCTCACGCCGCAGGGATGCTCAGGTGCCCAGGAGGGCTGAGATGGGGTCCTGGGTGGGTGCTGGGGGTTGCCAGGGGGGTCCCAGGGGGGTGCCAGCTGCAGTAGTGAGGGGACCTGCTGGGGCCACGGCTGCTCTGACCCAGGGGCAGCAAAGCCAAGCACAAACTGCCTGGGAAAGGGGCTCGGGCAGCACCTGAGCTGCTGCCAGTGCCAGGGGTGGGGGGGGTCACCCCAGCCCCCCTGAAACCAAAGGGTGAGGACTTTGCTTTGAGCTGCACAGACCCACCTACAGCAAAGCCTGAGCCACGGGGACACAGCCATCAGAGCCACTGGCTTCCACCAGGAAGGGCAGATGAAGAACAATATAAAACCTAAAAAAAAAAGTTCTGTTTCTCCTAACAGACCTTTATTGATGTAAAAATTTTTCTCGGTTACCCAACTATAAAACCTAAAAAAAAAGTTCTGTTTCTCCTAACAGATCTTTATTGGTGTAAAAATTATTCTCGGTTACCCAACCCAGATTCTGCCCTTGTCCAGAGGATGGACACCAGCACTGAACCCGTCTGTCGCCAAATCCCATCCCTGGCTAAAACCAAGAAAGTCCAGCGCAAGATGAAGCCCCTCCTTCCTCTGGCCATGGTCAGGTCCTGGTTTCCTCCGAACAGAACTGGAGCAGCGGCGGGTGCTTCGCAGGGGCTGGCAAGGGGCAGCTCCCCACTCCTGCCCCACACGCACGGCATCGGGGAGGAAAGTAAGTTGTGGGGATTCGGGCAATCTGCTGGAGATATTGATCCTCTCTTGAATTTTTCACTTGTACTTTTTGTTGTTGTTGTTGCAATGAATCAGAATCAACACTTTTTGTCTTTTTATGGCTTTTTTTGGTCAGCTCTCTTCTCCCCTGACCATATGACACCACCACCCGAGCCATGCTGTATCCTTTCCCATGCCAAGGCCTTCTTCCTCTGCATGGACCTATATTTCAAAGAAAACAATGGTGAAGGAGCTTCACTATATCTGAGAATCGTATTCCTTTGTCAAAATTAGCCAACTGGTGCTCATTTTTGATAAGAAAATAGTCTAAAATCCAAGTAGGTTATCAAGAAAAAATGGAAATATACACTGTTCAGGCAATTTCAAAAGATCCAACTGGACTGGTTGTGTTTTTGGTTGCCTCCTGCCAGAATTTAAATATATGGCACCTGAGCAGTTTCCATGACTTTCCAGGTCATCAGTGACATGCCAGACTTGCCTGCATGAAGAGGGAGAACAAAAGACTTGGGGTGAGCCATCAGGGGTGGTCCAGGCCAGTCACACCAACCGTGGAGAAAGCAGCTCCCCACCTTTGGAGCAGATGGTCAGGAGACACAGGAGAGCTCTGTGCATCCCCTGTCCTCTGAAATCAGGAGAGGAGAGGAGCCCACCCCGACACTGAGCAACCTTTGACATTTTCCACGTCAGAGAGGGATATGAGATCTTTCCTCCCACTCAGCCTATTTTTGGCCAAGGACAACACACCACCTGGCACAGAGGGCCTTTGCTGGCTACCCCAACAGGCTGCTCTTGGGATCTGCTCATCATAGTTTTATGTGCTCAAGCCGGGGGCAAGAATTACCGAAGGAAAAGAAGTTTCAGAAGAAGACAAGACTGAACAGCAGCAGATGGCATAAGGATGCAGATCAAGCATTCATCGGGCCCTGCATTTTTTGTAAGTTCTTTAGAGGAGCTCTGCTCACCTGGTGGCCACTGGAGGTCCCGGCTCTAGTAAGGTTTGGGCTGGAGGGTAAAAAAAGTAATGAATTAGTGTAGAGTAAAATGGAAACCACCAAAAGTGTTTTGGGTAGAAAACGGGCAGCAAAAACCACACCTACCTTAACTGTGCTCCTCACTAGGGGAGGGAAAAAGGGGGGAAAAAAGAAATTGTGACTAAAAGAAGGATGAAGCACGGCTTCCACCTCCCAGCACTGGTAGCCCAGTTTGGCAACATGGGGCCTGGGCAGAGCCATGGCCACCCACCATGGGGACAGCTGGCACAGCAGAGTCCCTCCCTCCCTCCCCACAGCCGGATCGGGCAGCATGGGGGGCTCTCCTACCTTTGTGAAGGTACCAAAGGGCGACCAGGAGGCTGCCGGCCAGGCCGAGGAGCAGGAGCAGCCAGGCTGTGGAGGTGGCTTCTGCCCAGGAACAAAAGAGAGAACAATGGCAGAGACTCACGACCCTGGCCACGCTGGCATCACGTGCAGGGGACAGGGACACATCCCAGGGGGCAGGCGGTGACCCCGCAACCACAGTCGGGCTGCAGGACATTTCATGGGGGCCACTGGTCCCACTGAATTAAAGGCCAAATTTAGATTTACCCCAGACACCCCAGCATGAGGTTTCCACTGATACTTGGCCTGACGTGATGTCCTCATTCAGTTCTCTCTGCAAGGTTTAGCTCTTATGTTGCACAAGACAAAAAAAAACCCCAAACCCTCATATTTCAAAGCTGTTTGAGGGAGTTCTCTGCTTTGCTAAGAGATGCTTCAAAAAAGACCCAGCTCTTACTAATGAAAAAGACTGTTAATTATGGCCAGGAACTGGCTTCCCTCAGAAATTGATATCTTGGTAAAAAAAGCGGTCTGCTTCATTTATTGAATTTGAATCAAGGAGTCAGTTTAGTTGTTTTTATCAAGCTGTCAGAAAGTCTGATGAAAAATTGATTCTTTTTTGGATTTTTTTTTTTTTTTGAGAAGAGCAGTGGAAGGGAAGAGTGAGAAAGGGGGAAGATCAGTAGGAAGTTCCCTCCCCACCCCGCAATCCCAGGGGTGCAGTTGCAGGGGACGATGTCCCGGGCGAGCAGCGTACCTCGCACCTCCACAGCCACGCTCCTCCTGACGGGGGACGGCAGGCTGGCGTGGTCCACCCAGCACGTGTACCGGTGCCCGTCGTCCTTCAGGGAGGCGGTGAGCAGGAAGTATCTGGAGAAGCTGTAGGTGCCGTTGCTGCTCTGCCGGTGGCTGCTGGAGAGAACGTTCTTCACGACATCGGGGACCTTCCAGGAGTCCTTGGGCTCCCGCAGCCACTGCACGTGGATGTCGTGAGGGTAGTAGTGCCTGACGGTGCAGACCAGCTCGTGCTGCTCTCCTTCCACCAGCGACAGGGAGTTAACGTTGATGGTCACCGTGGGTTTTTCTGGTGAGTGAAAGTTTATTACGCTGCTGTCTCTCAACGCACAAATTCCATCTCCAGCATTAAACAAAACCAAACACAGTTTTCTATGCTGTATCTGAGCACTCTCCATCAGTCTTAAAAACAATAAAATCCCAAGCCCATGGTGTTACCTTCTATTTGCAGCTGGATCATCTGTTCCAGGGTGAGGGAGGCCACTGACACCAAGCAGGAGTAGGTGCCTTCATCTCTCACTTCTATATTTCTGAGCAACAGCGAAGCGTTTCCCTTGGGGATTTCCTCCAGGACCATCTCAGCTCGGGGGGCCAGGCCTTCCCCCCGCCTGCTGGCCCCGCTGTAAGCCAGCAGCCGCTTTCGGTGCCCCCCCTTCTGCTGCAGCACCCACTGGACGGAGACCTCTGCGGGGTGGTCGGTGGAGAAGGTGCAGGGCAGCCAGACGTCCCGGGCCAGCCCCGAGCGGCAGCAGGCGGGCGAGCTGTGAACCAGCAGTGGGGCTGGGGAGACACGGTGAGGGGTGGGGGGACACGGTGAGGGGCTGGGGGAA
>NW_015090764.1:2995868-2999978 GCF_001431845.1 Calidris pugnax
GAGGCTGTTACTGCAGCCCCTGCGCGGCCGGTGACGGGGCACCCCCCCGACCCCCCCGACCCCCCGCTTTGTTCACAGCCCCGGGACAGGGCAAGTTCGGCTGCGGGTCCGTTAGCCACGGAGGTCACAGCCTAATACTGCCAAAAAGGGGATTTTATAACCCTTTTCTTCTGTCCCTGCGCCCCTGCCGTGTTACGCTTTGTTCTTGTCTCATTTTCTGTGACAGAATAACAGATTTAAGAACTTCTCCACCACACTGGTGCTTTGGAAGTGACTGCAAACCCAAAGGATGTGAGGGAACGTGCAGAGGGACCGGGCGTGACCTCGGCACCGGGGAGGGCTGCGGAGCATCCAGCACTGATGGCAAATGGGGCTCAGCTGAGCGGCCAATTAACCGGGGGGAGGGGCTACAAAAGGCAGCTGGGGGCCAGCAGCAAATTTGGCTGTTTGTCGGGGGTGCTGCAGGGCTGTCCCTCTCTGGGCTCCCGGGCCGAGTTTCTGCTCCGTTTTATCTGCCTGGACGGAGTGAGGCTCAGAGAAGTGCTCCTGATGGGGTAAGCAACCAATTTAAATAATATTTTTGGTTTTTCACAAGGGCTGGGGAAAGGCTGGTGTGAACCAAGGGAGCACCCGAGCAGCTCGGTGTGTGGGGGTGCAGGTGCTGGTGGTGGGCTCTGCAGCAAGGCCTGGCGCTGGAGCCCTCGGGGGGGGGCTGCAGGGGATGGGGCTGTGGGTCAGGGCTCCAGCCACCACATCGGGGGTGGCTTGACCTCAGGGGCTTCCTCCTGCTGTTTCGGGGTGCTGCAGATGTGTATCTCTTGATAAGATAACACTGGGCCTCGCAGGGGAGGGTTAAGCAACACAAGGCTGTGGTCCGTGATGAGAACTAGAGTCTTGTTCTGCTCTGACCCTGGCTCACAGCCCCTCTGCACACCCCAGCTCACCACCTCCGGTGGGTTTCTGCACCAACCCCCCCACCCATAACCTGCTCACACGGCAGAGCCTGCTCCGAGAAACACCCTGTGTCTGCTGGAACCCGAGATAAGGCTTAACGGGTACGGCTGTGTTAGAGCTGTGGTGGTTTAAGTATTTACTGTCAGGGCTTTTAGTGGTGATGGTATGGAATTGTATAAATAGGGAACAATTATGCATTTGAGAAGCTGTTTTGAAGTTATTAGCTTCTTTAACGTATGCATAATCCTCAACACAAGGGAGAACATATGCTTTTTAATAAAAGCATGTTGTCTTACAGTGTTAAAAAGCTAGCTTAAACTATTTGTAAACTCGGGTGGCTTTTAAAAATAGGCTGGAGTGCATAATCACAGAAGTGCAGGAACTGAATATGGGGAAGTGACATGGAGATGACAACATGGAGGTGTTGCAATGAGTAAAATCAGATTGTGACTCTGTAATGCCCTAGTGTAAATGGGGAGGAAAATGCAGGTTTCATCTACGTAAACCTTCTGAAACGGTCTCAGGTTTGGAGTTTGGGGTGCAGCTGAAATACAACAGAGGTACCTGCTCACCCACGAACTCTTGGGACAGCTGCAATGCCCTGACCAGCGTGGGTCCCTCCCACACTTTGGGGGTATGATGGTCTCAAGGGGAAGGTTACTTTTTCTGTTACCTGAAAAGTGGAATTGCTCCCCAATGCCTGGGAGAAACTGTCTGGGATTTGGGTTCTCTTTCTCTTCCTGGTCTCGCACAAGGAAGGCTGTCATGGTGTACTTCCCACCCGTGTGGGTTATGGTGCACGTGAACCAGGAGTCGGAGCTGCTGGCTCTGATGTCTCTGCCAGGCCAGACGACCTGGGTGCCTGCTGTATAGTAAGGGCTGATCCTGCAGTCGAGCATCTCCGTATCCTCATTTGCGTACGGAAGAATATCCCCTGAGGACTCTGTAAGGAAAGACATGTAGGGGCTTGTTTTGATCCCAGTCCATCTACTTCTGAGCAAACCCAGCCCTGTCTGGCCCCGCTCTGCACATGGTCTGTCTCACCATGGATTAACAGCTCCTCCATGAGCTAACCCTGACCCTTCCGTCCCGCTTCTGCAGTGCAGCATCCCCCTGATGTGGTGACAGAGGGTCTGGGGGCTTCCCCTGGAGGAGGAGACAGCCAGTTGCTGTTTTATTCAGTCTGGGGAAAACTGTGTGTCACCTGAAACCAGGCTCTCACCAGGTGATGCTCTTAAGTTCAAGGACAAGTCTTCACAGGAATGAGAAATCCAGCCAGGCACTGAGTTTTGAAATGCTGATTATTATTATTTTTGTATCTTTAGTACCTAAACCACAGTGAATCTTAGGGAAAAAATACTCCAAGAGGCAAATGTCTCTTCTGAATCTGTCAGAGCATCCCTGGCTGGTTTCCCACTGTGGATGCAACTAGTGCCACCTCAGGTCGGGCATCAGTCCCGAGCCCACCCTGGGCCCCGCAGAAAGGGGCTGGGGGCACCTCTGCTCTTCCTTGGTGCTGGGCTGAGGGCGGTGGGCAGCGACCACAGCTCTCACCCCTCTTGTGGGATGCTGTCTGACTTCTCACCCTGAGGAGGAGCAGGACTTGCTCACCTGGCTTCAGCAAATCACTCACCTTGGACAATAAAGGAGGGGATTTTGTCTGGAGGAAGGTTTTCTGGTGGAAGCCTCTGACCATCCCTTGATCCCGTCCCCCTCAGCAGCAGCCGCACGTGGATCCTGACGAGCTCCGTCTCCCTCGACAGGGGGATGGACTTGCTGGTCTCGAACACGCAGGGGAGCTGCCGGCTGCTCCCGAAACCTGGGCCCGATGCTGTGATCCCCCTCAGGGTCCCCACGAGGCCTGAAAGACACGCCATGCACACACAAGCCATTTTTAGAATGTCATGGTTGATCTTGAGATAGTAACAAAACAAAGCTTACTAATAGCAGAAAAACTGTGTGGCCAGTGCCCTACGGGTGTTATGAACCCTTTGGCTCGCAGCAGGCTGGTGATGGTGGGAAACACTTAAAAAAATATTAAACTTAATACTCAAATACTCTCCTTTCATTAAAATGTAACTTGCTCAATGGGTAAAGCATTTTTATGTGGGTGGGGTATCTATTTGTATCTGAAGGAGCTGTGCAGCTGCCAGCACCTCAGCCCTTTGCCCCTGTGGCTCCCAGGAGCTGGGGCAGCAGGAACTGGGGAAGCCCAGCCCTGGCACCCACCTCCTGTGGGGCTGGTGGCCAGCGACAGAGACCGAGGTTGCTGCTTCTCCTCAGTGCAGAACAGCAAAGTAACACCAACCTGCAGAATATCAAACCTGCAGAATACTTCCTGATCACAGAAAACACATTGGCAAAGCCTTGAATCCCATTGCTGTAAGGGCAGTGCTTTTCCATGGAATTCAAGGCTCAATCCAGCCTGGATGGTAATGTTACAGGGACTGTTGGTAAGAACATCGATTTTTAGGTGTTCTTAATTACTCTGAGTTTCTTAGGGGGAGCTGTGTGAAGAAGCAGGAGCAGCAAGGTGTGAATGTTGACTCATTCTGGTCTGCAGCAGGGCTATACACAACCACAGTCATTTTTGCTCAATGAGACTTTCTGAACTGGCAGAAGCAGGAGAGACACTTGGGGACAGGGAACCTGCTGGAGTGAGAAACTGCAGTGTCGTGGCGGGGAGGGGCTGTTAAATCAGCCGGGGGATAGAGGAGAGGGGGTGAAGCTTTAACAGACCAAAGCGAAGCAAAAGACTGGGAAGATGCGCCCATTGTACAGATGTGAAGGCAGCAATGGCGCAGGGCGGGATGTCCCCGGGGGTGCCCACAGCCGCTCCGTGCTGGGGGTGGGCACCGCTGCCCCACGGAGCCCCGGGGCGGTGGGACCTGCTCCTCTGTGCGGGGCAGAGGCGGGACCCGCATTCGCCAAACCCCGCTCCGACGGGGCGCCCCTCGCTTCGCCCAGCGCCGAGGGGGGCCTGCGGGACCCGGCAGCTTCTTCATGAATGGACTTTTGGGTCCGTTTCACGGCTGGAAACGTGGAGGGTTTTTGCGAGTTTTGGGGCTGCTGGAACCCTCCCGGGGCCTTAGTCCCCCCCGCTCCCTCCCCGCGGGAACGCGCCCCGGCCCCCCCGAAAGCCCCGGGGACCCGCCG
>NW_015090764.1:2999988-3119138 GCF_001431845.1 Calidris pugnax
GGTGGGGGGAGCCGGTGGGAACCCCTCGTCCTGCGGGAGGGGGGGGGTCGGGGAGAGGGGTCCCCCCGGAGCAGGAGGGACCGCACATCCCGGGCCCTTCCCCGCTCCCTGCTCCGGGGGCACTTCCAGCCGGTTTAATCAAAAAGGGGGATTTTCTGGGGTTTCTTCCCTGCGCTTTCAGTGGCAGGGGTGTATACAGTAAAAGCAAAACTTTTTTTTTTTTTTTTTTTCATAATTTAACTGGTCAGTAAAAACTGAGATGCATTCATTTAGTGCACAGGCCATCAAATACTCAGCTTTGAGATTAATCCAGACAGCAAGTGAAACCAGGAGTTCCTCATCTACAGAGCAGTACCAACCTTGAGAGGCCTAAAAGTTTTAAAAAATTTAAAAAGCTGTAAAATTAAATAGTGTGAAATAATGTTGGCAGTTGAAGATAAACAAGCGGTTTAGACGTGCGTTTTAAAGGTACAGAAATAATTTCTACACCCAGCAGTTGGGCAAGATGGGAATTAATGTTTGAATATTCCAGGCAGAATTTGGAAAGTTGCGCAAACCGTAAATCGGGGTGGGAAGGAAACTGTAACTCTCTGGGCACTCCTGGAAAACTCCTCAAAACAAGGATTGCTTCACTCGCTCTTACAGTTTAAACAAACTGTGAGTGTTATGGAAACAATCACCTAAATCCAGGTTTCAGAGGATTTGGAGGACAGTAATTGAGCTAAATTGTTCACTTTTATAGATGAGATTGACCCAATCCTTAAATAATGGGCTTGAGAGGGCTCAGCTCCTGGGAGTCTTCTCATGGGGTGAAACGCAAACCCCCTATTGCAGGTCCTTTTCCCAGGAGGTCACTGAGCTCAGTCTGATCACAGAGATCTCTACTTTGGGGTTACGGTTTCTGAACAGGAAGCTCTTCTCATTTTAGCTGAAGAACCTTCTTCAGTTCAGCCCCAGAATATTTAAGACACTCGCCATAATTTATTCCAGCAGTAGCTGCAGTTACGATGTGCTGTGTACACAATTTCCCAGCTCAGTCTTATTCCATATAATTTTGAACTTGAGATGCTCCAATCAGGATCCTAATTTTGCAGGCTCTGTCTGTAGACAGATACACATGATGAGTGGCACTCTGAAACTCTGCTGCTTTTCCTTTTCTTATGAACTATGGAGAACCCAATCAAGCGTGAATCCAGCCATAAGAGGAAAATATAAATAATCATTACAGCATTTACCTCCTAGAGGTTTATTACTAGGTTACTTACTGAATTAAGATGCTTTTGGGATGTGCCCAGGAAGCACTGCAAGGCAGAGCCATGCGCATTGAACTGAGCATCACCTCAAACCTTTCCCTGGGGAAAGGCTCGGGATGACACGGGAGAAACACAGCTCTCCCTGTTCACAGACTGTAATTCCGGTCTCGTTAATTCATTGATCAGGAGGGTTTGATATTTATAGCCAGATTTAAGGGGAGAAACGCAGCTCTCCCTGTTCACAGACTGTAATTCTGGTCTCGTTAATTCATTGACCAGGAGGGTTTGATATTTATAGCCAGATTTATACTTCGGTTCGATTTTTTTTAATAATAATGGATGTTTATTTCTCTCATCCATTACATGTCATCCCATAAGCTGTATGAATTTATGGAAAACAAAGTGAAGCTGATGTACTTTCTTTGTAAAATTAGAAGGTTTTGGCACATGTGGGTGTCTTAAGCACACAACTCAATATGCTGTTGAGCTACTGGAAATGTAAATCTCTCAGTAGTTAATTTCAGCAGTGACTGTGTTCCCTCGTGGGTGGGGAAGAATTTTCCAGTTTCGTTCCTCGGAGCTCAGGAAACTCAGCAGTTTACTCTTCTGTGCAGGAGGTGGCACTGGAAACACAGGAATGAGGGCCTTGTCCTCTGCTTGCCTTTACAGAACAGGCTGGTGTTTGAATAACGCCTTGTCAGTGGGTTGTTCTCACCTTCAGAGAAAAAAGCTCAGCCTCTTGCTGAGGAGTAATTCCCCAGGGGCAGGGTTCTTACCTTCAGAAAAAAAAGCTCGGCCTCTTGCTGAGGAGTAATTCCCCAGGGGCCTTGCACTGGCGTGGGAGGGGATTCCTGGGGTGTCGGTAGGTGCCCTGGGCCCATCCCAACGGCAGCGCAGCCGGGTGACTGTGAAATGTTGGGGTTTCCGGCCTGTACCCCCAGAGCTCTCGAACAAGCCCCAGAGCTAATGGAAGTCATCACAGGACATGTTAAAAATGTGTCTGAGCTCCACAGATGAGTTGGCATCTGATGTAAATCTCATACCCTGTAGGCTCAGGGTACCAGGACACATGCAGGGGTGTCTGCAGCTCCTCAGGCCCCGCTGGTGTGTTTGCAGTCGCATCTTTAAGCACTAATTTGACGTCTCTCTTGCCATGGCTCAGTTGTCTTATTTAGACAGTGCTTTCCATGTGCGTTACACTTCCCAGGTAGGAGACAGGGCTCCTTCTGCAGAAAGCTCCTGCAAAGTTGGAAATGACGATGCAGTGAGTAGTTCAAGCAATGCAAGGAAAAGAGATAAATAGTGGTGTTCTTGTTCTTACGTTGCTGGATAACAGGAGCACACACTGGAGACTGCCCTTGGCTGTACATACAGCTCTTCAGTGTCAATAATGGCAGTGAGGCTTCCACATGGGTGACCCCCCAACGGGACAGGGGGACAGGTCTCAGGAGAGTTGTTACGGAGCCAGCTGCCACGTGCAGAATTAGTGCTCCTTGTGCCATCTACGTTACCTGATCAGTTTAATGACTTTGGCTCTGCACCTATAAACGGTGCTGCCGTTCGTGTGGTCTCTGCTGCTTCCCAATGCCGTTGGGGTGGGGATCTGTGGGGAGGAGAGGCATCAGGCAGCAAAGTGGGTTTGGAAATTGTGCACTTGTGGAGGTGTCTCAGCACTGTCTGTGCACGCCATTAGCCTGAGGACAACTGCCCTTCCCTTTAAAACGGAGTCAGGTCTCGACTGCTCATGGCACGGCCAGCCCTTGGCAGAGAGTGTCTTGTCCAGATTCCCCTGGGAGACCCTGTGGCTGCCCCTCGGTTTAGGAACATCGCTTTCCACTGCCATTGGAAGGTTTTTCTGCAGCTGCTTCATTCTCCGCACTAGTTCTGACCAAACCCAGCGTTTTCTAGGAAAGCTGCTTCCCTGCTGTCACCATGGAGATGATGCCTCCTCTCCTCTCTGGCGGGGGAAGAGGGAAGGAGTCATTCCTGCTCTCCTGCCCCAGCTGGAGACCAGCCCCAGTGTTTGCAAAAGCACTTCCATGACTTGATCCGTATTATCAAAAGTGCCTTAAATGGCACTGCTGTGGCTTCTCCCTTGGCATGCACTGTCTTAAAACAATGTATTTGGACTACTTTTAACAGCTGTAGTGTTTAGTTTGGAAGGCAGGAGAAGCTGTTCTGATGTCTTCTCTCTAATCTTAATTTGCTACTTGAGTGCTTGAGGACAGGAGACAGCGAAGGAGCTGAGCTATAAAAAGAAAAGGGCATGAAGGAGGAAGGGAAATGAAAAGCATTTGCCAAAAGACTCTGGAACTTGTACTCTGCAGCTCAGATCTGCTGGTGTTTGGAAGCTTTGCGTGTGTCTGTGGGGATTGGTGCTGTCCGGGCTGCGGCGGCCGCCGTAACTCCTGAGTGGGAAGGGGTGTCTGACTCCATCCACAGCTGTGGGTACCAGCAGCTTTTCCCTTGGGGTGCCTGAAGAAAACCCACCCAGGGCCTGGGAAGCCCATCTGGAATGCTGACAGCAGGAACAGGCACTCTGCTGTGGTGGTTGTGGTGGATGGGGGTCTCTGAGCTGCAGCTCACAGTCTGCCTGGGGAAATCCAACTGCTGGGCAAAAAATAAACCAGCAAATCTGTTCCTGGGACCAGACGGTGCCTGTGATGGGCCATGGATCTTGAAAGGCCTGAAGCATATTGTTCTGAGCAGCTGATCTGCTCAGAACAGAGGGCAGAGATTTTTATTCCTGCATTAAACTGAATTTAGGTGGTTTTGAGGGGGTGGAGGCCATGGGTGGAAAGAGTGGATTGAGTGCAAAGCTGCCGGTGGCCAAGAATTTGCCCGGCCTGTTCAGCACTGTCCTTTAATTGAGAGGTGACAAGTGACATCTTTCCAGCTCCTCCGTGCTAAGGAGGAGGGGGCTGCGTTTGAGTGGGTGGTGCAGAGGGGGTCCCTGGCTGTGCCGCCGAGAGCTGTCTCCTCCGGAGTCGGTTCTCCAGGAGGAAGGCTCATTCCGTAACTGCACGTCCAGTTAATGTGGAATCCAGCTCCCCATAAAACAGGACAAAAAGCTCGTTCAAGCTGATCTAAACTATGTGAATGGCAGGAGTGATGCAAAGCGGGTAAGGATGAAGCGCTTCCTTTGGAAGGGGGCACAGCCCTGGCATCCCCGTGGTGGGGCTGGTCCATCAGGAGCCACGGAGCCACGGAGCGGCAGCATCCCCTCGGCAGAGACGGGCCCCGCCGGCCGCTGCCCTTCTCCCAGCTCAGAGATAAACCCGAGCACGCCACGGAATGTAGGTGCTGAAGGTGAAAGAAAAATAAATCATCGGAGTTGTAGGAGCTTAGAGCTCATGTGCTTGGCTAAAAAGGGAATTTTAGTCTCCTAAATGTCTTCTTTTTTGCGATGTTGGGGATGCTGTGAGAGACCTCAAAAATCGCACAAGAGCAACTTCTCGGAAAGGGAACAGCTGCTCCAAGGGAAGGATCCGCACCACCGGTGTGCCGCGAGCTGGAAAAGGCAGGGTTGTTTTCATAGCGTTAATAAAGTTTCCTTTACAGCTTTACCAAATGCTACAATTTCAAATAATTTTGTTCCTAATTAGAAGAAACAAATTAGGCTTGCTTGAAATCCTTCCAGCGTTGCCTGACTCTGAGTTACCCACCGGCGGCTGCCGGGGCTCAGTGTTCACCTGCGAGTGCTGCGGGAGGGGGTGCAGGACCCCACCACCCACAGTCACCCCTCACTGTCGGGGGACCCCGTGCTCCCCCCCAGCCTCTGCCAGGGGAGATCTGGGGCCTGTGCTTCAACCAGAGGGTCCTGGAAGGTCCCTTGGACCCGGAGTCGTTCAGGATTGCACGCACTCTGCTTTGGGCTGGTTTATTTTCTTGAAACAGCCTTTCAGTGCCTTCTCCCTTCGTGTTTGTTTTTGTTTTCTGCCAATTAACTGAGCTGAAGCCTTTGCAGGTTCGTGAAGTCTTACCCCCACCCCAGTTTGGAAGAGGATTGGTGACAGATTCATCTGAACTTTGGCTCTTCTGAAGAGTTTGGTTTAGAGGTTAATCCCATAAGCAGCTCAGCGAGAAGGAAGGGTGGTGGAGGGAAGGCGATCCCGTCATAAGAATGGATTTAGGGAGCATATTTCCTGCAAAAACTAGGTACTTTTTGTAGTTAAGATTCTCACAGCAGTGTAATTTTCCAGTTAAGAGCCATGCTTTGCCGGCAGCGAGAGCATCCTGCCTGCACTCAGGTGCCCCGTGCGCATCCGGAGGGTTGGATTGGAGATTTGGGGGAGTTTTCTCCCACTTTAGCAACCAGCGACTGACTTTAGTGAGAGCTGAGATTCTGGAGAACAAGATCATAGCGTGGAGCAGGCGAGGACCTGTGCTGCTTGCGGTGGTGGTTGTACCCCCAGCCCTGCTGAGGACACAGCAGAGGCCAAGGAGCCACGGTGGGAACTCTCAGTGTCTGCCACCAGCACCCCCGGCCACCTTCTGCCCCCTCCTCTCGGGAGGGGGGTCCTGCTCTTTGTGAAGGCCTCGCCATGTGCAGGGGCTGGGTTGGGTGCCCAAGCTGGAACACAACCCGGGTTGTTAAATGTCCATGTTTCCTGACTCCTGCCTTCATGGGTGAGACCGTGTTTCGACCAGAGGAACCAAAGGCAGGGTCGCTCCGTGCGAGGTGGAGCTGCCGTCGTGTTGCCGCTGAAAGATACAGAGAGAAGATCATTGAATAATCGTGTGCTTCCAATAATGACAAACACGGGCTTGGCCCAGGCTCAGGAGCTGACTAAACATCTGGCAGTTCCCCTCGTCTCACAGCCAGTGCCACGGTCTTTAATTTCCGTGATGTTTTTGGCTATATTTCATATGGCCAATAGGAGAGGAAAGTCGGGAGAGGAAAACTAATAGATCTGTCTTTCTGTGCACGTGTGGCACCGAGACCCGTGGGACAAATTGTGTAGCTCTGTAAAGTGCTGGGCAGTGTGATAAATTGTCTGCTATATTGCATTCTGTCTGCTCATCCATCTCCCCCTGGATCCCCCCAGCATGGTACAGCCCCCCCCCCACCATTCCCATTAACCTCTTCCTGGGAAGGGCCCCCCCAACCTCCTGAGTTGCTACAGAAATGTCTGTCTTTAACCTCCAGATGCCATTTCCCCTCTGGTACCCGAAGTCAGAAGTTGGCTGTGATTTGGAGTATAGAAATGGCCATTTTGGGACACTCCAATCATACCTCTAATTCTGTTTTCTCTAACAGGGACAGAATTGCTGTTCTCTACTGCACTTTCTGGAGGTTTGGTGGAGAAGCAGAGATTGGGCTGAATTTGGCATGCTCTGTTTTCCCTCTCTTTCCTTTGCTTGAGGTCTTCCTGGTGGATGTTTTTTTATTTAACAAATTAAATGTGATGAGAATCAAGCACAGCAGTTCATAATTACTGTGTAAGGACTGACTCGTGTACCACTGACACCAGTGGGGATTGATAAGGGATGTCAATAGGCAGAGTTGTGTCTAAAGAGAGGGCTCTTCTCGAGGCAGTTCTGTTTCTGGAGAAGTGACCGCATTTACTGACAAGCAGAATTAATCTGTTGGGTTTTGTTTGCATGGATTTTGCAGGAGTAAAATCCAGCTTGTTTTCCATTTCTGCACCATGAGAACCATATTGATTTTTCTTCACTTCTGATTGTTCACATTAGTGGATTGCTTTTAAATAGTTGACAGAGAGATCATTCATTTTCCTGCCCCAACATATTTTACAGCGCCTTTCTTGTTTTATGTGTGTGTGTGTGGGTTTCCACAGTTGTACATCATATTGATCACATTTTGCAAACTGCAGTCCCCGTAGGAGTGGAGGAACCGCTCCTCGAGGGGGCTTTTCTCCCCCCCCGCCCCCTCCCCAGCAGCTCCAGCGTCGGCGCTTCGGGTTCCCCACCGGGAACCTGGAGATGAGGTTTGAAAAAGCCTCCGAGACAAAGATCAGAAAATGCCAAAGTAATGACATGACTGTGGGGAAATTGATAAGAGTCACAAGAGGTGTTGGTTAGTGACAGGTACTGAGGGAGGTCGCTGGGGTTCTGTCACTGTGGAATAAGGGGTGACGTGCTCTCCAGGGGACTCTGGAGTGTTCTTTTCACCCAACAGACACAATAAATGAGGAAACCTCCAGGCGTTTTCTCAGTGCAGAAGCCCCCAGGCTTCAAAATGCTGCCCCAGCCCAAGCACACACCAACAGCTATTTGAGGTTTGTGCCTTAAAATGCAGTATCTTGTTCAAACCCAGAGACTTGTCTGTCACACAGAAGCAAAGCGTTTCAGGGCTGCAGTAAAGGAGCAGACACCGAGTCTGATTTTTGTTTGAAGGTTAGTATTAGGGAACCCCCAGCTGACCATTACCCAGGGATGTCTGCAGCTGAAGTGGTGGTGCTTGTGTGAGCGTCCTCATATATTGCATAGACATGTCATTTTATTGCTAGAGTTTACCCCTACGGAGTGGAAAAGTGTAATTTTTTATGTTTGCAGATAGTGATATTAAACCCCAGGCCTCCTAAAATATGCAAGCTTGTCCTGTCTGGAATTTATGTCTGTCTCAGCAGGAACTGCACATACTGCACAAAGCTTTTGCCCAGAAAGGTTAAAAACATCTTGTCTGTTCAGCAAGACCATGACTGAGCTAGAAATAGTCCCGGTGCCTGGGGCAGGGGAAGGCAGGGGAATAGCTAAACCACCGAGTTCATTCAAAACAGAATATAAACTTTTCATTTGTTATATTGTCTTTTTTGGGGTTTTCTAGCCACATATTTTATCTACCTTTTGCTTTGAGTGTAGAACAGCAAACTTTGTGGAAAAGGATATTTATTTCTCATGGCTCTTTACACTGAAAAAATAATGGGGCCTTTTAGTGCTCATATTAGATGTTCTTAATATTGATTAAAGTATCATTACTACTATCAATCGGCACTATAATGATAAGAATATACTGTGGGTGAGCAGTGCCTTTCCCGTTGCTGCTCCGTGTGAGGAAACCCTGTGGGACCAGGAGCATCGTTCTCGGTGGCGGGTCCCCGGGCGCTGCCCTGGGCAGGACGGGCCGAGCGGGTACGGCCCCAGCTCCTGCCACCTCGCAGCACAGACGACCCAGGAAATCAACACCAGCATTTCATCCGTCTGGCTTATGCCTTAGGTGTAGCTCTAGGCTAAAAGATATTTTAAAATGGGATTTAAATGTGAATTTTATAGCTTCCAGGGCATTTACAATGGGCATGAAAGGCAGAACAAAACTCATCAGAGAGCTTGTTACAGATTTGGAACAAGGAGTTGTGCTAATGAAGGCTCACAAAACTGCCCTGGAACGGTCTGCTACTTGGGCATCGGTAGACATTTATGAATTAAAATATTTTTTCCTGGGGGCTAGTGACTTGTCTTCCCCAGAGGAAGAGACAGTAGTCTGGAGGTGATGTTCCACCACACTAGCAGGTCTCCTCCTGTCATTCTGAATGAAGCATCGAGACCTGTCTCACGGCACGTCTCCACGGGGGGAACAGGGGGTGGATTTATGAATGGTCCCACACGCTCCCTGTGCTTGTAGCTTTGTTTCTGGGGCATTGCCAGGGGACAGATTTAATTTAGTTCAACACCACCATACTAGAAAGCACTTAAATAAAATTAATGGCTAATGCAGCATTCCTCAGGAAGGAAGGGAGTGTGACTGCACCATGTTTCATCCTGTAAATACTTGCCCACTGCCCCCCTTCCCTCAGAGATGTGAACTCCCCGGACCCATAGCCATGGGAATGGAGCCATGGAGCTGCTCTCCTCCCCCCGGGTCCAGCCCTCGCCCAGAGGGACCCTCTTTCATGTCTCCTGTCATTTGGGCACTTGAATTCATCCCAGCCTGGACATTCCTGAAATAGCTTTATGGCTCTGGGGCATCACCAGCAGGAGCATCGGTGCCCTGGAGGGGATGTGATGGCCGTGGGATGAGCTGACCTCAGCAGAGAGCAGCTGGGGGGGCTGTTACACGTGGAGGGGCAAGACAAGGCAAAGGGGTTTTGGGGAGCCCCACAGGAGATGGGCTGACACTGGGATGAAGGCAAACTTGCCTGCGGCAAGTTTGCCTTCATCCCAGTGTCAGCCCATCTCCTGTGGGGCTGGTTCAGAGCTCAGGAGGGCTCAGCCCTTAGGAGCTGCCTTCCCTGGCACTGACCCCCGTCTCTTTGTGCACGGTTCTGTTAAAAAGGCTGCACAAATGGGTGAAGAGAGAGGTCGAGGATTGGCCCACCCCGAGGAAACTGAAAGTGCACAAAGGGAAGGGAGACGAAACCCTATGCTGAGGTTTCCTCCTGTGGAGGCATGTTTGAGGACATCCCTGTCCTCAGTTCTGCTGCTGAGGTGAGGATCCAATGCTGAGCCAGTTGTCCTGCCTCTTCGCATCCTTTCCCCCCCCACCATGTCCCCTCTTTAGGCTGAAAACCTTTTGGGAGCAGGAGCTGTCTCTCCCTATCGGCTTTTTTAGAACCTGGGGAGGGAGACGAAACCCTATGCTGAGGTTTCCTCCTGTGGAGGCATGTTTGAGGACATCCCTGTCCTCAGTTCTGCTGCTGAGGTGAGGATCCAATGCTGAGCCAGTTGTCCTGCCTCTTCGCATCCTTTCCCCCCCCACCATGTCCCCTCTTTAGGCTGAAAACCTTTTGGGAGCAGGAGCTGTCTCTCCCTATCGGCTTGTACAGAACCTGGAGCGATGGGGTCCTGGGTTCAGCGAGGCCTCCAGGCAACAGGACAACAGCGCTAATAATGAGAATTAATAACTAATTTATCACTTTGCTCTCAGTGAATAATCTCCAATAATCATGTACAATTTGCTGCTTCAGTGAATGCCCTGATAATAAACAGAGCTGGTAGAATAAAGTCACAGGAGTGAAAACCCCATGTAAAAGGAGTGAGGAAATGGTCAGGACTAATTAATTAAAAAAATTCCAGGGAATGTTGGTGCATAATCACTTGCAGTTTTGCCCAGTGGTAGTGATGGTTCGGATAAAGCAAACACAGGGGATAAAAAGGATATAAGGCAGATGAAAAGGGAAGAGAGCTCAGTCTCTTGTACAATTCTCGTTCAAGCGTCGGGTCCAGCTGGGATCCCGGCACAGACTGCGTGAGTTGGGGGGGCCTTTTTCCATCTTCAACCTCATTATGGGGTGGAGAAAGTGCAGTGAGAGAAAATGGCTTGCCACTGAAGCAATTAGGTGGGAATTAAATATTCACAAGGTCCAAATGATTGGGGCATTCAGACTGGAGATCAAAATCCAGCCTGCATGGGAAATGCAGAGAAAATTGCCATTTCCCGGGGTTTTGCATTGCTCGCAGCCGAGGGGCACTTTGTGCGGAACTGCCCGTAATAACTAAATGACACTTACTTTCCCCATTTGCTCCTGCCTCTCCTTTCCCCACCATTACTACATTGCTGGATTCGTAGGGCTGTGCCAGCTCATACCTGGAAGATCTGGCCCTTATTTTCATTTGTGTTCATTGCGAAGCTGTTTGTGGAAAGGCAGGTCCCGGCAGCAGGAGCCGCGGGGCCGCAGTGTTGTTACTGGAAACTGTGGAAACCCCCTCTCTGCTCCCAAATGGAAATGTCTTTCGGAAACAGATTTCACTCGAATTATATTGTTTTATTTGTAGCACAGTGTTTACAGTGCCTGCTCGCATTATCCCTCACTGATGTGTACTGATGATGCATAAGTCAGATTTCACAACGCTGAGAAAATTAACGCTTCAGAAGAATTTATCTCCGTGGTTATTGATGTTCTGTCAGTAGCAGCGTGCTAATATTGTCTCCAGAGAAACTAATGGCACTGACAAAAATCACTGAACTTCTGTTCTCATCTAAGTATCTAGATAAAAGATGGCATTTCTGCATGTGAGAAGCATTTTTGGCGATAGCAAACTATTCTCTGTTTTCCCCTTTGTGAGTTACAGGATATTTGTCACGTTTTTCTTTTTTCTGGCCAACTTTCTGAAGCACAGTTTGGCAGATGTTATTTACTCCTGCTTTGCTCTCTCATGTCTTTTTCCACGGAAGTATTAAAGCATTTAACTGTTATGTAGGCCACCGATTCCCATTACTTTAACTAGAGAGAACACCTCTGGGTACCTGGGAGGCCCCGGGTCTCCTGCCGGTCCCTGCAGCTCTGGTGACTGACACCATCACCCCCCGGCCCCACCTCGGCCCGAGGGTGCCAGAGCCAGGGGCTGCTCATCTGGGATGCGATTTGCAAATCCTCCCAAGCAAATCCTTTGGGAGAGACGAACCACAGTCAAAAGCTGGATGCAGCCTTTACCCAAAACTGGGGTTTGACGTGAGGTGAGACTTAATTTTATGTTAAATGTGATCATAAAGGCTTAGACTTCCAAGGCATCTGAAGAATAAAAAACCTAGTTCTTGTCAGATGCTCTAAGCTTCTTTGAACATGACATGCACAACTCCTGATTTTTAGGAACATCCAGACTGTGACCCGGAGTTTATAATCACAGGCTTTGGTGTGTTTGCTCCTGTCTTCTTCCATTGCTTGGTCAGGCTATAAGGTCGGGGTAAAGTCTCTTTGGAGTTTGTTCTCTCATCACCTTTCCCTATTAGCGCCGTGCGGAGACGAGCAGCTCCCTGTGAAGGTGGGGGTGAAGGGGTTTGCAGGCTCTGAGGGGGGAGCAGGGGATTCTCCACAGGGTGGAAATGACCCAGAGCTTCACCAAACAGACTCTGTGCCAGGTGGAGGAGGTTCTCTCTGCAGATGAGGAGCTGCTGGTGGTGACACCCCGGGGGTTGCCTGGCCATGGCCAAAGAAATCCTCTGTCCTCCTCAGCTTTGTTACTGAAAGGCTGGGGGGGGGGCGCAATTTTGGGTAAGAAGAGTAATTTTTTTTTCTGTGCACAGTGGTGACTTCTCAAGCATATTAATTAGTAGAAATGATGGAGACAGTCTTTTGAAAATAGGCCATTATTAACTGAAATGTCAACAGTAATAAACTTCCCAGAGGCATCCAGCAGCTGCTGGATTAGGGTCATAGTTTCCATCAGCTGTCCTGAGCTGGGGCTGATCAGGAGGCTGGTCCTCTGAGGAAGGGGATGTCTGTCCCTCCGTCCATCCATCCCTCTCTCTCTCCCTCCCTCTCCCGGTCTCCCTCCCTGGCGCAGTTTCTGGAGGGGCTGTTGGACCAGGGCCTCATCCTGGTCTTCATTTCTGCAGTGGCTCGAGTCGTGCCAAATGCTGCACTGGACAAATGCCATTCAGCTGCTCTTTGATCCCACTGGTAACCAGGTCTGCTAAATGAATATTCACCCTTACATACTCATAAGTTTGTGAATAAAGCCTGTTGGTGGGATGAAGTGCTAGAGGTTTCCTGTGCACAAAAAGCACCTGCATTTCTAGAGAGAAAAATGAGAGTCTAACATTTTAAAGCCATAAGGAATTCCAATATTTAATGTTTTGGACAGCTGATTTGAAAGTAAAAATGCAGGCAGGGCTTTACTCATTTTCTCATTAAGCCACCTGAAACAAATCACAGTGGCTGTGCAAGATGCTTTCACTGAAGGACAGGGACGTTTGCCAGTTCTAATCCAAACAGCGCGGGTTTGGGAACGCTGCCGCTCACGGACTTGGCCGAGCAGGAGGGAAGGCAGCGGAGCCAGCACCATCCCTGGATCCAGCAGAGCATCTCCCTGGGGATCAGAACCTCCCTCTGCACCGACACCAGCACCAGCCCGGCCCCCGCGCTTGGGCCCTGGCACGAGAGGTGGTGGGTTCAGGGGCACTCGGGAGCTTCCTCCTCCTGGCACCGGCACCAGGCGATGCTCTGAGCTTCACAGCCCCCGACCCGACCCTCCCCGTCCCTGCACCCCCCAGACGTGCAGACCCCAGAGCTACCCATGGTGGGAAACGTTCTCCCTCCATCTCATGGGCAAGTCACAAGACTTAATTAATGCTTCTGAAGTGCTCTGCAGCCCTTGGATGACAAGCAGGCTAAAATATTGTTAGTCCCCAGGGAGCGTCCCCCTTCAGGGAGGAACTTGGGTTTTTATTTAGCGAGCGGTGCTGTCTGGGGACTGTCCTGACAGTGATCATTTCTGAGGCGAAGCAGCAGCAGGTTCACAAGGCGCTGCTGAATTTTAAATAGACTCCAGTTTATCATTGAAACACAAACAGCCCCTGTTGCCCCACTGCAGCCAGCCTGGCCTGAGACCCTGCCTCCAGAAATGGCTCTGAGTTGTGCAGAAGAAGCACAGGCAGAAATCACAGCACAACATGAACAGGTTCAAGAGATCCCACCTTGATTTCCTCAGGCAAAAACGGATGGAGCCAGTTAATTCACCTTTTCTGTGGCAATGTCTTACCCTGCTCTGCACCTTTAAGTTGGGCAGCAATCTCCCCTTATCCCTTGGGGAGAGCCAGGGCACTGCTAGAAAACAATGTTAGGATAATGCAGATTATGTAAATGTACCCGTTTTTCTACCATTTCTTGTGCTGCCCGTGGGAGCAAGTATTTTCTGGTGTGTGAGCAGGCTGCAGAATTGAACCCTCTTCCTTTTTAAAAAATGCTTTACAAGAACAGAAATGTCTTCAGAGGTTCACTCGTCTGATCCCCGAACCAGTGACTGTGAACGCAGCACACGCCGCGCAGCAGCCAAATAACCCTCCAGGAATTCTTCCTATTAAAATAATTGCCAGGGCAGAGGAATACTGCAAACAGCTGTGGTTCATCCCGCAAACATATTCTCCCTCCTTTTGGAGCCTCCGCTTCCAACTTATGCCAGAGCCTGTCAGCTGCAGGAGCAGTGGAACATATTTCCTTTGCAGAAATGAAACGATTACTGTTGAATAAATATGTTGTGCATAGACCTGAACTATCCAGTGAGTATTGCATATGCAAAAAGGAAAAAAAGTGACAGTGTTTCACACTGAAATGAGCTGAAGCGACAGTTCATCTGCCTAACAGGATGGCAGCGGAGCTGCCTTGTGTCAGCAGCCTAGCAACACCGACTTTAATGAAAAAAAAAGCCCCTGAACTCAGTCCAGCTCTGGATGGCATCCTCTTGCCGTTGCAGCACCCGCGCTGCCGGTAACAGGCTGGGAATCGTCACGGGGACGTGCCAAGGGAGAGGTTCCCCCGCAGAGCGAGCATCCTCCTGCTGACACCCAGCCCTCCCCCTGCCCACAGCCCCTCAGCCCCCCGGCTGCGCTGTGGGTCAGGGTATCCCCCAGCTGTGCTGGGGACACACTCTGCTGGTGCTGGGACATGGCCAGTGCCTTCTCCAGCACCGTGGCAGGACCCGAGGCGATGGGTTTGGTGTTCAGAGCTGCTCCAGTCTGTCTGCTCCGTCTGCTGGCAAACCCGGCCATGGAGTTAGTCTGACTAATTTTTCATGAATATCAGTTGCCTTTTGCACTGTTTCTTTATTATTTTGACCATGGGCTTTGCAAAGGCGTAACCTAGTCTTGAGTGATTTACAGAGGGGCATCATTTCAGTCTTTTAAACCAGCTTTAGCGTGGGCTGAAGAAAAGCCTCATGTGGGAAGGACTGGAGCTCCCAGTGCCCTCACACCATACGTCTCCCCACAGCTGTGACCCTCTGTGTGACCCACAGCAAAGGGCCCAGCAGGGGAGGGTGGGAGACCATGGGGGGCTCGGGGTCCTGGGGCTGGGACCCCCGGGCGCTGCTGGGCTGGGTTTGCTGTTACACCGTCCCCTGGGGCAGGTGCCCGGCGCTGGGCAGGGTGATGCCAGAGGGGACAGGACAAAGCCCAGGCTGCAGCTGCAAAGGGACATCGGGGAAACACCTCGGAGGTCAACCTGAAGCCTGTTTGCCCTGGTTTCGTGGGCTGGGTGTTCATCTGACAAAGTCAAACCCTCCGACAGGCCCATTTATTTCTGTAAGTCACGTCTGGCTGGAGCAGATGAGCAATGGACACTGCCACCTCTGAACCTGAGGTATTGGCGAGCTGTCACCAGCCCTTACTGTCACCGCTGTATTTCTTCCCCGCGGGCGTGCGGGAAGGGGAGGGCTGTGCAGGAGCCGCCTGTCGCGCCGCTGAAATAGACTGCGCCATATTTGCAAAATATTGTTAATCAAGAGCCACAGTTCAAGGCATTTGACTGGCACATCCAGTTAAGTGGTAGCAAACACATGTTGTAAAACTACTGTGCTGAGGCCACCTTCCTAATGAATGCAAAGTGGGAGCAATCAATCAGAGCCTCGAGAGCAGTCAGCACTCAGCTCCCTGCATCTGCAAACGCAAATTGAATGAACAATAATGAGTGTTATCTAATTAGTCCACACAGCTGCAGTGTTACAGCCCCATATAGGACATACCTTGTTAAATTTCATGGTATGTATAATAGATTGTCTGAGTTAAAATGATTGAGATTCACCATGAGCATGTCGAGAACAACACCGATAGGTAGATTCTTAGCAATAAATGCATTATCCTCAGCAGATGGCCTCTGGATTAACTACTGCAAGGAGCTCTTTAACAGTTAGCTCGTTAAAGTGCAAACGAGCCAGTGCAGCACTGCTGCTCGGTGTGGGAGTGCCCTGGCCAGGATCGGGACCCCAGGCTGGGGGCAGAGACCCCAGGGTCAGTGGGGTGGCCCTCAGTGAACTCTCTCCAGGAGCTTTGTCACTTTTTCTGTCGGGTCTCAGGGGAGAATGGGGAAGAGCCATCTCAGGGACCTGCCCAAGCGTGTGCCTTCCATGGCCCATTCCTTTGGAGCTGGCAGTTTTAGACCAGGGACCTTCATCCTTCACAAGCCAGAGAGCTCCGCCCTTGGCAAAGAAGCCTCTGGAGAAACAACCACATCCCTCACCCCAGATCAGATGGGGCTCCTCTTGTCCCTGAGCACACTCCTCAGCAATAACAGCAGTCTCCTGGTGTGACCAAGCAGAAGATTTTCTTTTGCAGAGCCCAATAGTCTCTGTGTTCTGGAGCACTCGGCATGAAGGGATGCTGGGAAGCAGGTGATAAATGATTGAGGGCCAGCAGCTGAAAACAATCAAGCAGCCCTTGATTCTCTCAAGTGGTGATTGAACTGGACCATCAGCAGGGCTTAGGAGGATTTGGGCCACTTGTGACCCAGTCCTGACTGTGTTTGTAGTGACTCGTTGACTGGAAGCGGTTGGATCACCCCTCACCTTTAGGCTCCTGGTAAGTACCCCACGCAAAAGGGACCGTCCCAGCGGGCAGGTCAGTCTCCATCCACCGACTGTACTAAAACCTGAATATTCTGCCTGGGCTCTGGGGCTGGGCGAGCAGAAGATTTACCTCAGGGTAGTCGATGTCACCCAGTCTGCTGGCACCGGGTGGGAGCAGCATCATGTGCTCGCTCCAGCTGAAAATGAACCCCGTGCGTTCCTCTGGCTGTCACTTTACCTGCACGGAGACTAAAAACCCATTTTCTCGTAGTTCTTAACTGCCGTTAAGAACCCAAGCAGTTCTTAACGATGAGAGGGAGAACACCTGGGGCCAAATTTATCCCTGAGACAGTTTCATTGAAATCCGTCAGGAATTTGGCCAAAGGAGTATTTCAGGCAATTCTTGCATCTTTGTCACCTTCGTGTTCAGCAATATCTGCTCTTCCCACGGAATCTGTGGTGACACTGTAGGGGATGGTGTTTAAATATTGATGTTTTAGCAGCTTATGTTTTTAATACGTTTTAAATTATGCACATTTTTATTGGACTCATAGGTTCATCATCAAATTAGTCTCTCCCAGCTGCGCGGTAGGGAGTTTAGTAGCTCCGTATTGATTTCTGCCGCAGTCTTTCAATTCCTGTGACTGGATGCATCTTCGTGCCTTGGCAAGGTAAACAGATCCACAGGCCTTTATTTGAGCGCCGCTGGTTAGTAGCCATAAATGTGTAATGAACAACTCACTATCCTTGGAATTAGATCTTCTTAACAATCATTAGTTTCATCCCTTGCCGTTTTAATAAACCTCTTGGTAGCAGGCCAGAGCCAATTATACTCGTGCTTGGAAAGTTATAAAACAAGGAGAAAAAGTGTGTTGCCACAAATAAGTGGAAATTGTAACTGGCCTAAGACTGCGACATGTCCGGGACTCATCTGTGGTCTGTCTGAGGTTAAGGCTATTAAGGGAATCCATATTTATTTTGCATGTTCATGGGTTCTTCCACAGATGGCAAGGTGACACGGGTGTGCGTGTCCTGCCCAGCAGCGGTGGCCAGACACTGGGGCTCCCTCCCCAGGAGAGTTTACTCTCTAAAAACATGGAAAGTGGTGTCACCCCTTAGCCAAAGATAGACACTTCTATGGAACTGGGTTTTTTTCCTTAGATGTGGTGAGTGAATCGTTCAGCGGGATTTTTGCAGTGGGAAGAGATGATACGTTTGCACCAAGTATGATTATTGCGTGGGCTCTTCTTACAAGAAAATCATTAATAAAAGATCCATTCGTTCTTCTCCAGGCAGTTCTTATACCATCGTGCACAAGATGTATTTTTCGAGTGAGGTGATAAGTTTCTAGGATGCAACATCAGTTTTACAGTAGAGCCGCTGGCATTAGAGAGAGGAGAATGGAAACATAAACCGTAAAAATAACAGATGGAAGGCAGATACAGTAAAATGGAAGCACAGGCAAATTATAAAACCATTCAAACTGTTCATGCAGATAAAACAAGAAAACAAAAATGCATCTGAAATTGCAAGGACAGGGTGTCTGTTGGGGAAAATGTATGATTTTGTTGTTTGCAGTGGAGGCTGCCAAGATCAAAAGACCTGAAGGAGAAGCAGTGATTTCTGCTGTGGGGGGAACTTTTGCTGTGACACCATCAGGTGTTGGTGAGGATCATTTCTGGTGAGGAGTCTTAAAGATAGTGGGATTTTTTCTCAACCCACACTGCAAATGTTACTGTTCAGCTTGTGCCAGTGCAATTATTTTATTGCAATAATTAAATATAATCTAAATAAGTCAAGAAACATGAAGGGAAAAAGGGCCCTCAAAAAACCTAAAGGGTAGCTGAATATGGAAGTGGAAACACAAAGTGATGCTGGGACCTTCTGGAGCATTGCTGGGTGAGCACCACGGAGCGTCTGGTAATTTAAAAGACCCAAACAAAACACCAGGTACCTTGGAGCATCCAAAATCATCTCGCCAGTAGCCTGTCTCCAGCAGGAACTGGACAAATACCAAGTGATCTGTGCCTACAAATAAGCCTCCCAGTTTCTAGTAATTAGCAGATTAGAGACTTCCTGAGCCAGAAGTTGCATTGGGACCAAGGGGCTTAATAGCCACAGATAGGTTTCTCCTCTGAATTAATTGAATCTCTTTTTGAACCCATTTATCCTTCTGGCCGTCGTGCATCTCACAGTTTAATTACACAGTGCCTGATGATTTAACTGGGTGCCTCCTCTCCTATGTACAGAGCATAAGGAACAGCCATTCATTGTCTCACCTTCTTCACACCCTTTATCCCAAGTCTCACTGCAGGTTTCTACAACATCCCATGCTTAATGTCTCCCTTGCTAAAGTCACTGGACTGGGAGTCTGTTTTCTTTTTCTAATGATTATATCAGTGCGTAAAGGCGGGGTAATGACATCTGAGGATGTTCTCAAATCTCTGTACAGAAGGTAAACGAAGACCCTCAGGTGAATTTCTATTTTGAAGTCTTGGGATTTTTAAGCTAATCTCACATTTGTGGCAGAGAGGAGGAACTAGTTCACCAAAATGTTGTGTATTTAGTAGAAGGTGGTGCTAATGAAGGTAAAGCAGAATGTTGTTCTGTGGAGCTTTGGTTTCCTGGTGTTTCAGCAGCCTGGGGTGCTGCTACAGGAGACCCCCCCCGTCCGGTGGGAGGGGTGTTGGGAACTACTCCATAGATCTCAGATTATCTGTGTTCATGAAGTATGTGCAGTAGTTTGTGAGAGGCCGTGGGAGCCGGGGCTCAGGAAAGGGGGGGCTCTGTCTCAGGGACTGAAGCCACTTGCTCGTTGCTGCAAGAAGCCCCTCGGGCTCAGCTCCAGCCCTTTGCAGGAGCCCAACCTGTGTCACGGGAGTTAATCATCCCTAATTGTACTCTCCCAGGCAGGTCTGACCTCAGTAGTGGTTCACCAGGGTCTTCAACAGTGTGCAGCTGAGAGGAAGCACACCAGTAAAACCCAGCAGCTTCCAGTGACACCACGTTACAAACAATACTTGAACCACGGAGGAGCTGGGGATGAGAAACCACAGGGCAGGGGCTGATCCCCGTCCTTCCCACCCTGTGCAAAAGGTGGCAAATGCTTTGAAACGGAGCAGAGAGACGCTGTGCTGGGGGAGAGAGGGGGAAGAAGCAAACAGCACACACTTTGGCAATGTGATTTATTTTTAGGTACCCTTGCGCTGTATAATTGACTCTTTGTTCTGAAAGGTTTGCATTATTACTCTAAATTTCATGATTCTTGCCGATGTAGAGCTCACTTCAGAGCCCCAGCATTTGGAATGTTGCTCTGAAACATCTGGATCATCACAGAGGAGCTGGGTGTTACAGCCATCACCTCTCCTCTGCAGAGGGTGCAATTAGAGATACAGCTTCAAAGGAAAACATGGGGAAATATGACAACTGAGGGGGGTAAAAGGGAGAAGAAAAAAATATTGCTTATAAGCTGATTCTGTGTAGATAAGAAAAGAAAGGTTCATGGCTGGTTCATGGGGATGAAACCCGGAGTGTACAGAAGGGTCTGTCTGGGGTGTTTTTAATATATAGTACCCACCACGGCTCGAGCCCAGCTCTGAGGCTCTGCTGAGCTCTCACACCACTGAGCTGGGACTGAGGAGGGGGAGACGTGTGAATTTGGGGGGTTCAGGATTCTGTTTGGGGTCACCTGGGGGTGGCAGTGACATGTCCTCATCCTCTTCTTGCTTTGGTTGGGGATGGAAATATTTTGTTTGTTTTTTTCAGAGGAAGAGCCAAGGACTAAATCTTTCAAGGTGCTCATGATCTCTCATTGATTTTATGCAATGATATTCTTATTCATAACAGCATCAGGTCAGAATTAGGCTTTTTCCAACAGCATTTATGATGATGCTGGCAATTTTATGAGTCTTCCAGAGCAAATGGGTGATTAAAGTTTCCAGTGACCTTGTTGTATCTACACTTTCCTGCATTTCACTCTGAAAAATCAAAGGAAGAGAAGCCATCGGCTTCTTTGCAGTGTTGGGGGAGCTGGATTTGTTCATTGGTTGCTATTTTCTTTTGGCTGGGATTACAAGTACACTGCTTTATCAGAAAACCATAGTTTTCTGTGATTCTTAAAACATTCCAGTGTATTTTACATTTAAATAGAAATGAGGCCTCCTTGAAGCAAATTTATTCCGGTTGGCTTTGCACATTGATGATTAAAGAATGTGGTTCAATTTTTTTTGTCTCATTCTGAGCAATGTCTCATTAGATTTGCTTTTTATTGCTTTTCATATCCATCATGATTTGTGTCAGCAGAATGGTTATATAGACGGACAGCTTATTATCAGCCTTAAGTGGAGAAACAGAACACAAGAATGGTTGCTAAAAAAAGGGAAAGGTAATTAACACTGGGTGCCAGAATATCAATGAAGCTTGACATTTTCAATTTGTAAATCCAAATTAACCCCCATCTTATTGTTCTAGAGCATGTCTTAATGTTCTAGATGCTCCTGTACCCAGAGTCCACAGTGGAAGGTTTTGGTCAGTCAGGAATTCAAACACTTGCTTTTTCAGTGCACTTAGCTGTGTCCCCCCCTTAATTTTCTCATTCTAATGTGATATGTCTGCAAAGTAATTAGGCTCCATTATTTGATGTATAAAGTGGGAGTGGGAGGGAGGGTCAGGGAGGACGGATTAAAATGAATTGGGAATCTTTAAGTGAAGAGAAAAGAGTTCTGGAGGGAGTCATGATAACTCTTTACAAATACTTAGAGGGACATAATAAAGAGGACAGGGACCAATTACTCTCATTAGTCAGTGGAACTTATCAAGAAGTAATGTTTTATGCTGCAGAAGGGAAATGTAGATTATGATGGGAAAGTTGGAAGAATAACACCACAAAAGGGGCTGCCAGGGGAAGGTGTTGGTCCTCCTGTCCTGGGGTGGGGTTCAGAGGTGCTTCACGAAGCCTGATGAAGGACCCAAGCCTGGTGTGAGCAGCACGGAGACCTGCTGCTGCTGGACCCTCCTGAGGCTGAAACACCTTCAAAAAGCAACCAGTAGAACCATTTTATTGCCTGATCACTGAGCAATTAACTTGTGTCACCACTGTATAGTGTTTCTTTTGCCATAATATGGAGCTTTTAAGAAGAAAATTAAACCTGCCAAGCATCATTACATGATAAGCCTACCAAGCAAGCACCTATTCCGATTTCAGTGGCCTTGACTGAAGAACCTGGTAGAGTTCAGACAACTGAGAAATGCAAGCATCTGGCCAGACTCCAGATAATTTACCAGCACATTAGAGGTAATTTTTTGCTGGCTTCATGTGTATGGTGAATGGTGATCCCCATTCAGCTACAGAAATCTTTCCTGTTCTTGTATACGTCCTCGTTATTTGAGGTGACACATTAGGTACCAACCTACAGTTCGTTGCTCCTGCTCCGTCTGATCATATGCTTCTCACTGAAATGGAAGTGAAAACGAGAAAAACTTGGGAGAAATGTGAGTAGGAATCATGGGGAGTGTATTAGCATTTGGTGAGCTGGGCAAAGGAGTCACTCAGGAAATTAAAAGCAGGATGGTATTTTGAGGTGATAAAACATTAAAATATGAAACTTGCATTTGAGTCAGATCCAGCCTTAATTTTTCCTTTTTAAGCTGTAGCTTATGAAAAGCTTGAGCCCATGCCAGTAACAAGTAAAGTCTTTGGGCTATTGCAAAAGGGAGAAGGGAGAATGAATTAAATAGTGTTAGAGCTGGGCTTTTCTGATGAAATGAAAATGAAAAAAAGCAGAAACAGGCCAAAGGACAGAGAAGGTGGCCATGGAGCTGAAGCAAAAAGGCAGGTGAGGCTACTTATGTGGTGTGTTAATTAAGGCAATGCAGTTGCAGCCAGCCCTGTTGGTGGGGGGCACTGAGCAAGGCGGGGGCAGGGGAATGGCCATTGCCTCGTTGATAATGAACTCTGCTCGGCCACCTCCTGCTGATGCTCACTAAAGTGATGGACCCTTCAGAGGAGCCAAATCCTTGAGGGTCCAGCTTTGGCTTTGGTGGTTCTGCTGCCCCACCAGCTGGAGAGACGTGAGGATGTGAGATACCCAGCATGGCTTTAACATGGTTGGTGTCTGTCTTCAACTGGAAGGTCTTTAACTTAAAAAAAAAAAAAAAATAGCAACACAAACCCTTCCTCCAGCTTCATGTGTTTTTTTTCAGGCTGACTCAAAGCTCCCTTGAAGTCTGCCCAGAGAGGTCAGGGAAGGTCCGTGCCCTGGAGTCTGCCTTCGATGGGATGTGGGAGTGGAAAACAGTTTCTGTGTTTCTCTGCAAATAACAGAAAAGGAGACACAGGTATGAAATCTGGGAGGGGGTGCTGTAGGAACGGCTGCTGGGGATGGCTTAGGGTGAGGGCCATCCCACGGCTGCAGCGCTGGGGCTGGGGGCGTTCGCTGCCGCACTGGATTTTGGCTGAAACCACTCACTGTTCTCTGAAGGCGACGGCTGAGCCCCGCTGTGCGGACCCAGAGACCCTCTGTGGGCAGTGGGAGCTGGGGGAGTTGGGGGGAAGCCAAAGGGGAGCAGCCCCTGCCCAGGATCCCCACCACGCTGGCTCTGCTGGGGCTGGAACCTGCACGTCCTGAGTGTGGTGTGATGTGGCAGGGGATGAACAGTGTTTTCCTCCTCTTATGTGAAGCCTCACTTACTCATTGGTAAAAGAAAAAACCTTTTGCTTTGTTGGTTTGGGTTTTTTAAAATTATTTTTAAAGTAGACATATGTAGCTCTGCTATGACCTGTTCAAAATACATGCACAGAGAATAACAAAGCATGCTGTAAAGGCAGGAATAAACAACATACCCCAATGAAATGTAATACAAAAACCTCAAGTGGTTGTTGTGTGCTGATTTTCTGTTCTCTGTGTGTGCCCGGGGTGCAGTGTTAAGGAACAGCATATGCCCTTGTTATACACAGACTGCAGCCAGCTCGCCCACAAGCCCTACCCGAATTTCCAGGCATGAATTACACAGTCCCCAGCTCACAGAACAAGAGCAAACCGGGGCAGGCGCTGAGCCCAGCGCGATGCCCGCGGTCCCTGCTCCCGCCGGAGGACGCGCAGGGGACAGTCCCCTTGTGTTCGTTTGTTTGAATTCATTCAGCTCCTCAGCAGAACGATTCCCCAGGATGGTGATGATTTTATTGCTGGATTTTTTTCCCATTCTCTTTTGTGGCCATTATTGAAGGAACAGATTTCATTACATGCGTTCAGTGGAAAGAGATGATAAAAACCAAAGGGGAAAGGCAGGAAGACACCATTTAAGAAATAAATGCAAAGTTATGACGCCTCTGTCTGCCTGAGAAAGAGAGATTTTTATGCAGTTTTTGGCATTTACAAATCCTTTGTGAAAAGGTCACCCTGTACTTGGAATCTTATTAATACAGAAGAATGGCCCAGAAAATGTCATGTCTTTTTACCATGATATTTACCCAGAAAGGAGTGACTCAGCATAGGAAGCTCCTCAAGCAGGATGGCATTAACGAGGCCAGCGCTGCAGGGATAAGGGGTTTTGGCAGCCGCCCCCCAGGCCGGCGGAGGGGGGGTCCCAGTGCTGTGACATCCCATCGCTGTCACCGTGCGGGACCCCCCGCCCCGGGCTGCGGGACCCCCATCCCTCCACTCACTGCTTTCAAGCACCACTGTTTCTGGAATGAAGGCTCCAGCACACGGCGGCTAGCAAGAAAATAACTCTTTAGTGGGGAAGAAAAGCTCACTTTTAGCAACCTTTTAATTATGGCAGCACCAGCAGAAAAGGCCCTAAAGACTCCCCAGAGCCACACGGACAGACAGCTCCCTGGCTGCAGCAGGGGCAGGGGGCTCACTCTCATCCCCTCTCCCCACCTTTTCTTAATCATAATCACAACATAATGATCCTTGCATGAGACAAATGACAAAAATAGGCCTCTATTTAGAATTTCTATTACTAATCTCTCTTGTTTGTACAGCCATGGGGCTGTGGTGGGGCCTGCGGAACCCCTGCTCGCGGCACCGCCTCTGCTCCCCTTCCATTCCCCCATCATTAGGGAAATCTCATGATTATTTTTTGAAGCCTGACTCATGTTTTTTAAACACTCGGCACCATCAGTACCAAGGAGCAAATATTACGGGAGAGGCATTGGTTCCTCAGTGATTTATCTCCCTTTATTTTAAATGATTGCTCTGGATGCCCTTTTACCTGAGCAGAAGTGTAGGGCTCCTTTAGAAACAATATCGTGCTAATTGTACCAGAGTCATTTTGCTGCATAAAGCATCTTATTTCATAATGCTGTGAGTGGTGCCATATAATGAATGCCTGCCTGGGGAAATTAAAGTAATCAATTGCCAAGGCCAACACATTTTAGAACAAGTACAGAAAAAAAAGCGCAGATAAGGGCTTTTAAGCCACAGGGTGGAAACTGCGCACATAATTCTTTGACCAGTTTTAAAATACGAACAAATGTGAATTCTTCATCAGCTTTGAAAATAAAGCACTGGAGCAGGGACTTTTACCCTCTGCTGAAAACTGTCTATTGCAAGAAACCAGGAAAGCCATTTCTACCAGGAATCCTGGCCTTGCTGAGCCGGGGCCGTGCGCGGTGCCACCACCCCGCAGCCACAGTGGCCCATGGCCCGTGGCCCCGGTGGCCCGTGGCCCGCAGCCCCCAGGCAGGACCGACCGGCTCCATCTCTTTCTAATGAACCCCAGTGTTCTTTCCTCTATAAAACGATTGCCATTGCAAAGGTGCCGGGCACCTCCAACGTGGCAGAGGGTTTAACGAAGGCGTGGGACAGCCATAAAAGACCCCGTCACAGATAAAGCAGGGAATACATCATGTTTATTACCAGTTGCATCCAACTGAATTGCAGCGATGATCTGACACTAAAAGCCAGTCAGAAACGAGTGGTTCCAAAGCACAACCCATCACACTCTGCCTCTCATTGGGGAATTGATGTGGTGCCCGCACAAATGTCCGTTTAATTCATTTCAAGGGGTACCACATAAATCCCCCAACACTCTCCCAGTCCCTGGCTCTCCTCTTAAGCTGACACTTCACCACCATTTCCCGACAAGGACAGGACTGTCCGCAGTCCTTTGAAAAGCAGAAATTGCTGAGGCTCCTTTCTTTTGTAAAACTCAACTCCAATGCAAACCTTCATCTAAATCTAACCCAAAACAAGAGCAGCATCCTCCTACCAAACCAGACCACCCGCTCGTGACCCACCGGGCCACACCAGCACCAAAACTGTTCCAAATCTGGCAGCAAATGAGGTTTTTCAGCCCTCCTGTTCCCCAAACCAGTCCCCAAACAGGGACTGGTTTCCAGTCCCTGTCTGTAAACTCAGCTTAGCCCGAACTGCCCATCCCCAGGGTGGGGGTCCCACGCTGAGGGGGCTGTCCCCATCATCCCCCACAGCCCTCTGGTGGGGATGCTCCAACCCTCAGCACTATTGCTTCTCCCATGTGTTCCATGTTCTCCTTTTCACAAAGTCACTTTGTCATTCACTCTTGGTGACAGGTCACCACAACCCAGCACCAGGCTTCCACCTGGGACCAGCCCTGAAGCCACGGAGAGGAGGTCCCGGGGTCCCCCTGCAGCCCCCCATGTGGGATGTGCCAGGGTGCCCTGGAGAGAGTCTGGGCTTGGGGGGCGCAGAGCAGCCTCCTGCTGCGGGGCCAAGGGTCCTTGGGGCTGCAGGGAGAAGGCACAGCGAGAAGAAGAGAAACACAACAGAAACGCTTTTCCTCTGAAAAAAATTACTAAGAAAAAGTTTGTTCCTCGCCTACAGTTTATGTTTCAATCTTTAATCTGCAGCTTTTAGTTATGTTTGTGGCCAGCTCAAAAAATGGAAACAGCTGAACTTTTCAGACTTGAAGATAATATATTCACAAAGCAGAGATTAGAGATTTAGGGATTCATTCTCAATTCTCCTTGATTTGATACGGGCAAAGAACTTGAAAGACAAAAAAGACCTTTTCAAACTCCTTTGCTTGTTAGAGATGTTCAGGGAGCTTCACAGCCTTGTCTTTTCCTGAGGACTTGTAGGTCTTTATGGTTAGTTCAGATTTAGTCTCATGGCAGGCACATACCCCGAGATAATTCCTGCTCATCAGGTTTTCTAAAATGAGAGATGAAGGCTGTTTGCAGCCATTCAACCTCATGAGGCTCTTCCCTGCCCAGGGGTTGTCAGCCCTTGTGGTGCTGGGGAAGCTGCTGTTTGGGAACGTTTTGCCACAGATGCCTCAACTCAGTAAAAGAAAAAAGGAGAAAAAACCACCACAAGCAAACCAGCAAATCACCCTGGGAAGGAGAAAGCTCAATGTTTTTGTCACCTCCCCTCTACATGGCTCCCACAGCCACTCGCTGTCTTTGGGGTGAACTCCTAGCACAGAAACTGGAGGAAACTCCCCAAATATCAGACACAAATGGAATGTAAAAGAATAAAAGTGGGAAACATCAACTGTCCCAGAGACTCTGAATTGTCCTGGAGGCTGGATGTGTTCATCAGTCTGAGAAAGATCTATTTTAAGTCATTTCCCATGCTGCAATAACCCTTAGGAACAGCACTACGAGCTGGGCACGTGGACAACGACATTCTTCCTTGTCAGCCGGCTTCGCCAGGCCTCGAGCCCCTGGATGAGGCCCAGCACGTGCCACTGCTCCATCCTCTTTGGTGGACCTCACCCCTCCTTTGATGGACCTCACCCTCCTGCTGGACCTGCAGCCAGCAGTTGCACGGGCCACCTGGGTTACTAACAAGAACATTTTGGTTTCCTGGAGGAGCCCGGCCCGGGGAGCCCACCCCCCGTGGGGGGCTCTGCAGACCCACCGCCTGCTCCCCTCCTGTCCTTCTGCTGCCCTGGGCACCCAGAGCATCGCCCACCTCCTGCAAGAGAGTTCTCCTTTTGTTGGCCTTAGTGGTGACTTGTTTTACCTTTAATATGTTTTGGCAGGACTGAGGTATTTATTTTAGCAAAGTAGTGAAAATAGTTTCGAGCATGTTTGCAATCTCTGCAATTCTTGTCAAGTCACTGCTTTTTTAACGCAGCGGCTGAGACTGACCTGACTTAGCTCTAAGCACACACAATCAATCAAGATCAAACTTTACACCGAATACGATTTCCTCATTTTTAATAACTTGCACAGTGAAATATTTTGCCTGTTCTGACATGTCACCGGCTCACACCGAAAGGCGCTGGCGTGTTTAGCTTTCTCTAATCCATTACAACATTTTCATTTTACTCTTCTCTTCATAGAAGTCAACTGCACAGGTAAGAGCTCGGAATGGATTTTGATAACACATGACAACAGCGAGTGTTTTTAAGATACACCACCTCTGACTGTACGTCAGAAAGCTCCTGACGTACAGCCTGATGGCCACCGTCACTTTTATTTTTTATTTCCCATGGGATTTGAGATTCCCATTGTCCTGTCCCACCTTGTGACCCGAACACTGATTTCCTACTAGGATCTAGACCTAGTCTGAATGCTTACCAAAAAAAACATCCAAGTTCTTGCTTAGTTACTCGTGCATCGCTGTTCCCTTCTCAGCAGAATGACTTTGGCATCTCCATGACCAGCATCACGCCATAAAAGCTTTTATGGGAACACAACTGCGTTACGGGCTGAAACACCACCAGTCTGGGCCTTAAGAGCTGCATTTCAGTCTTTAATCAGGTACATTTTTCCTTCCACCAGAGCCTTACAGCCTACATACTACATTACTTCCCAAATCTGTTTTTAATTGAAGTTGGTTTTGTAATGCAGCTACATGTGCGTTATTTGATAAATGGGAATCGTAGTAAATGCCCTTAAGCCAACTCTTTAAAAAGTAGAGAGCAAGTTTTATAAATGTGCTTCATAAATAGCAATATTTTCTAATTTCATAGAACAACAAGAACAAATCACCAGCTTCTATCAGAGATAGATTAGTTCCCTGTAGACAATACATTGATCCTAACAGATTTCCATCTATTTTCAGGACTTCCAAAGAGCAGCTATTACCATTCAATTACTATGCTTCATTAAACAACTTAAAACCTATATATCGCATGCTTTTAGTTAAAAAAAATGTTCAGTAACCTTGTTTATGACACATAATGTAGTATTTGCTCAGAGGAATCTGGCAGTGCGAGCGTGGGGCCGCTCAGCATCGCTCCAGCCCTGCTCTGCCAGGAAATTCTCCCTTCTCCGAGGGGGAATGGCCACAGCCGGTGTCCCCGGGGCAGCCGGAGCCCCTCCTGGCCCGGGTCTCGCTGCGGGGAGACGGGGTGGCTGCAGGTGACACCAGACTGTCCCCCACGCGACTGCCCAACGACAGACCCAGGGGAAGGACCCCCACGGCTGCCCAAGGGGAGCTGCAAACCATCTTCAGAAGGTGAGGTCTGCCAGGTGCTCCACCAGGGAAATGGCAAAGCCCCCCCGCTGCGGGCGAGCAGCGGCCACGGACATTACAGCCCACTGCCACCGGGCTCCTGCCCAGCTCAGGGTGACTCCGGATTTTACTGTGAAGCACGAGGCACTCTGTAAAACTTAACTGTCCCTGTGTGTTGTAAAGCCAGACTCCAGACTCAGACACAAAGGTGACAGGAACATTAATTTCCCCCCGTCTTCCCCCCAGCCCGTCTCTGGTGTGTCTCACCATTCCCATCGGCTCCTCGGGGAGAAGCTTCGCTGCCTGGTGGGGACCCACCGCCCCCCCTGCTATGATCAAGGTTCTACCTGAAATTACAAAGGAAAACTGAGGGAGAGCCAACACACGGGCCCACGACGCCCGAATCCAGCTCCAGAGCTCTGACTGGAGGTCCCCCCACACCTCTGTCGAGGGGTCATTAGTACTCGTGTTTGTAGGGTCCCTCACGAGCGTTACGAGCGATGAGCAATGACAGCTCCTGTGTATGTGTCCATGTACACACAGACATATATATACACCCTACATCGGAACGCTACGCCAAACAAATTATGTTTCACATCATTTTTAGTGTCATCTTTGATTAATTTGCGTCTCTTTTCTCATTATGGCTCATCCCTCATTTCAAAGGTGTCCTTCAACCAGGACACTGGGAGAGAAGAGAAAACCAGCATGGAATAACGGGAAGGTGGATTCTCAGGAAGCCCATCAGGCCCCCAACTCAGGGCTCCTGCCCCACACCGCTCCTCCCCACCTTTGGGTTGTTCCTTCATTAATTAGGTCTCCCCAGAACTGATTCATCGCCTCCTCTGGGGAGATACTTCACTGGAAGGCTTGACGGCAGGGCCAGCAGCACCTCATTGTGCCCTCCAGCTGGGGGTGAACCCTCCTGCACGCTCGGGTCAGAGACCCCAACGCTGAGCTCCATCCCCTGTTCATGCACCCCGAGATGCTGCCATGAGACTGGCTGGACCCCGGCCTCGCCGCGACACCCCACACCGAAACAGCCCGTGTGTCGGGGGGAGAGGCCGCTTTCCCCACGCTCGGGAGCTCGTTGGTGCTCGCTGACCCCACGCCGAGCCCATGCAGATTCCTCTTCTGTAAAACACCCCATGGTGGGTGACCACCTGGGAATCCCACAGAAGGAACCTGCTGACCGGGGCATCGGTCCCTGATGTCTGCTCTGGTAACACGTTACAAGTGTATTTGGAAGCCAGGCCGGTCCGTGTGCTGTATCACTCCCACTACGGGAACAGAAAATCAATGTACATGAAGCTGTTCGTCTTCCTGCCAGACGTGCCTCAGCTGTAACACCTGAAAACCCTGCACCACCACCAGTCACTGACAAGGACATCTCACTTTGGTTAGAAAATGGTTTTCCATGCCAAATGGATGTCTGCTGCACAGAAACCACACCTAAAAAGCAGTTGTCCAAGACAGACGATGGACAAGACAGACAAAGAGAGATAACATTTGCTCCTCAGCCCCGGGGGCTGCCCGTGCTGAGCCCTCAGCGATGGGCAGGAGATGCCACAGTGATGGGCAGGAGATGCCCTCAGTGATGGGCAAGAGATGCCCCCAGAGATGGGCAGGAGACGCCCTCAGTGATGGGCAGGAGACGCCCGTCACAGCCAGTGCCGCTTCATTCTTCCCGCGCATGTGGCAAATAACCACCATTATAGATAAAATTATATGACTCGGACTAGTTAATTACCAAAGCGAAAAAACGGAACAATGCACATTTCCCAAGATCGCCAAAAGCCTTTTAAACCAGGCTGCCTTTCAACAGTTATTATCAGCTTCTAATTAAACCCAACTCCGAGCACTTTCGCTGAAATGGAGCCAGTAATAGACAACTAATAGGACGTCTTTTGTCGAAACCGTGCGAGCGAACAGTTTGGATCCCGCTACAAGGACTGTCTTTTGCCGACTGGCAGGGACTCGTTTCCTGAGGGAGACGTGTGTCCCAGGGAACTGAACACGGAATTGGCTGCTGCCACGTTTCTTTTTGTCCCCACGTGTATTTTTGCGATACATGAAACAAACCTACACCAACAGGAGTCCCTCCGAGACGACCAGTTGAAAAGAACATCCTTCTTTTTTTTGTTCAAAATCTGTTCTGCGTCTTTTTGGTCAAAAAGGCATTTCTCATCAGAAATGGAACGTTCTCTCCAGCTCTGCAGATGGTGAGAAGGAGAACCCGTTATCACTGGGTGGCATAGGTGGCTGCTCAGAAAACGAGCGCTTGCCTTTCAGTGTGTAGGAAGCCTGAGCGTGTGATTGTGCAACACAGAAACAGTTTGTTCTTTGCCTAATACAAAATTAAACATTATGAAATTCACTGAGCGATATATTTTGTCCCATGAGAGATTAGCTTCAGAAACACAGAGACAGAAAAATACTAATCTTTCATTATCATGCCAGTTTTTAAACAGCTGGGAAATACTGCTTCTTCCCTCAAATGAGCAGACTAGATGAAAACAATGTTCTCCCTCTGCCTCCAACAATACTTTTCCCTTTTCCCATGGAAATTTTCCATTTCAATTAAATTTCCTCTTTATTACTACCCCACTCTTTTTTCTTTTTTTTTCCTCCATTAATTTTTCTGGCACATTTTTTCTTGCTATTAACCCTTTTTTTTCCCTACACATCCATTTTTTGTTTTCTTCAATTGCCAAGATCAGCAAGATGTACCTGTGTGCGCGTGCTGGGGGAAGGGGGGCTGAGGAAAGGAGAAGAGGGAAATAAGAAAAGGAAAAAGATGGGAAAAATCATCTGATGAGGAACACTTGCTGGGACACCAGCTAAATGGGCTGACGAGTCACTTTCATGAAAACAAAAAGGTTCCCTGCTTTGCTGGGGAGGGAGGTTAAGGCCCTGGTCCTTTCTGCTGTGCCCAAGCCCCAGCAGGAGTCAATCCCCTGCTGCTCATTAAAGCCACTGCTCTGTGCTGAGAACTTCTTTACAGAGAACAAAACACGCTGAAACACACCATTTCTGGTTTCTAAGCCCCTCTCCAGCTCTTCGCAGGCCATGCTGAGAGCGGGGAGCTCCCGGGGAGAGGAGCGACACCCGGGGGGGGGCACGGCCAGGGGGGGCCGTGATTTGTGCGTCTCACTGATGTATTCCAACGCCTGCATTTGCATTTACAATCCAATGAAAAATGTATGACTGTTAAACTTATCCTGTATGTCATAATTAAACACAAACAATCATCTCCAAATAACTGTTTACCACGTTGCATATTCAATTGTGCAATTAATCTCAATGACTCTTTCTCCTTGTAAATAAATATAGGCGGTAACACACTCTGCCACGGTGCACTCGGCGCTGCATCCAGCGGGGGATGAAGAGTCAATCTGACATTTCAAGGGAGCGCCGTTACCTGCTGAACAAATAGACCGGGAACCCTGTCATTTTCAAATGGATGCCTTGTTCTCCCGCTAACTATTTGTTCTGGGGAAAGCCTCCCAGAGAGATTTATAGGACAAGTGCTGTTTAAACATTAATCTCAATAGAGCGGCCGAGGGAAGCGGGCTCTGGGCTCTGCCGGGGATCCCAGACACGAGGGGGTGCGTCCGAGCCGGCCCCCGACGGCTCCGGGGCCAGACCCCGCAGGATGGCGAGTGGCCGAGCAGCCGGGGCTCGGGCAGGGGCACCCACAGGGACCCCCCACCCATGACCAGCTCTAATGCCCGGCCGGCGAGGGGACGTGCTGGGAAAGCTCCAGCGAGAACTGGCGGCAGAAAGGGGTCTGAGGATAAAGTCCCTCAAACGACCCCACCTCTGGGCATCCCGGTCCTCGCCGGCCACACGCGGTTCTGCTGGTGGGGCCTGGGGTTGCCAGCAAAGAATGCCCACAGCACTGGTGCAGACTGGGGGGCTCTCGGTGCAAAGGGGGTGCTGCTGGGAGCCCCTCACCAGGCAGCCAGTCCATGCCCAGTCCGTGGCACCGTGGCCGCGCATCGTTAGGATTCAGCCCGTTTCCTTTCAGGCGTGAGGAGCACCACAGCGCTCTGCGACGGGCGCTGATCGGCCCCACGGGGAACAGCCTCTGTCCCAAGAACAAGGTGAATAAAAGACTTAATGGAGTATTAACGACGCAGTACAAATAACTGTGTCCCTTTACATTACCAACAACACACACCGCGCTCTCCCCGGATCCCCGTTCTCTTGAATACTCCACCAGGAGCCTTTTTGTAGATAGGATGTCTCACTTAACATCCTCTCCCAGGCATCATATTAATCACCCTTTAGGAACGCACGGTCTCAGGGAATGACTGCGCTGGGTGCGATCACTCCCAGCTTTAGCTCTGCCCTGACTTTCCTCGAGCTGTTTCCCCACGGCTGAGGCCCAGACCCCAGCACCCCTCTGCGGGGATGTCCGGGGAGATGCACCCGGGGGGCAGGAGCCAGCATCAAAGAGCAGGAGGGGACAGAGGGGACCTCCTCAGGGAGCCCCTGAGCTCTGCAGCCTCCGTGAGCAGGTATAAAGGAGGCTGAAGGGCACTTGATGGCTCAAGAGATCGCTAATTGGCTATGAAGGATTTCTGCTTTAGACTGCGGGTTTCTATTGTCCCCAGGTTGGTGCTACTGGCTGGAAGCTATTGCCACCCAGAGACCCGTGTGATGGGAAGGTGAGTGATGGTCCCAGGCTGGGTCCCAGCAGACGGGCTCCTGTGAGCTCCGGTTCCTGCTCACGCAGAGAAGGAAACGCCTGGAAATGCCACCGTCCCCCGTCCCGCTCGGCCAGCGGGGTCCCACGGGTCCCACGCAGCAGGTCAGGTGGAGGATGCCACATCATCATCCTCATCTCTTGCCATGGCCAGAAAATTCCAGCTCTCTGGGCTGTCAGCTCGCCAGCTTCCGTAAGCACTAAATTCCCTAATGAAATCAAATTCTTTAGAAGTATTTAATCTTGCATATGTTGATTTTTGTGCTAGCACTACCAGTCCCAGATTCGCAGTTGTTTATTTTCAGGGTGTTTACTCACTCTTTGCTGTAAACACGTTTTCACGGGTCAAAAGCAAAGCATGAAAATCACCAAAAATATTTGTATCATGAAGATTTTCAGCTCTACAGTAAATGCAACAAGGAGGGAAAAAAAAAGCAGTTTGAGATAAACAGAAGCTGCCGTAAGGGACCTGCTGTTCCAAGGCCCCTCGAGAGCTGCCCCTGTCCCAGGTGACTTTGTACCGAAGTCCCCCAGCAGCGTATGGACCTTTGCTGGGGAGGGAGACCCAGCCCTGGCCAGGGGCAGCAAAGACCCCTGGGGACATTCCCTGGGGACATGGCCCCAGGGAGCTTCCAGAGTGTGTACGCAGAAAGGGGGTAGGGGGGATCATGGCCGGGGGTCTCCCCCATCACCCAGGGGAAGGCTCTGGCACTGGGGTACCAAGGCAGGGACCACGCTCCCCTGGTGGCTGAACAGCATCCTAAAAAAGGACCTCTGGGAACCAGCAGTGACACGCAGCCACCACCCACCAGGACAACCAGTGACACCTACCACCACGGCCACGGCGCAAAACCACCCCCCTGAGACAGAAGCAGCCACACACAAAGGGCAGAGGGGGAACGGCTCCCCGAATTCAGCAGCAAACACCACCTGGGGATTTTAAATGACACCAGAAGAGTTTGCGTCAACTTTCAGCTGGGATCCGTGTCACACCTGGACAGGAGGCTCCGCACAGGATGGAAAGCTGCAGGGAAGGAAAATGCTCCCAAAAGGCACGGAACCCCCCTGTCTGCATTGCACAGATTTAAAGTGCTCCCACTGGGGACTCAAAATTGTGTCAAACAAATGCAAGTTATTGTCCTTTCCCTGTCTCACAGTCCCTGACAAGGTTGTTTCATTATCTGGGAAAGCCCTGGTGAAGTGTTAGCATCTTAAGTAACCCTTGTAAGTGGAACCGAATTAGGAAAGCGAGCAGACAACACGGGCAGAGAAACAGATTTCATTTTCTATGTATCAGTTTCTATTAGTTTCAAAGACAGGTCTCTATTACACCCACTGTTTGTCCGCGGTCAGAGTGCATTCAACAAATTGAAATTGAAATGTGTCTGGTGATGAGGCTGATGCTGTTATTAGAGTTAACTATCAATCACCAGCTGGGTGAAGGATAATGCAATTCATTAGGTATCAGTCCTATAGACATTCGAACGGGATGCTGTAAGGAAACCAGCAGCAAAGCTCCCTGCAATGCTTATTTGGTTTACACACAGTTACGGGGAGCACCTCCCCGTGGTGCCTGGGCCACAGGCTGCGCATCCATCCATCACCCCACGCATCGCAGCCCCGGGATGGGGCCCGTGTCCCCCTGCCACTTCCCACCACCCCGCAGTCCCCCTGCAGCAGCTCCTGAGAGTTCCCACCACGGTTCCCTCCTGCACTCGCCGGGGGGTCCTCTCCAGCCACCCCCACAGCCAGGGGACAGAGCTGGAGAGTGACGGGGGAGAAAATTCACCTTCCAACTGCTAACGAACAACATCTTTCCTGGCTGGCACGTAAACAAGGAAACTTGGCTCTCCCACTGCATTAGTGTGACTTGTGGAAACCAACTGGTGGTAAGGCTGGATGCTTTTTCCAGGGTAAGCCAGTGTTCCAATTACCCATCAATTGCTGGCACTGGGAGCAGCGCTGCATATTAATTCAAAGCAAGTGAATGTTCATTGAATTACCCAGAACAGTAAATTGCTCTTCATGGGGTGTGTAAATAATCCCAGGGCAGCTGGGAAATTGGGAAAAGATATTTTAAAAACTAATTTGCCAAGGAAGAGTAAAAATTTAAAAAGAAACTAGTAAAAGAAGGGATTATCAATGAAATGGTTATTTTGATGGTTACGAGCTGGGTGATGAGTTTGTGATTAGAAAAGGCAGCCCTTCTCCCCGAGTGGTCTCTGTCCCCCACGAGAGAGGCCGGACCCACCGCACGGACCCTCTCCCTCTCCTCGGCGGGGGAGGACGGGCCGCTCTGGCTCTGCCCAGCGTTCCCCAGGGCAGGAATGATGGGAGCAGCCGCAGGGCGAGCGCTGTGGGGAAGGAGACGGTGGTCCGTGGGTGCCCGTACTCACCCCACAAAGACCAAACCCTCTGTCCCTCCCACTCCGTGGCCGTTAGAGTCACTGCTAACGAACTGAGGGTTTCATAAATGCACGTGCCTTCAGGGTTTTTTCCACTTTTTTTTTTTTTCATTCAGCTCCCTCATCACTGAGCTAATGCACTAATGGACACTTACCATTACCTAACTTCCGACCTAATGGGCACAGCAAATAAGTGAAAGGCTCATAAAATCAAATTTACGGAGCACCATTCCTTTTGCTGTCCATTAACCGAAACTATTTATTAGGTTGAACAGATCTAGGGTACGGAGTTATATTCATCTTGTCCTAACACGGTTACACGTTCACGCCGGGATCCCAGCAGCTCGGGGGAAGAAGGGAAGGTTGCTCTGGTGGCCCTCACTATCCCAGGGGCTGGCACCAGCAGTGCCAGAGCTCGGTCCCCACGCTCTGTGGGGTCTGACCCTGAGCATAGCCCAAGTACAACCAATCCATTCACCTTTGTGACCCCAATACGTTTGGCCTGATCCCCCACTGTCCTCCCCGAGGGGGATGCTGCTCCTCAGGGCGAGCATCCACCCGCCGTCCCGTGGTGACACTGTGGGCACAGAGGTGACGCTCCAGGAGCGGTGACACTCGCACACACAGAGCTGGAGACATATCTATGTATATCTATAGATCTATCGATCTGTCTGCGGAGGTATAAAGTATGATGAAAACGTGTCAAAAGGGATTAGCACCAACGATGCCTTCTGTTTTCTGTCAAAAGACAGAAGTTCAGTTTACGTTCTGGCATTCAGTTCTTTGTAGGAATATAAAGAGCATTTCAGTTTAATCAGCTTTCTGAATACCAAAGAACAATCTGCTGCCCTTAACGGGTAATATTCTCTGCCATCAAGGCTGCCTTTAGGATTTCAGTGTCTTCCATAAAGAACAGTTTTACTGGATCATCAATGAAAAGAAGGGCTGTAACAAAAGATGGGTTGATAGCAATTTTTTCTCTCTAAGTCTGGCAAATTTCTTTCACTGAGGCAATCACTTGTGTGAAGTTCCTGTGCCTTGGATAAATTCCTGAAGAAATTCTGGAGCTTCATGTCGACAGCAGGCTGGCACTGGCTCCCCCATCCCGAGCCGTGCCCAGCCTGGTGTCGGTGGGTGCTCTCTCCTTCCCGGCCCTGGCAAGTCCCGAGAGGATCCTGAACGTCCACCCTGGAAACGCCACACGGCGACAGCAAAGCACACACAGCTCTCCTTCACGGCCATCCCCGTGCGACACAAGGTCCAGCAAAACACAGTGGGAACACTGGCTCCAGCTGCCTGAATCACGGGCCAAGGCACTTCAGGTGCTCAGCCCAGGATGGAGGGGAGAACACTCGCCGGCACATCCCCAGCCACGGAGCATCCCGAAGGCTCCCAGCAACGGGTGGGCACAAGGCAAAACACCACAAAAATGAGGGAATGCTGCAGGGAGGATGCAGGGAAGTTCACAAGAGGAGGGCCCCGAGCTAGGAGATAATTTGTGACATGAAACACCCAGACAGTGCTGGAAGTGAGAGCACTCGCTCCTGACAGCAGTTTCTGGAGCAGGAGCTGTGCCCGGACCAGCCCCAGGAGCTGGGGGGGGTTGGGTCTGTCTTTGTCAAGAAAAAAGCCTCCGTTCCTTGTCCAAGTGAGGCTGGGGGAAGCTCTGATCAACCAAGAGCTGCAGCATTCCCGGGAACAGAAATGTGCTGTTAACCTTAACGACAGCATCTGCTTTATAAATACCCAAAACAGAGATAGATTAGATGAACTTTGAAAACTTTCATATATATATTTTAAGAGATCTTGCTTGCTAAGCTATTTTTTTTTCTTTTCTAAACTCCCAGGGCCCTAGTAAAGTCAGTCAATCCTCCATTACAATCATTTGGGGAACAGTAAACCTTTGAAAAATAGCATTTGCACTGCAGATTTATAGAAACCATTTGAACTACAGCAAGACTCGATGATAACTCTGAAACACATTTTGATTTCTCCATAATTTCTCAAGAATCATTAAAAGAAATGAAAACTCTACAGGAGTGGACAGGCACAGGCTGGGGAAGCACAGAGGAAGAACAATATTGGCAAAACTTAAGAAAGTGTATAAGGAATGCCCCAAAAGATGCGGCTTGCTCAGCAGGAATGGGAACATTTCCATTTCCATAGTGCTGGCCGTGCCCGGGGCAGGGGGTCAGCACCATGACGCAACCCTCACCCCACACCTTTGGGGTGCTGCAGGTCTCTGCTGTGGGACCATCAGCGCTGCCACGGACGAGGTGCTGCCACCCCAAACTGCCTGGAGCAACCCCTGGCGGTTTCCTGCTTGGAACGGGTATTTGGTCCCCAGAAACCTTCCCCAAAGCTCCCCTTCCCCTGTTAAAAATCCATCTCAACCCCTTCCCAGAGAAGGGAGGATGGAGCCAGGCCTCACCAGGGGGTTCGGGGTGCATGTGTGGGTGCCGAGGGGCAGCATCCCCCACGGCCACGGGTGCTCATCTCAGTGTACGGGACGGTACTGGCTGGGGATCAGCATTGTTCTGAGGTGGGGTGGACCATGGGGTCCTTCCCATCTCCTTTCTCTTACCAACCAGACTATTTGATGATTTTCTCAAACAAAAATCAAAGCAGCAGCTCTCATTGCATCTGAGTAGTGGCATTTCAGGCTTAAAACCCGTGCTGCACCCACAGCCCACCATGAATCAAAGAGACTCGTTAACACCTCCTGACGCCCTTCTCTGCTCCTCTACAGCATCTGCTGAAGATAAAACCCTTGGTAGGGATTAAAGCATTCGTGGCAAGCATCCAAAGGTCAAGAAAGGCCACACTGGAACCACAAAGTAAGAAAACTGCTCTGGGCAGTTCCAGTGTTGTTATTTTACAACCAGGACAAGAACAAAAAAACTTGTTAAAGCTGGGAGTTTTCTTACACACCAGTGGCAAGAGCTGGAACATTTCATTGAAGAGCAGTGGCCTCCAGAGCCCAGGCCTCCCACTTGTCTTTGTACCAGGGACAAATAAATTTCAGTTGAAATTATTCCATTAAAGTATATGCATTTAGATAAATCAATGCTTACTGTTAAGTTGCCATGAATTTATACCATTTAGCTATTCTGTATGTCCTTCCTTTATTTATGATCTCCTTCATTGCCATTTGGATCCCTGTGCTCTAAGAGCAGCCGGGGAACAAACAGGAACAGAGTTGGGTGTCACCCCCGACCCCTGGGTGTTTGGGGCAGACCCCGGCCCCACCACTGCCTCCATCCCCCGTGTGTCCCGCTGTCACCACGCAGGGGTCTATGATGGGGGTCAATGACAGTGAAGTGAGTGGCCAGGAGTACAATGCTTACAGGTTTTCAGTGAATTTAGCAGATTATGTCAGACGTACAGTCACAGGCTATTTAACATTCTCCTTCATTAACCTCAGTTATGACGAATTGTACCTCTGTGCGCTGCACTTCGGATGCCATCCATCAACCCACCACGACTGGCAGCGACACCGTGTTCTTTTCACTGATGGCAACAGAGGAAAATTTCAACTGTTTCTGCTGCTTTTCAATGGAGACCGGGTCAGGGCTCAGGAGTGAAGGGGGGTCAGGTCTCCAGGAACCAGTGATGGTCCAGGAAAGGGGTGATTCAGAAGGTGGCACTTCACCCTTTGAGTTGGTAACACCTGTTACTGGTGGACACCGGGCCTCTTTGGAAGCCACCTTGCAGATGAGCCAAAAAATTGCTGTCCCAAATCCTAAGGGTCTTTGAGAATTTTATTATTTGTATTTAACGATGATTTTTGTCAGAGCTGGGTGAGTATCTTGGAGTTCTACTTAAAATCTAGCATCCTTCTGGGATGCTGAATTTCTGCTCCAGCAGGGACAGGACCTTGAGTCTGAAGCCCCTGGACTGTCCGAGAGAGAGATGGAATTGGAATTGTAATACGTGACAAATTGTTCTTGTATTTCAGAGGAAATTTCATTATTTCAATTTTCTTATGTTCTTGAAATTCCTGCTAAAAGAGTCCTCTGCAAGAGGGAAAATTTCAGTTCTCTTCCAGCAGAAAGTAATTTCACTGGAGCCTGACTCGTGGAAAGTGTTAGAAAACTGAGACCTCCGATGCTGAGACAGCGGAGCGGACGCCCCGAGCGCCCCGTAGCCAGGTCTGGACACTGAAGCCCCACAAAGTGCTTTTTTCTTTCAAGTTCCCCCTAGAACACACTGTGTTGGAAGTACCTTGCCTCAGACACTTGGAGATACAACAAAGTCATTTTCCAGTGGAAAAAATTGTTGGCTGTAAGTACTGAGGCAGGGGGGAGCCAGCCCCCGGGCAGGGCGTTGCGATGGGGGGGTCCTTGTGTCCCCCCAGCCCCTGACGCCCTTGAGGGGCAGCACAGGCTCCCCACTGCTGCGGTGCCGCGACAGTTAAACGCTGCAGCACGTGGGGAGCCAGCCCATCCTCATCAGGGCAAATCATCCCTTTTTACTTATTTATGAGAGTTAATTTCATGTGCTGGCATTTAAGGCGGCAGATGGAGGAGCGGCTGCCGGAGCCAAGCTACCAGCAGCTTTCAGCCGCCTTTTGTGTGTGTTTAAATCCTGCTGAACGTGAGTGAGGCGAGGTGAAGCGTATTGCCTCTTTTACTGAGAAAAAGTACTTCTTGAAAAATACTCTAGCTAAAAATCAACACCCTCACCTCTCAGGGGTGCCGCAGAAGAACCGGTGTGCCCAGGCAAGAAGACCAGGCTGCCCCGAGGAGCAGGACTCAGCAAAGAGACCAGCTCTGTAGATATAGGTTAAAAATAATTAGACATCGGGGTACGTACAGCCACATCCATTAATTTTAAAAAGCAGCACTTCCTCCTGGTATTTGCTCATGTCACAGTAACTGACAGGGGAACAGCCTGAAGTGATTTGCCACCAACGCCTATGTGTTGCACGTCGTGCAACTGAGGGACCTGCTGCTTCATCCTGTCCCCAAGAAACCTTTCCTCAGCAATATTTTCTGTTACGTTTGGAGCGTCCATCCCTTTTGGGGAGCTTTTTGCGAGGGTATCAAGGCCTAGGTTTGACCAGAGACCCTTACTGCGTAAACAAGACCAGAACCGTGCACGTCAGTAGCTGCGCCCTCCTCCAGCCACCCAAGCAGCCCATCTCTCTGAGATCATACATATAAATATATATATATCTTTATATATATCTAAATATATATATATAGATATGTTTTCAGTATTTCTCCTTCTCAGATGAGGAATGTTTCCAAAGATAGTGCTGAAATAGATTCACAGCAAGGTTGTGGCACTTCTGGTATTTACTGTGTAAGAATGACATTTATGATAATAAAAATGGAAGAAACGTTGAGCAGTAACGATAGCAATAACATTTCACCAAGGACAAAAAAAAATATACATAACGTAATGAAAGCAGGAATGGCAAGGGGGGGACTGCTGCAGAAGAGCCGGCGGTGTGGAGGTGGACTCGGTGAGCAATGTCTCTGCCGGGGCGGAATCAGTAAAAACAGCGAGGAAATGGTCACAGCTGGTTCCTCACTGGCTGGAACCGATGGGAACTGGGAGGAATCTCCGAGGTTGTCCTCCCAGAGCCCTGAGGGGACAGTCCTGGCAGTCACCACTGCCTGGTCCCCCCTTGACATCCTTCTCCATCAAAGCACCAACTCCCACTCATTTTTCCCTAAGTCTTATCAAAACTTCTTTTTTCAGGAGATCTCACTGGCTAGCAAATCCTACCAAAAACCACTCGCTTCTTTCACTTAGAAGACTCCCTTTGACTTATCTGCAAAGTGCTCCAAACACTGTAATATAAAACTCTTCTCATTATAGTGTTAAATTAAAATTTAGTAAACATGCACAAAGCAGAATAAACTTTCAATTAAAATATAAACACTGTTACTGAAAAAGAAAACTGGAGGGAGCTCCTAGGCTTCTTTGCATTAAAATGCCTGAGATCTAATTTCACTGTGACATCTCCTTGGAATTACACTGCTAATTGATCAAATTTTGTCTGTCTGTTATTTAAACTTTCAATAAAACTTAGATTAATGGAAGGTGTAATCCTCCCGGGCAGAACAAATATTCCCATTGTTCGTGTCAGGTGTGGAATAGCAATGTCCCTACTAACGGCTTCTGCATTCAACCTGTGAACATGAAGTTAATCATAAAAGTGTAGCGATTCTCTTAATTGCTTGAATGAAATTTTCTCTGTGTTTCATTTCTCCCTCCTGCTCTCCCCCACCCTCCATCTCCACTAAATGCCGGTACAGATCTTTCAAACCATCTAGGTATAATTTCCAGGAATTATTTGCTTTGTTCTTGATGCAAATAAAAAACCCGCTCACCCTGTGATCTCTCGGAAGGTTGGGAGCCTCCCCCCACCCCAACACTCCTGCCAGAGGGGGGGTTCTCAGATATTATCTACCCACTGACCCACCTCCTGCGCTCACCCCCACAGCCACGGGGAAAGCACGCGAGGGAGCTGAGACAACACAAAAAAGGGGAAAGAGAAATTTGGAAAGTGTGGCCTCTGATTCCAAGAGTGCGACCACAAACTTCTGGGCACCTAAGGCTCTTCTCCAAGTCCCCTCAGCACAGGGGTCCCCAAAACCTCCCCAGGGTGGTGTGAGAAGGTGCAAGGTTCTGTGTCACCCCAACAGCCCAGGTGACTTTGTGACACTGGGCTCCTGAGTCAGGAACAGCTCTGTGACCTTCTGGGGAGGGTCCTCCACTGCAGGGAAAGTCAGAGCCCATCTCCCACACCAGAGAGACGGGACCCCGAGCCGGCTGCAGGAGCACCCGCTGTCCCCGGGACACCCAAGGGACCGCCCCGCGTCCCTCCAGCTCCTGGGCTGCCCTGGGAGACCCCCGAGACCCACACCAGGCTTTGGGGAAATTAATATTTAAAAGGCTTTTAGTCACATAACACTTGGACCCTGACATTCACCAAGCACCCGGCTTCCACGGACACCTGCAGGAGCTCCAGCGTTAGCAGAGCCCTTGGTCAGCAGCGGGGACCTCTGCTCCCAGCGTTGGAGGATTTGGTTATTTTCCTACACAATGTGCATGTTAACACTGCATATTTTTGGATACTTCTGGGGTAAAGCCATTTCTCTTTTACAGGCTGAGCTTGAGTAGATTATATAAAGCTTCTACAAGATTCAGGATGTTTTCCAAATTGGTTATTTTAGTTTTCTGTCTCAGCAAGAACTAAAATCTCTTGCATTTTTAGAGGAAATGATTGAAAATTCTGTGGGGCTGAAGCAGAGCTTGCTCCATAAAACACGAGTCAATCTTGGACGAAGGACACGCTCCATAGACGGCACAACACAAATACTGTTTGCAAACACTAACAAAAACACACTTGAAAGAATTAGAGCCTGTTGTTACCATTCTTTTTCCACTGGGAGAGCAGTGTATCTGTACCAAGCTCTTAATATTCACAAGAGGAGGGAACCATGCAGTATTTTTTCCATATTTCTGCCTTTTCAGCAAATTTACTATCTGCCAGACTAAGACCTTTCGTACCACACAGAATAAAGAACAAAGAGGGGCAGGAAACAGGAGGGATGAAGAAGTTCAGAAGCAACACCTAGTTTGTATTCCTTCAGTGGTGCTGTTTGTTGTGCAGAGCTAAATTAACTCCCATTAATTCATTGTGAAAACAAGCCTTAGAGAATAACAAGGAACTTACAGTTTCTTCTCCTGAGTTAATGTTGCGTGGTAGCACTTTATTTTAAGAATAATTAATGATAATTCAACAGTGGGGAAAGAAAAAGTCTTTTGATACATGTGAAGTGTGTCAACGGGAGATGGCTGCTGTTGTACCTGCTGTGATTCCTATTTAAAATACAGCCCAATATTTTCATAGCTGTGATTCATCTTTTCCTCCTCCTAGGCCTTTGCAAATATGCTTTTGGGGGAGAAAAAGTTAAAAATCTGGTGTGTTTGAAATAGGAATGTAAGGGTCAAGTCCAGGCCATCAGCTCACACTGAGGGGGTGGGCTCACGCCAGCTCCAGCCCTCCCGAGGCAAGGGGCTCCCTCCTCACGCTGGGCAAACATCTCCAACAGCTCCTTCACCAGAATGGCTGCTTCTGCTCTTTCTAAATACAGTTTTTCTGATACCACTTAAAACTTAATCATCCCCTCAGTGATTCACGCAGGAAGGCGCTTAGCTAGATGGCTGCTGAATTGAAAATAACAGGGATACAAAGAAAGTTGCTCTGTTGTTTTCATTCCAGCATTTTCTCAACCAAATCACTGCCGTACCACAGGGAGACGATGCGCAGAGCGCGCCAGCCCAGGCAACGCGCCGGGGGTTTCCCAGCACCGCATCTGGTACACGCTCCACGCTCTGCTACCCAGCGCCCAGACCCACAGGGTGGACAAGCAACACAAAGAGGGACACCAGTCTGCAAAGGACAGGTCAAACGGGCCAAATAACAGGTCCCTGGACGGGACAAAAGGCAGCGGCCCCGGGAGCTGGTTCTCAGCCTCAGCTCTGCAGGCAGCCCATCCAACCTCCGCTCCCATCCACCCAAAACACGGGGCACTGCGCCAGGAACAGGCTGAGCCACAGACCTGTGTCAGGGGCTTGGCAAAAATCTGCATAAATGATGTACCCAGGTGAGAGGCACACACCGCCCTCATTAAAGTATCTGTGTGGCTGGAAATGGAAAAGATTCATTTCTGCCGCAGGAGGCTTTCAGGGATCAATATGTTCCAGCATATGTTTTAATACTTCCTAGGTTCTCACACGTGTCTCATGAGATTTCTTTATTTATCTTTTTTTTTTTCCCAAGGTTATGAAGCCAACTGTTTTCATATGTGCTGTGAAGCAGTGACCTGCTTTTCATAATAAATCTCTCCTGGAGAAGGGGGAAAGCATGAAGCTGTGCTTCTTATTCAAATAGTCCACAATAAGATTATGTTGTGCACGGAGCCTTAGCTAGTCCCGCTGCGTGCTGCTGGAGTTAAGTGCTAAGCGCACATTTGGGTAGATTATTCCTCCAGAAAGGGGCTAACAACAACTTTTAGATGCCACTGCGTTTGTTGCATTTTCTGCCCCCTTTGGCTCTCCTCCTTTCCCCCCGAGGATGCTGTTTTGATGTCTCTGTAACATCGATAGGTGAGTGGGCTGCACAGATTTGTGTTTGGAGTGGAAGAAGCTGTCCTCTGCAGCGCTGGCAGTGGAAGAGCACAGCCCACGGAACAGGGCTTGAAAGGGAAGAAAAACAAGGAAAAAGGGTGTGAGTGTGCATTGCAGCAGGCGGGAGATGAAGGCCAGCGCTGGCCCCGCTCCACAGGCTGCCCTCCAGCCTGGATCCCGAGGCACACGTGCCTAGCAACTAATCTGACTGCTCAGCAAATCAATTAATTAACAGAGAGAGCCCAAAGGTCCACTTGAAGTCAGTGCATGGCAGGATGCAGAGAGCACCCTCCCCTTCTCACATGTGGATACAGGATTCAACAGCTCAAAAATTCAGCCCCGCAGCAAAGTGGCGGAGGGGCCAGCGCTGCAATGTCCCCAGGGACACAAGGTCCACAGCCCCCTCCATGAGGCTGCAATGTCTCCAGGGCTACAAGGTCCACCTCCCCAGGGCTTTGACCCCCCTCACCCCATGCTCTGCTGTCCCCAGAGCCACAGCTCCAGCTCGGGGTCACCAGCATCACACAAAGCTCCGGTTGGGGCTGCCTCGTTCTTCTCTCTTGTTCAGCAGATATACAATCTGGTTTTTTTCTGCAGCAAATGGAGGTGGCACAAAACCCATTTAACACCCTCTCCCCCCCATTTCTGCAGAACTCAGTCTGCTTGTGGGAGCCCATCATTGTTGGGTGGGAAAGGAAAACAGAGCGTTTTTCACAGCCTGGGTTTATTTGCTGCAGGAGAGTGTGCTGCTCTTTTCTCCAGGCATTCTTTCCCTCCTCACAATAACACTGTCAGATAGAAGAGGAGTATTGCTGGCTTCAAACCTGTGATGAAAGGCCATTATGCAGGAAACCATTGTATTCCAAAAATTGTATCACAGGGGCTAAAATAATAGGATAGAAACAACAGTTGCATGAAATCCAAAACCAACAGGAAAAAAGGAAAGTCTTTGCAATTGCAGTCCCCTACTCAAGACAGCCCAGACTACCCCAGTATTGCACTGTAATGCTATTTTTATGTATTCACACCACCATTTAACTGCCTTCAGTTAGTATTATTGGCCTGCCATTCTCCAAGTATATAATGTATAGTAAAAGCAAGCTTCTTACAGCATAAAAAGGTAGAAAAGGGCCAAAGGGCAGAAGGAAGCACACTCTACTCCAGTCCCATTTCCCATCCCAGGAGGTGGGAGAAGGAAGCATGTCTGGGATGCTCACTACAGTGAGTCTGTGCTGCCACCTTGGATACCTGTGGACACCCAGGTGCTACACTTGGGAAGCCTGGAATTTGCATCTCCCAGCCACCCTACAGACTGCATAATCATAATTTGTAACCTAAAATTCCCCCTGAAGTCTTCCTTGGATAAACTGTTCCATATCCTCTGGCCTGAACACAGTAAATCTGTTCATCATGGCCCAGAGGGGGTCACACTTCACTGCTGAATTACCTGGTCTGTGAAGCATGGCAGGGTGTTTGGGGCCAAAAAGGGAGCTCTGGAAGTGGCAGCTGCTGGGAGGGCTGACTGGCTGGATTTCAATCCAACAGCAGAAAGTGCCTGTGAGAACCGAACATCCAGCAGGTGCTGAAGCCTCATTCCCCAGAGGTGGGATTCTTGGCTGGGAAGAAGGACAGGCTGCCCAGAGTGGCTCAGCCTGAGCAGCCCAGCCTGGAGTGATTTTCCCAATACTATTTCCTATAAACCACCCCCAGAGTTTGGGAAGGGCAGAGCAGAACGAGATGACCCACGAGCTGTCCTTGCTTCTGCCACTGACCTGCTGAACGGTGCCCCATCTGTACCCGCTCTCGGGACGGCGTTTGGAAGGAACCCTCCAAGCCTAATTTCTGTGCTTTGTTCTGCAACGGACACAAGTGCCTGCTCAAACTCCAGAGGAGCAGCTGCCCTTGCGGTAATGCTGCTGGATCTGGGAGCAAATGTAAAGCTCAGGCTCTTCAGACCTGTCCTCGGTCTCTACCCCCTGGCAGCAGAAGGTGGCTGCCCCCTGCACCCATGGGCATGGATCTGGGAGCAAACGTAAAGCTCAGGCTCTCAGACCTGTCCTCGGTCTCTACCCCCTGGCAGCAGAAGGTGGCTGCCCCCCTGCACCCGCTGGGGACGGCCCCCCCCGGGACAGGACCCGTCTCCCCTGCGCCCACACGCTGGGAGAGCATCACCAGTCCCTCCCCGTGGGGCTTAACGAGGGGTCCCTGCTGAACTCTGCCTTTTTCTCATCCGCACAGCAAGCAGTAACCACCTCTGATGTGATGACACAGACATTTTCACAGCTCCCGGGCCCCGGGAACAGGGACTTTCTTTTGGCCTCGCTGCCTGAGAGACCATTCGAAAATAATTAAAAGATGGAACCTCTTATGTGATTTATGACGCTTTGATCAAGGTTTTTTAATTAACCTATCTTGCTTTAAGCTACTGTGAGTTCGTTTCACCCTCGTCGACAATATCATAATGGGAAGGGTTATAACACTGCAGCGAGCAGGGGTGACGCTGCGGCCCCGTCTGCGCAGCCCCCGGGACCCCTCGGCCGCCTCCTGAGAGGGGACGGGGGGCACGGGGGGCACAGGGTGCTCCCGCAGCCACCAGGCAGGACACGCTGCTCAGAGCCCAGACCCACATCCATCACCCGTCCTGCAGGGCGCCCGCCGGCCAGTTCAAGGCACAACGTCTCTGGTGGAACTGAAGTACTCCCTTGGTGCTGCACAGCCCCAAACTCCTGCTAATTGCTATTTCTTTCTGGATATCCTGTCGTAAATTAGGCATTTGCTCATGCAAGTCAGCTGGAGCACCACTTAGAGAAAATTAACCCAATAATCCAAATATGACACACAGAATCGGGGACTAAGATCTGTTTGGGTTTGTGTAAGCATGAACTAATTTGCTGTCATTTCAGATAAGAATCAGTAATCATAAAAATTTGGCTTCATGCTCCTTTTTAATTAAAAAAAAGGTTATATCATGTACTTCTTGCTGTCATTTAGACAGAGAATAATGACTGGCAGACCTGTGGATTTGCCAGGAAAATGCCAGAAGGGACTAGGACTCCTCTCCCACTGTATTTTCCCAACACTTGAGCCACTTTTTAGTTCCAACAATCCCAAAGAAAACAAACTATCGGTGATCAGAAAGCATCTAGCCTTTTTTTTTTTTTTTGAGGATGAAGTAAAAAGAAAAGAAAAAAACTTGAGGAAAGTGAAGGATACAGGGGAAGGAAAAATTAAGTCACTTATATCAGGTGCTTTCCTTAAAGACTTGAATACCTGTGGAAAATGTGAGAATGAAACAAGAAAAAGATTTATTGAGTCTCAAAGCCTCCAGTTAAAATTAAATGTGGTGAGAAAAGTGGCTTTCCACATTTAATTGTCTTTGCCACAGTAACTATGTGTCAGTCTCTTCTAAAAGCCTATTAATTCTGTAATTTAGTGCAAGCAAGAGCTGGGAGACAGACAGAACCACCACTGGGGTTTTTTTCTTTATTCATTGACTAACTGTCATCAGGCATCAGTGTTAGGGTGCTTTCTCCTTGAAGGCTCCAAATACTAAAAATTAAAAACTTTTTATAGTCTATTTAATAAAAAAGTGCTGGCACATCAGTTAATAGAATGGATTCTATGACAGTGTATGTTGGAATTTTAATTATGGCTAAAAATAACCTGACATGTCAGGAGAGCTATAGAGAAAACAGTCTTCCAAGTATGAGGAGGGATTAGCTTGTTTGACTCCTGCAGCTAGATGCAGTTTATTTGTTTAGCCATAATTTCAGAGTTTATTCTGAAACGAGCTAGAGCTGGTAATAGAGTTATTAACGCAGAGACAGGCTGGTGGGTGTATGTCTTGATGTTTGAGGTTGCACAACAAGTTAACAGCCAAAAAACCCCATTACCTCGGAGTCAGCAGCAAAACAACGTTCCTATTTGAGTCTTTGCAAATCAATGGGAAAGATACTCAAATAAATCAATAAAAGCCATCCACGCGGAGTGCTCTTGCTCGGCTGCTGGGGGTTTGCTGTCACAGTGGGTGACACGGCCACCCCTGCCCCCCCAGGCCCCCATCCTACTGCTGAGCAAAGACATCAACGGGGTGACCCTGGGGAGCTTCTACCCTGAAATAGCATCAGCACCAGAACCGAGGAGTCGACTTAAACCAGGGCTAGTGCTGGCAGCCAGTAGCTGTGGTGCTGATGTAGGAACACAGAGGGTTTTCCCCCAATTGGACTCACCCCTCACAGCTCCCCGTGTGTTATTTCACACAAACCCAGATGCAACCTCCCCACATTCCTCCTGCAACGTGGGCAGAGCCTGCAGGAACGTCTGTCATTATTTAGCAGCTGCTCCAGCTTCTCAGGCCCTCTGGAAACTATGGTGGGTTTTTAGCTGTCAAAATCTGAGATTTGGACAAATCACTTGCTTATTTTAATGTATTTCATACATCTTGTCTTGTTTCTCAAGCAAAACTTCCACTACAGAACTGAAGTGAAATTTCCCCATATTCCCTGTCATTAAAGTCCCCCAGGAAGGTGCTGTGATCCCTCAGGAATCGCTGTTCCCTCTCCTCCCAAGCTGTTCCCAGCCTCACACTGCAGTTCCCAGGCAAACCCTCTGCCCAGGGACGTGGCCAAGTGCCATCGATGGCACCACCGAAGGGGTGGCACCGACACTGTGGCTGCCACCACCACTCCACCCTCTAGTGCCATGTAAACAAATAGAAAGTCTTAAAAGCTGCCTGGAAATCTAGTCCCCAGCAATTCTATTGGAAGAGGGGGGAAAAAAAGTGCCCTTAGAGTCCAGGTTTCACAGTTCAAGACCGATTTTTCTGCATGTCCTTTGTTCCCCACTTCAAATCCACCCAGTTGCCAGTTACCTCTGGAGAAAATAAGCAACTGAATTTTAAACCAGACACAATGACCACCATGGCATTGTGAAGGACATACCAGTAGTTGTCATCTCTCCAGATGAGTTGTTAAGTATTTATAGAAACATTTCCTCCCTGGCACAGTTTAAACTAAGTACTGTATCTAATTTCCTCTGGAGAAATGTCTTGGAGAAATCAGTAAGATAAGTCTGTCATCATAAATAGTAATAAATAACTACTCTGGCATAGTTGCTTATTTTGCAAAGTTATTCGATTATTAATGGTTTTTACAGGTATGCCTTCATGGTGAAAATCCACTGTGGTGACTTCTCAAAACTATTTCCAGGATTCCACAGTCTCCATCACAAGGGAGAACTTGGAGGAGGTTACTAAAGTCACCTACATACGGAACAACCAAACCCTCCCCTTTAACTCCAGAGACTTCAAAGAGAACTACTCATCGAGAGCACCAAAGCCCAAATCACCTCGGAGCAGACAGTTAAATCCCAGTGAGATGGAAGGGGCAGGAGAGCGGTGCCCATCACAGCGTGGGATGGGGCCAGGTCCCTCTGGGATGAGCCGAGCGGATCAGCTCTGCCGGAGTGTGTCTGCCTGGGGACAGCAGGTCTGGGGTGGGACCAGAGGAGCAGCAGAACCCTCCTTGGCTGTGCTGGATTACTGCATCCACTATATAAAGATGTTAAAAAAAATAATAGGGCTGCCTTCATTCTGCTTTGATTTTCTGAATTGACTTTTTAGGCACCGGTTCCCATTGTAAAACCAGCTCAGCACCCAGCATTCGCACCCCTGCCCTGTCCTGCCGGGGCAGGCCCAGAGTCAGGGGCTCAACCAGCAGCAGGACACAGCTGGGACACTGCAACGTCATGGGCTCGCCCAGGGCCTGCCCAGAGAACTTCTCTGCAAAGCCACGTCCCCACGGCCTCACAGCGGCTCCAGACGCAGCAGAAGAGAAGCTGAGCCTGGCCCCTAAGGGGGGCTTTGTTCCAATCACTATAGCTCTCGCTTTAAATACCCAAAACTGTTTGATTTTCTCTTAGAAAGCCCTCCTGACCAGCCAGCCCCACACATCAAGCCTTCCCCAAAGTGCCGCTGGCACCTGCGGCAGCGGGAGGAGAACGTCCCCCCGCTGGGATCCCAAGCGTGACCCACAGACACCGCTCTCAGAAGAGATACTCCAGAGCATGCAGCAAGAGATGTGCTGGGGAGATGAAAGATTAACTAAAAGGACGTGAGATTAAAGAGTTCAGGAGAGTGTTTATGAGCTTTAGAATATGTGGAGAGTGCTGTGATGTCCCCTGCCCACCCCCACTCCCTCCAACCCCCTCTCGGTCTCTCTTCCTGCCTCTTCTCGCCAATCCCCAGTTTTTTCCATGGTCCTTTGTAAATTCAAAAATGATGCAAAATTCACCTCATCCTTCAGAACTAACAAGGGGACCCTGAAAGTTTCAAGGGTGCACGTAACCACATGTGAACCCCTGATGGGTGAGACCAGGGACCATCACAAACCCCACCGACGGGGGCAAGAGCCTCAGCAGCCCCAGGCCACCAAACCCCAGGGACGGGGATACTGAGACACCCTTGCTCCTGATAGTCCCTTAAAGCTCCTAATCTCCAGGTACAGGGAAGTGAGCATACGCAGCAGCAGAACACGGGAAGAGGTGGAAGAAAAGGAGCAGGATGGAGAAAAGCACAAGGGACCCAGCCCAGATCCTCCTCGGCGCCGCTGACAGCCGGCTTTCTCAGGGGGCTCCTTCAGAGAGGAAGATGTTTCCTCCAGAAGGGAAAAGGATGAAAGAGCTGCTAACACAAACACCCAAACAAACTAAATCACACAGAGGAACCTGCCAAAGACTGTATTTTCTGCTGCAGCCTGACCCACTTCAGTGTTTATTTTTAGTCTCCTTTGGTACAGGAACAAAGCTCAGGAGACCTCCCCGTACACGTGCATCTCCTGCCCGTATCCATGCCAGCTCACTTCTCCTGGCTGATCTCAGCCAAGGCGCTGGGACGGCAAAGATGCAAAGTTCCTGCAAGTTTCATGTCAGTAAGTGGCTGGGTAGCTCAGAAATCCTTTATTAATATCCCCAGAGAACAGGCTCAACTCTCTTTAAAAATCAAAGACATGTCAGCTCAGCCCTGAGACAACTGTGTAGGAAACACGGTTTCACTGGTGCTATGGCATATGAAGCTACCTGTTAAACTACCCTAATAGGAGATAATATCCTGCAAACACAAAGGGGAAACCCTGCATTTGCTACCCAAAACCACCTCCATTCCCAGTTCCAGTATGACGGGTCACACTACAGCTCTCGCCTCCTGGGGGCAGGAGGACACTCATTGTTTTCACACAAAACGTCGCTTTTTGTAAACAAAAACTGTTGAGAATTTCACCACCACTGTGAGAACCCAACAGAAAAACAGGATGTCTCAGTCGCACCCTGGGAATCCTTACGAACCACCCCCCTCCCCAGACCAACAACTGGACTGGGATCTAACAACCACCTGACGGGTCTGGTTTTTCCCCAGAAGCAGTGCAGTTTGAGTTCTCTTACAGAGTGTGTGCCACAACGGAACTCCAGTGTGGGTGCTATACACAAAGTATGTATATATACATATATATATATATATACACCCACACCATCCCAGTGACGTGCACACACAGGGTGAGCTCAGCACTGTCACCCGAGGACGGTGACAGCCGGGGAGGGAAGGACCAGCCGCGGACCCCGAGGATGTCCCCTCGCCCCCAGCCCTGCCAGGAGAAGCTCGGCAGCAGCCCCCGTCCCCGGGGCACGGCGATGCTGCTCTGCTGCTGGCAGCCTGAGACATCCCGGCAGCGCCGAGACGCTTATTATCCCCCTGGGATCTTTTCTTTTATTCGTCACGGATTTCAGCCTGTTGTATAATACACATTTTTCAAGTTAAGCATCAAAACAATGAATACAAATGAACGAGGAAGTGTTCACTTGCTGAAGGAGGAGAATTACTAAGAGCAACATCGCGCAGTATTATAAGGCATTTCTGCTGCTACACCATTTGTATTAATGTATTAGAGACATCTACAAAGACAAATTGCAGCGTAGTTCAAAGGGAAGAACACTCAAATGTCTGTACAACACCACAGGCTGCTATCAGAGACCGTCTCCCTGAAACAACATTTGGATTTTCAGATCTCTCCCGGCACAAAGGAGAATATTATTCTGCTCCCTCTCTTCCCAGTTGCACCAGTTTGCTGGCTGCAGGTGGGCACCCATGTGCACTGGGGAGGGGGACAGCCCTGTCCCCAGCAGGGACAGACCTTGGGCCGGCCAGTCCTGCTTCTCCGGGTGACACTGACACCCGCCGGCAGAGCTCACTGCATCCCCTTATCCAAGGAAAGGCTTAATTATTGTACACAGAGAATACTGTAATCATTAAATTGCTCTGTCTACCTCCGGAAGGGATGAAGCTAATAGAAACCCACGCCTATTTGCTTTGAGTCTAATTGTACAAGTGACAAAAATGCCTGGAACAAAGGTACAGGAAATCCCACAAGAGCAAATTTGCTGGAATGAAAACTGAAGGAAAGTCTGAATTTGATATCCAGCCACACACTGCGCCTTATATACATCACACTGAGCAGAATAAACCAGGTTTCTATTACCCGATATAATTTAGTTCTGCTGGTCTTCTAGTGTATATTTGTTTTTTAAACCAGACAAGGATCAAGGTCTTTTGGAACTTTTGATGGTGCATGTAAAATCAGTGGGCTTGAGCACAAATCCATGCAAAGGAAACAAACATTTAGCTTTAGAAGGGAAAAAAAAAAGCATCAGCAATTGTTCAATAAAAAGATTATTTTTTCTACAGCCTTCGTAGAGACTTTTCCATGTAAATCAATATAGTTTTGCCACAGCTAAGCAGTCTTGCAGAAAGTTATTTGCAGTAAGACAGCTAGAAATAGAATAGCAGCAAATGCAAAACGTGTGAAGAGCTCTCCTTTCAAAGGTAATGTATGGGGCAAATCTTCTCCCCCTCCCTCCAAGGGCCCTGCTCACAAGCTGAAGAAAAGCCAAGACCATTTTTAAGCTTATTTTTTAACTTGCCATAAACAGAAAAATTAATTCTGTCTGCTATAAGAAAGAAAAAAAACACATGCAGGCAGTAGAAGTGAGTAACACTGACTTGTTTAGGGTGGTTAGGGTGGCAGAGAGTCCACCCCATGGCACTGTGAGGGTGGGTGCAGATGAGCTCCACCACAGGAATACTCATGCTCTGGACACTGTCACCAGAAGCATTGGAAGTGCCTGCTGCAGGGTTTCTCCTTCAGGCAGACGGGTGAGCCCCATGCCAAGAGTTCATCATAACTTCATCAATAACCATCAATAACTTCATAAATAGGCTGCAAACTCCTGGTAGGAGAACCCAGAGCATCAGCCCTCGCCAACAGTTGTTTTCTTTGAAACTGCACAAGCGTCAGCAACTCAGGAAGAAACCAGCATTACTGCACTTTTGTTCCCAAAATGCTCATTCTAACAAAAAATACAAAAATACAAATAAAAAAATACAAAGTACAACCTGGGATGGAAGCCCTTAGGAAAAGGGAACATGGTAATTAGTGTCCACTAGCACAAAATGCTAATGAATTTTAACACTGAAGCCAAGAATCCAAGTTGCATTGCTTGGTACAAAAATGCTAATTAATTTTACCACTGAAGCCAAGAATCCAAGTTGCATTGCTTTAAGCTTTAAGAACACAATTCCCACAGTAAGAACAGACTGGAGGCACTGACCGAGAAAGGAGAGGAGGGAGAAAAGCAATTTATGTTGTTTTGAAAAGTTTTCTTCAGACCTCAGTAACACAGTGACAGTAACTGGATACTCCAGTCTGTGGAGCCTCAACTGTGGAGCCTCAACTGGTCCAACCAGAAGCAAAATACACCCAGGGACACATGCCCAGTGCCCTGCCTGCAGGAGCCCTCTCTGCTGCCCAGGCACGAGGAAACCTGCAAGAGCCCATCCCCAGCCAGCCCAGGGGGATCCAGAAAACCCCAATGAGTCATTAACAATACTGCAATATCACAAACACATCGACTTACCTCAGAAGTGAAGTCCAGTTGTTGGAACAAAGTCTCCAAATTTTCAATTATTCCATCTCAAAGCCAGAGCCCAGCCAGGCTGTCCCTGGCTTGCCAGCAGCCAGGGAAGCAGGACCCAGAGCACAAACACCCCCCACCGCTCACACCTGCAGGTATTTGAACCAGGGATTTTCAGTTTTTCACCAGGTGTTTCCATTTTCATCAGTTTGGTTTTAGCAGTCTGCTGACTGCTTCATTAATTTAAATGGAGTTTAAATTTTTTGGTATTTGGCCCAAGCTCTGCCCCTTTTGAGGGTCCTCCTCCTGACCTTTTACCCCCACCCCTCATCAGTGCAATTAGCACTGCAAACAGGTGATGGTCGCTGGGCTTTAGGATCAGCTGCACTGCCTGCAATTAGCTCTGGGTCCTTGGATCTCTACTTTATTGTGCACCTGCTGGGACACAACCCCATAACACGTGGTGTAACCTGAGGGACTGAGACCCTTGCAGTTCCTGAGACCCAAGAACAAAATGAAACAGAAGCCTTTGGATGGTTGGATGAAACATGGGAACAAAGTTTAACTGAACCAAGAAAATGCCTTGATTTCAGCAATGGCCATTCCTGGCCGCCTGCGAGAGGGACAGGGAACAGCTTTGCTGGAACGACTGTAGCCACTGGTGCCCCAAGAAGGTGCCTTAGAGCCAAGCCCAGATTGTATTTAGAAGAACACGTGGTTTTTCACCCCTTTCAGGATGTTGTCTTGGGAGCAAGATGCTTTCCATGACGTCTTCTCGTTTATTTTTAGTATTTTAAGTAGACATTCCCACCCAACATGTGAATGCAGAATTCCTTTGTGTGCTGTTGCACCGTTCATCCCTGACAGATCCCATGAAAGCAAAGGAAGAGCCTATTCTTCCCAGCAGGTTTCATGTGATTTCTGGCCACAGAACGGTCTTTTTCACTACACCCTGATGTTTCTGGTCCCAGCTTCTCCCAAGGAGAGCTTGAGGCATGAAAAGAGAATTATTTCTGAAAACGGAGCCCCAGCCAGGCCCCCTTGAAACCTCTGAAAAGGTCTCTGTGTTGGAGAGGGCTGTTTTCTTTGCAATCCAGAGGTGTCTGGGTGACCAAGCCAATCTCCACGCGCAGCGCGGAGCCCTGCTGGAGGTTCAGAACTTACCAGCAGGGCTGGGATGGACACACAGACCTTCAGGGCTGTTGCACAGCCCTGCCTTGGCTCAGCAGTAAATGCATCATTCTCTGAAATGCCATTTCCAGTGGGCAGCAGTGCTCCATGTAGATAAACAGCAACAGAACCAGGCTGCGAAATCCGAGGTCACCAAATGCAATGAGAAATCTGAGCGAGATGAGTCAGATGAGCAATCTTCTGGACATTAAGATTGTTTACAAATCCAGCCAATTTTCATCTAGTTTGAATGAATTTGTGTACATATTTTATTTGTCCTCTACAAGCACAATCATCCCTTCTTATCTTCCTCCATCTCTCCCTGGCATATGGTATTTTCATCTTGCTAATAAGATTGCATTTTACCCTGCTAGGCTGTACCAGTCGCACAATTTCCTTCCAGACTTTCACTGCTTCTATCACAAACTCGCTGCTATTGGCAAATGTCAGCCCTGTGGCACAAAGGCGTGAGGAAAGGAAAAAAGAAAACAAAAGAGCGTAAAAAAACAAAAAAGGAAAAGTGTTAATAGCAGCTGTTGAAAGGCCCAGAGCAGCTGGTGAATCCTGGGGCTGGAGCCCCAGCAGCATCTCGAGGTGATGGCTGGGCCTGTGGCAGCAGCAGGAGCTCCGACAGGAGCAGGGGACCCTCTGCTGCTCCCCTGTCCTCATCCTGCTGTCCCCACCGGGGGGGACCCGAGCAGCACCCACGGGGGCTCAGGAGGGGCTGGGGGCAGACGGGGCACGCGGGGGCTCCCTCAGAGGAGGAGTGGGCCAGCGCGGTACAGCCCGTGGGCCAGCACAGGAGCCACCAAATACACTGTTTACTTCTCCTCGATATTTCATGTTCATGAAAAAAGCAGAAAACTAGCTCTGTTATGTCTTCTGGTATAATCTACATCACTCTTTGTGCCAGCTAAAAGGGAGAGCACAAATTCAACCATGGGTAGCTGTATCTTGGCTTCATTTGCCCTGTGCCAGGTCCCCTTCTCAGCTGGGATTTACCCCATCACCTGCCGGGGCCAGGTAACACCACCCAGAGATAGGTCTAGTTTACAAATGCAGACATTCCCTGTAGATCTTGCAAGAAGAATTAATTACTTCAGATGATAAAGCACCACAGGGAAGGAGAATCAAGGTTAATAACATATATTAATAAAATATCAGCAAGGAAAAATGACTAGCTGTGTCCCAGCTAAGCCATCTCCATGACCATAATATGTCCCTGTCTTTGAAAGCAGTTGCTTCTTGATAGATCAGGAGGGAAAAGCCAACAGAGATGAACCAACGCTGCAAGATTTCAGCTGCAGGAGGAACTGCTCCTCGCTCTGCTGGAAATGGAGCTGGTGCCACAACAGGAGCAGACCTGGGGGCTGATGGTGCTGGCTGCCCCGGGCACTGCTCCTGCCATGAGACTCCAGCCCGGTGCCACGCTTCCCACAGGAACAGAGAGGGCGATTCCCAAGCAATTATTTTTCAGTTATTGGCTCTGGGACGCACTCGAGCTCTGCCACCTCTCTGCGTGGAGAGAACCCTCCTGCGGGAAGAGGAGGGTAATTTTCCCTGGGGGCTGCGTTTCTGAGCCCCCCTGGCAGCGGCAGCGCTGCACCGAGCCCCCCCAGCCCCTGGGTACCACCAGCGAGAAGGGGGTTCATCCCAAAACCCTCCTGACGCCAGGGCTCAGGCACTCGCCGCTGGGCAACCTGCACCCATGGCCTCCCAGATCCCACCCCACCTGCACTCAGGAACCACGGAGCTGAGAGTAAAGCCCACAGCTCTAAAAGCGTAACCTGAAATAGAACATAAGCTACGATAAATAATACTTTCAGGAATATCTTCTCTCAGTAAATGAGCCATAAGCCCCTTCTCACTTCCATTCACTTACACCGTGCTTCATTTCCAAGGACGAGTTTGCAGAGGGGAAATGGTGAGATGCCAGGAAGCTCCAGCTGTCATCCTGCCTCAAAACGGGACCCAAATTTTCCCTCCATCTTTCCTAAATACGTCACTTTATCATTCCCAGTAAGTTTCCCATTAAGTGTTCCCATCAGAAGTGAAGTAATGGAAGCACACCAGTTTATTTGCAGTTTCATCATCACCCCAATTAATTACCTGCCCACAGGCAGTCAGAGAAGCAATAAGGCACGTTCTTTGATAGGCAGGTAGGAAATAACATCTTACCTTCCACTAATGACCCATATCCGAGATCCGAAGGGCAGCAATACAAACAGCAGCAATAGGAAGTGCAAAGTCCATTGAGAGATGCACAAAATCCATCAAATTACACCATCAAAAAAGGCAACGGAAATACATTTCTCCTTCCTTTTTCATCTACCAAAATAAGAAGAAAGCCTTAATCCAGAACTTTCTTTCTAGAGCAAGTCCCCAGAAACAGCTCTCCAGCCGACAGCGGGAGCAGGGTTCGCACGCTCCTCACAGTCAGATCGCTTTTGTTTCATAAAATTAACAGTACATTCAAAAAATGGTAATCCCTCCCCAGCACAAACAAAGCAAGAAACCTGCTCTGTTCCCTGACTTGTATTGATTTATGTCACTCCAAAAATCTCTCACCATACAGTCTTTTAATATCTTAGCTGTAAAATGAAAACATGCTTTCAAGCTATTAAACGAAGGTTAATGTATTATGAAGAAGAGTGTATTTGCATTTAATGAGTGAATTTTAAAAGCTCTGCTGGATTTCTTGAAGGCTGCCTCTTGAAAGCTGGGCCAAAATAAGGAATCACTCAAAGGAAGGGCCCCACACCACCAGCAGTGCTCCCCAGGGGACAGAGGGGTCTCTGCCTCCCCCCGGCCTGGCCAATCGCCCATCACTCCAGTTTCAGCCCTGTCCCCATCAACAGCTTCTGCCCAACGCTCCACTGCCAGGGGTTAAGATTTCCACAGTGATCTATGCTCCCATTCTTATCTTTTGATATCTGGAAGTAGAGAATTTCAGCGAAAAAGGGCTTTACACTAAGATGACCATAAATCTCAATGTGTTTACAACAGAAGACTGACCAGAAGAGTTTATTAAATCTCTAAAGGATTTGATGTATATCAAACTGTTACATAAAGTCAATACTTTGGAAAGAACTAGACAATAAATACTCTACAAGAGGCAATATTTCTATCACAGAGAAAGCAATCACATAAAGATGAGGAGCCCAATTTCAATACTGAATGTCAGTCTGCTGTAAGAAGACATTTATTGTTTTTCTGAGTTATCACAGAGGAGTGAGATAAGCCATAACAATATTCTGAGCCAAGCTAATCACGCTATCAAAGTTAGAAATACTCTTTCACCTTTTAAAAATCACTTTTCCACTTTGCAAATAAAAAGAACAACCTCTTGCAGGTGCGAGGGGAGGGAGGGGAGGAGATTTATTATGTCAGGTGGAGGGAAAAGCCTGTGAATGCTGGCCCAGAGCTCCAGGCACAGCCAGACCTCCCTCTGCGGGTGCCGGCGGGCAGGGGCGCGGGGAGAGGGCTGGGGGGGATGAGCAGGGGGAGCCCACCTGGTTCTGCCCCAGCTCTTTATCCTGGTTCCACTCACCAAAGCATCGCTCTGTTACAGCCAGCCTCAGTGAGGGGCCTGGGAATTCATTTTTCTGACAGATCACTGAAGAGCTGTGACAAAAATATCAATATTCTCCATGGAAAAATGCTTCTTGCTTTATTTCTTCCCCTATAAACAGAATTTTACTTTAACAGCTCAGATTAAAAGAAGAATCTTAACCAGTTCAATTCAAAACAGGGGCCAAAGAACAGATGTCGTTTGAGGGCAGAGGCCTCTTTTTCAAGTATCGACCAACTGATATTTCAAGGACAGATGCCCTTTTCACTGATGGTTGGACTAGATGATCTTAAAGGTCCCTTCCAACCTGGACTTTTCTACGAATCTCATTCCCTGTTTTCCCACTGTTCTGTCCCACATCTGCTCACAACCACCACGGAGCAAACAAACTCCGGTTCTGGCAGGGAAGCCGCAGTGAGGCATCCTTCGTGCTGGCAGGATGAGTTCTGAGAGTTTGGCTTTGTTTGTCAGAGGCAAAGACTGCAAATTTGAACAACAAAATGGGAGCTTATTTTTTGCACACCGTACGTTTCACCCACTGACACTCCAATGACCAGCAAAGAGAACAGCCAGCAGCTTGTGCTCTGCCCACAACAGAAAGATAAGCCCTTTGCAGTAAAGATGAGATGACAGTCTAAGTGAACGTGGCTATTAATAACAGACCCCAGTCCAGAAGGGAATCATAAATTATACTTATCATCTCTAACTTGTATTCCTGGAAAGATGAATCCAGCAGATTGTCGTGCACAGAGAAGAAAGGAAATGACACGAAACAGTTGCTCATTATTATCAAGAACTGAAACACAATGAAATTAACTTAATTATGAGCAATTTGAACATTGCTGTACCAGATGCATCAATGCTCTATCGTCACATACCAGCGGGTGGGAGATACGTGTGGTACCAAACATGTTCTTTGCTCTAAAGTAAACTCTGCTTCTTCCATGGGATCTATACAGAGGTGCTCGGAGACCAATGTTTTGCAGAAAAAGTGATGTGCATGGCTGCGAGCAACTCCACCGTACAGACAAAAGATGATGAGACTAGTCAATTTTAAAATAAAAAGCAGTTTTGTGCCTAAGGCAATGAGCTGTGCCCTTCCCGTCTGTCGCAGCCCTTTCCTGGGTGCCTTCCCAGCGGCTCTAAGGAATGAATTTCCCCAGCAGGAGCTGCAAAGCGAGTGCGACTGGGGATGGGGGGATGAGCCTGTCCCCAGGGTCAGCCATAGCTCTGGGGGGGAAGGAGGAGACCCAGAGAGGAGGACTACTGGACCAGGGGGAATTTTAGAAAGCACAGAGGCGAGTTATACAGTGAAAATCTACGTCTCCCTGGCTGAAACTCCCTACTTGTATAGATTAATCTAACAGGGGACATCAAGTCCGAGTCAGCACATGAAATACATCCCAAAATATTTTGTAAATCCTTTTTTTGACATTGAGATGGACTGTAAGACAGGATGGCACCAGAACGTGATGTACAGCAACACTGTCTGCTTGATGGATCGGTCGGTTGTGTGACATCCTGTGACAAATCATCTCCATCTTCTGGCTGCAGATTAATTTTCTAGGTCATTTAATAAATTATAGGAAAAGAAGTTATTTGAGGGGCAAACAGTAGAATGGAGTTCCAGTGACATGATACCTCTCCCTGACACTTTTTTTTGTGGGATTAATGAGAGTAGATGGCTCCTTCCCTGCCTCTTTTTGCAAGGTGATCGTAATTCCATGAAGACTGCACTTAGTTTTGTCTAGTTTTGTGCAGGGAAATTGAGTTTGATGCAGAAGAACCAAACCTCCCGAGGAAGGATGTGACCGTGGCATGAACTCCTCTATAAGGACATAGAACACTGATTAATTCCTGCCAGAACAATACTAAAAATACATCATTATACCAGCACTATATTTAGATCCAAGCTCCATGTTGGCAGCAAGACTCCGCGGTTCTGGGCAGGGGTAACTTTCCCGTTTGCTGGGGTGGGGGCAGAAGGACAGTGATGCTCAAAGCACCAAGTGCTTCACTACTCGCATCCCCACAGAGCTGCCCACCAGAGCTCTAGCCCAGCTCTTGCACTTGGGAAATCAGACTCACCGAAAGATGTCTAAATAGGATTTAGAGATGTTTGGGTAAGGGACCTGCATCTCTCCAACAGCCCTGAGAGAAAGGCAGAGCCTACTTGGTGTTACTGGAAAAATCCCCCCAAACCAGTAATTGCGTTTTCAGTTTGGGTCCAGCTTCAGTTTCCCTGGCTGCAAAATGGGGACATCTACGCCAGAGGCACATCTGGGAGAGAAACCCATCACCAGCCTTTGGTCACCCAGCAAAGGGACGGGAGGATCCTACAACTGCAGATGGATGCATCACACACTGAAAGGAGCCAGGCTCAGGCATGGTCTGCCTTCTGTTACCTCTGCTCACTCCTGCTTCTCCTGACCATGCTCGGGCTGCACCCATTGTTTATTCTTAGAACAACAACATTTAAGAACAAAAACGTTAAGCCTTTAAGGGAAAAAAACCAAAAATCACCTCTATTTTTGAGCAGGACAATGGTGGCTCCCGTGCAGCTACCACAGGGAAGGGGAAAAAAGACTTTTTAAAATTAACTCTAAGCCTACAAGAGTGGCATATTAATAAAAGCAACTGGCATGAATAAGCTAAAATTCATTATCATGCTTTTCATAGACTGGCTACAGCAGCATTATTATGATCAAATCCCTCTGAAAACCAAGTAATACCTTCCCCTCTCTCCTTTCCTCTTGCATACAGTATCCTGGATTAATTTATAACATTAATCAGAAAACAATTCAGCCCCTCACGGTTGGGTGCAAAGAACTGAGGGCAATTTCACACAGCACCCGGGACGCAGCGCTGCTGCCGCTGCACCTTCTCGGGGGCGTTTGTGAGGGGCTCCTGAGCATCCCAGGCCTTCACCAGCAGAGGAGGTGACCCAGGCAAGGGGACCGCAGTCCCACGGACCAGCTGCTGCCTCCAGGGACCCTCACACGATGCAGACTCATTTCAAGGGGAGGTGCCCTCTTTGGTTGGTTTGTTTGTTTGTTTGTTCTTTTAAATGGGTGCTTCACCCAAAGGGAGAGCAGAGCTCCAGGGGCCGTTCAGAGAGGTTAAGTGGTGCAGGTGAACACTTACAGCTTGGGCTTTAAAGGGCCTGAAAATTCATTTGAAAAGAACAGGAAGTTAATTTTCCATAGCAGATTTCTTCAATAAGCCCTGTATTTTTCCCTTGCCCCATTAAGAATAGCAAGCAGCTTCCCCAGAAGTCGATCTCACAGTCTAATCAACCTGTTCTCTCTAATTGAAGTTAATCATAGGAAGCTGGTCAGAGAAGGATGGTCTCGGTGAAGGATGCTGTGCTGGAGTGGTCGATGAACAGGGGGTTATTGCTGGGATTGTCACTCGGCAGGCGGAGCAGGGGAAGGGCTGTGAAGGCAAACGCAGCCCCGGCTGGGGTCCCATGGACCAGCCCTGGTGACTGAGACAAGCTCACTGCTTCCTGCTGCTCCAGCCTTTTTTTTCCATGACATGCTCTTGTATCTAAATAAATAATACGCTGCTTTTAACAAGGCTGGCAGGTTCCTCGGTGTCCTGTCTCAGCTCTCAGGGGGAGCAGGCAGAGCCCGAGCCTGTGTTACCCCCTGGCACGCTCGCCTGATGCCGAAGGACCCGAGATCCTCAGGACACAGAGAGCAGAAGGGACGATGAGGCCAGTCCTGCAAGAGCATCCCCAGCTCCTGCCAGGCCCAGCCTCACATGGGGAAGGAGAGGTCCATCACCTCCCACCCCGGGACCCAGCACCTGGGCTTTGCAGTGAGAAAATCTGCCTTTACTTGACTTGTTTTCCTAAGAACGACTCTGTTTTATTCCTGATGGAACCATAATCCGCACTCTTATGGGGCTGGAGAAGTTGGGTTTCTGAGGGAATTTGATAGCAGCTTTACTAGTCTACGGCAGAAAAGAAAAGGCACTTAAGGGGATTTTGTTTGTCACTTGAAAATTAGCCTAGAGGAAAGAGAATCTTCAATTCAAATTTAATTAAAAACTGATGAACCGAAAGCCCTGCAGTGGCTCTGTGAAGTCCTATTCTTACGGCACAAGAACACAGCACTGATAAGCAGCAGAAGAAAATAAACACAAGAGATTTAAAGCTAAAACCCAAACAAAAATGGGCCAAAATGTAATCCAGTGGCACCAGACCATCACCAGAGCAGAAATTGTCCCAGTGTGCTTAACCAGGGGTTTGTGAAGCCACATGAAGGAAACTGCTTTGGCGGGGGATTGGACTAGACGATCTCCAGAGGTCCCTTCCAACCCCATGTGATTCTGTGAAATGACTTGGTTGCTTGTGTACAAGTGACAACAGCCCATTGAACTCCCTGCTGCCTGAGATGGTCACAGCTCCGTCACTCCCGGCCACGTCCCCGTCCCCAGCTTCACCCTCTGTGCTCTGAGACCTTTCCCTCTGCTCTGGCTCTAACCTAAACCCACTAACCTCAATTAACTCAGCCGCAAAACCTGCTGCTAACGAGTCGCCTGTCTGTGTTCCAGTGGCTGACAAGATCAATCGTTGGCTGCTTCGTGAGGACCTGCCGCAGCTGAGGGGGGGACGCCACCCCCGCGGTGCACACACGAACCCGTGCCTCTACAAATCACACCAAGCCCGTGTACTCACACCCAGCCAGGGTCATCCTGCTCCCCCTGGCCATTCCAGCATGTTCATAAGCAGCTAATAAAGCCACAGATGAATAATGGCTCTGCCCAGGAGGAGAAGCAGTTAGAACAGTGCTCAGCCACCTCAGTTTGCTCCAGAGAGGGAGAGCTGAAAGTCCCTGCCGCAGTCTGAGGGGTGTCACTGGTGCCACTGGTGTCACTGTTCATTGCAAGGGCTGAGCAGGGCACAGGGCACCTGGCCTCTGCTGTCACACAGCCCTGAGAAGCACGTGGGTGGACGTGAACCCCAGCAGATAAATCTCTGAGGGCAGAGTGTACATATCATATCTCCAGCTCGACCAATTTCATTAACTATGGGAACATTAATTATTGGCTGTTGCTGTTTTTATTTCAGAAAAACCAACTGGCTCGTTACCATATCAATATAATGTGCAATAGCCACTAAACCCAGCCTGATCTCGGGCCCCGAACGCTTTAGATTGATGACAATTTCTTTGCAGCTCTTACTGGCAAAGACCAATTTCTAAAGCGGCCCCAGACACCAACGGACAGAGTGGGCAGAGGAACCCAATTTCCGCAGAAGCTCATGCCCCTGCACGGGATGTGACACACAGGGCTGTACGTTTCCTGCCAGGAGTGATTTATCAACGGGGTATACTGCTCACACACGCTTCCTATACAAAGCACCGCAGCATGCTGTGACAGGGACCTGAGGCATTTTCCCCCTCCTCTGTCGGAGCCCCCCATCCCCAGGGACCGACTGCTCCTCCTGCAGCACCGGCAGCACCGGCACTTGCCCTGCTCCCAGAGCCTTTGCCCCAAAAGGAAACAGGAATAAAACAAAACAACAAAAGCCCCAGAAGAGAGGTCGCTGATGTGAGACCCCATTCCTCTTTGCAGCTCTGATATTACAGTTAAAATATATCTCTGTCTGACTTGGTGTAACTTCTGACTTGCACTAAAAGAAGCTTTTCAGAGAGAAAGGAGAAAGTCAAAAGCAAAAGAAATTGGGAACTTCAGCAATTGTGTGGTTCTGAAGGAAGTGGGAAGGATGAAATCTCCCGCTTGAGCAGCTTCTTTGTATTATTTGGACTTGGAAATAAACTGCCCTTGGTTCTATGTTACCTCACGTGCTGACAGCCACAGAGGCTCACGCCGACAAAGAACAATGTGGGCAACGAACCCCCTCACCTGCCCCCTCAGTGTCTCCCCGAGGCCACACAGACCTGAGGGATGCAGAGGGGCTTCCCCTGTGCCCATCACCCCCCCAGCCTCTCACACTCCTCCTTTCCAAACAGCGACACAGGGCAAACCCGTTTCCCGCAACCACGGCATTTTTCTCTTCATGATTATCTCCTTTAAAGAGGCACATATTGAAAATGAGATGCAGAGCCAGTGGCCTCTTTTGAGCTATGGTTATTAGCTATGTTGAGGATGAAAGTGCTATGACTCCCTAGATAAATATATAGTTCATTAAAAGTGTTCTGGATCACTATATTCTACTGATCAAAAGCCTAAATCACGCAGTTAGTGGCATTAAGGAGCTATATTCTGATTTGAGTTATATCAGTAACACCCCACCGGAGCTGCGGGAAGCCCTGGCCATCGCCGACCCCGGCACCCGCCTCCCAGGGCAGAATTCCATCCCCAGAATTCCATCCCCAGAATTCCATCCCCAGAATTCCATCCCCAGTTTTCAGCAGCTTCACCAATTCATGCTGTTTTGGGGCAGCAGCCGGCGCTCAGGGAGAGCCCGAGGTCTCTTCTCAGAAATGCAGGTTGTCGGGTCCTGCTGTTCGGCACCCCCCAGGTGTGCCAGCCCAGCCAGCACCACTCACCTCCAGAGGTATTCTCAAAACCACAGCCGAGGCCCGTTCCCAGCCGCAGCCCGGCAGGACGCCCAGACTCTGGGAAACACACGCGTCTTTGTGTCACAAAACTTCTGTTTTCAAAGTGCATTTGTGCTAAGGAATTTGCAGGGCTGGAGGGCAGGGAAGGGGATGCAGGCTGCGGGAGAAATGCACCCAACGACATGTCCCCAGGTACCCGAGCACAGAACTGGGCTCGTAACGTGGCTGGTGAGTGGCCCGGACCGGCCACCGCAGCGTCCCCCTGTCCCCTGCCACAGGCTCCGGTCTGTCCCGGCACCGCTGCCTGGTTCAGGCTGTACCCACTGACCCAGGACAGAAAACCAGCAGGACACAGTTCCCCCAGCCCCGTGCAGACCCAGGCCCTGGTGCTCGGGGGTGAATTTTCAAGAAACACTTTCTCATAAGAGAATTATTGTACTTTCGGGGACCCCTGGTCATGCCTCGGGGCGCAGCAGAGTGACGGTCACCGCTGGGAAAGTGATGCCTCTCGCGTTCCCGGGACAGCACAGGCTTCACGTGCAATAGTTGTGGGGTTAATTCAATCAGCAGTATTTAAATCATGCCTGAAGGAATATTAATTCTGGAGAACAACTGCATGCTGATTTACTCTGAGCTACTAACATTGACTGAAGGTGATGATCTCATCTCTCTCGCACTGTGTTTTCTTTGGAGTACACAGCTTAATAAAGCTCCAGAAACCAGAAACCCACGGACCCTCCTGCACATCCAGACCGTGACTCTCTGATCTCCAGAGATCTCTGCAAACCCCACCCCCAGCCTCGAAAGTCTCTTCTAGAAACCTGCCACCCTCCCATTTCCAATCATTTCCAATCTGGCTCAATAAAAGCCATCTGAGACAAAGGACATGAATACTGATGACAAGTTTTGCATCCAAATTATGTCTCAATCAGTCAATTTTAAAGAGCACACCAGTCTCTCGTCCAGCTTCAGGCTTCTTCAAGGACACCGCAAAGTCCAGGCAATGCTGCTCCTCTGCCTCCCTTCCCACCAGACTCAGGACTGGGGGGTGCCAGGTCCCGCAGCTCCTGCCCCACATCTCCCCCACCTGCAGAGGAGCCCCCACTCGGGCAGGGGCTTGTGCTTCTCTGACAGCAGAAACCAGACCCCGTGGCCAGGGCAGGGAGGGGACACGCTGCCCGTCCCCACTCCTCACCTGCCCCAAGGGCCCTCCTCAAACTATTTTTAAAAAGCGAGAGCAAAGTTAACCCGGCGTTATGGCAGAAACCAGACCATCAGAGCAGGACACTGCGGCTGCGCTTGTCAGAGGGAGCCAGGGATGGAGCCCGGGACTCCCTCACCATCACCCTCGGGCACCAGCGTCCCATCAACCCTCCATGGAAGGGCAGCCACCCACCCCTGCTCTCCAGAACCACGACCTGCTTCCTCTGTCTCTTGTTTTTCTTATTGCCTTCCTGCAGTTTATTTCTGTGGTGCCTGATCCCTCTATAATTAGACATTTCTGCTTCTCTACATTTAAGCGGGACAGCCCACAGCGTAGGAAGTGCTGCAGTTAGGTGTGTGTGCAATTAGACAAAGCTTTGCTAATCAAAAACAGGAGAGTGCCCGTCGCAGACTGTTTCTCTCTCCCCCCTTCCCTCTCTGGGAGTTCTCGTCGAGGCATTGATAAATTAAACTAGGCATCTCCTTTGACTAAGATGGATGGCAAGCCTAAATGATATCCACTGAACAAATGGCTGATTTGTGTATTCTTCCATTCAGGATTAGGCTAATAAGATGTTCATTTATGGATCTATTACTCAGTCATTTAACTGCTTCAAATAAGAGGACTGGGCAAATTCCACCATCCAGGGATTGATTTCCATCTTTTTAGACCATGTTTTAGTTGAGGGTTTGCTAAGGTAATTAAGTGGGACGTATCAAAACATTCATTAAGCTGACAAAATGCTTTAAAACACATTAGAAAAAGTGGGGGTGTTTGAAGTCTCCAGGCTGAAGGAGCTATGTTCCTCCCCACCCACTTCTCTTCTGCAGCTGCTGGAAGGACGCATGGCCAGGCTGGTTTAGGTGGAGAAGGAAAAGGAAAAGCCTGAGTGGGTGCCTGAGCCCACCATGGTGGGTCCCTCTGCCCACCGGGATGTTCTGGGAGCCACGAGCCGGTCCAGGGCTGTCCCCGGGCAGAGCAGGTGGCCCCAAGGGAGCTCCCCGGCTCTGTAAGACCGTAACACACGATTTCCATATCATTTCAGGGGCAAGTCCACATCTGCTCCAGCAATGGAGAACACAAGGTTGTTCACATTTGATTTTTATGACAGCATTAGCCTTCCTGGTGCCTCTCTCATCAGCAGATGGGGAATGGTTTACACACCCCCCACTCCCAGTGATGCTCTGTCCCCATGAGCGAGTGCCACGGGGAGAGCTGTGGGGACAGACCCTTCCTGGGGCTGGCAGCACCGTGTGTGTCACACTGCTCCTGGGACAGACCCTTCCTGGGGCTGGCAGCACCGTGTGTGTCACACTGCTCCTGGGACAGACCCTTCCTGGGGCCGGCAGCACCGTGTGTGTCACACTGCTCCTGGGACAGACCCTTCTCGGGGCCGGCAGCACCGTGTGTGTCACACTGCTCCTGGGACAGACCCTTCTCGGGGCCGGCAGCACCGTGTGTGTCACACTGCTCCTGGGACAGACCCTTCTCGGGGCCAGCAGCACCGTGTGTGTCATGATGCTGCGGGGACACCATGGCTGGGGGCACGAAGCTGCCCTCGGAGTCTGTTCAGGAGCAGGAGGGCAGAGGGGACCTGGGCTCACGCTGCTGCTGGGCAGTCTCTCAGTCACTCAGGGAACTGCTCATTACCCAAGATTTTGATAACGCTGCTGAGCGTTAGAGGCAGGAATGCAATTGCCCCCCAAAAGGTATTTACCCAGCACTTCTGTCCTCTCGCCTAACTTTGAAGCATAACGAGCTGTTAAAGGAGCACTTTCCTGTTTAAGATCATCGGTACCTTCTGGAGACAGAAAACAGGAGGGCACAGGAGAGTTCTTAATTTATACTTCATCTACTGGGCCTTAGTTAATTTAACAGGTCCCTACATTCATACAACAAATTATCCCTCCAGAAAACTGAGCCGGTGCCAGGACATAACTGTTTCATTTAATATACCCACTGCGTAATGAAAGCGCATCTCTTTATATGTGCTGTCTTGTACTTTACATTAACAGAAACCCTTATGCATATTCGTGCTCTTTTTCCTCTAAGTAATGTGTCATTTCAAGCAGACAGTTAGGAAGAAAATACAAATGTAGCCTCAAGAAGTGCACTTTCATCTAGTGAAGCGCTTTCTTTCCTGCCTGCTGCGGATACAGGGAGCCATCAGATTTAGCAGGGGGTCAGCTGGCGGGGGCAGCAGGAGAGGAGGAGGATGCACAGGGGCTGGGCAGGACCAGGCAGGATGGTCCCGGCTGCGGCGCGAGGCTCAGCGGGGCGGGAATCGCTGGGGGGGAAGAGCGGCACCGAGCATCCCTCCCTGCTGGCCAGGATCTGCTCCTGGACACTGAGACAGACACTTGTCCGTCCATCCCTCCGTCCATCCCTACACCCTCCCACCACCAGCCCTTGCTCCCCACCAGCCCTCGGCACCCCGACTGCAGCTCAGGCCTGTGGGGACACCCCAGATGCACCCCCCCAAAGCAGTCCTGCCCAAAGCCATTCCCAGGCTGCCTTAAATATTTTCCATTCCACTCGCTTTCAAAAATCAGTGCAGACCACTGAGCTGTGACCAAGTAAAAAGCTCAGTCCTACATTAATTTTTCTCTTTTGCATAATGCATTTAGGAGTGTATCTATTTTTTATTGCAGAATAATATGCCTGGTTTATATACTGGCATCTTTTTGATGTGCTGAGATTCTGTGCAAATTCACTATTCATCCCAGGGAAAGCCAAATAAATAAATACCACCGGGCCCTGCTTCACAGCCACAATTATAATCTTTTCCAGGTACTGCTCACTCCATTATCTGAGTGAACAGTTTTGTCTTACCCACAAGGCAGACCTTCCAAATTCACAGTTGGGCAGGTATAACCTTGGTTATTTAACTCAGTCTAAATGGTATTCCAACATTCCTCTTAACTGCTGCTCTTAGACAGTTTCCTCCTATAGTTGTTAATCACATTAAAAGGTATCGGATATATAATTTCCTTTAATTATGTGAAAATATTGGTTGCTTCCTTTCGTTGGAGCATTATGTACAGAGCAGCAATGATTAATGCCAAGAATTTCAGAAGGTAGCCAGAGAAAGCTCATAATAGTTGATTTACACCTTAATTGGAAGACACCTGCTTCTTTTTCCCCTTTTGATTTTTACTTTCTGTTTGAGTCCCAAATTATTCCGCATGTGTCATCATTACATTAATCAATACATGTTTTGTCTTCCACAAATCTGCCTAATTGCTTTTCTCATTTAGACAGCCCTGGAGTCATTTGCTAATGAACATGGTCACACACTAATCTGGCATGGAGGATTTACATGTGGCACTCTGAGCAGATTTGGAAGGAGAAGGGGAAGACATCCAGCTCGTCGTTACGGAGCCGGAGCCTTCCCGAGCCCTCAGCGGGCGGATGCTGAACCCCAGCCTGGATCTCGCAGAGGGGCTCCATTCCCCGTCAGCACGGGGCTAATTACACCGTGAAGAAGCTGCCACCAACCCCTCCTGGGCCAGAGCAGCTCAGGTTTGGCTGAGAGGAGAAGGTCCCATGGAGGTCTGGCGCTCAGGGCTGTGCCTGGCACTGTCCCCAGGAGGGGGAACGTGCTGGTGATGAGCCAGCACCTCCATATGAGAGGACAGTTTATGCTTAGGGGGCCTTGAACCCTCTCCTACGAACAGCTTTGCCACTTCCCACCTGCCCACGTCACACACCTCCCTCGAAGCAAGGCTTTGGGCACCCGGCAACGTCCCCAGCCCTGGGTCAGAGCCCCGGGTCCAGGGAAACACTCCCCAGCTCCTGCTCCTCTACCACCTCCACGTCTGGAGAGGTGAAGGCTTCAGCTGGGGCTTTATTGCTACCTCCCCCAGCAAACCCTGCTCCGAGAGAGGAGCTGGGGCCACAGGGAGCTGCAGCACCAGATGTCCTGGCAGGGCTGCACGAGTGGGACCCGCTCCATCCCACTGGGCAGGGGGACCAACCCTGCTCCCCCCGAATCAGCCTCTTCTGAGAGAAGATGAAAGCTGAGAACGTTTAATCTCTCTCCAACTCTGGGCTTCTTTTCCCATATTGTCACAGCACATTTAAAACTCTGCCAATCCTCAAGAATTTGCAAATATCCCACATCTTTCCTTCACACCAGCAGGTCCCTCTGAGATCACTGCAACACATGGCACCCTCTGCTAATATCTGGTACGAAATACACATTATAAAAGATTTCAGACCAAAACGCTACAGCTTCTGCTGGAAATTGAAGGGCTCTCAGACTCCCACGAAGGCACTCGCTCTGCCCAAGTTCAGCCCCAGCTGAGAAGCTGAATTCAGGGGAACTTTGTCTGAGCAAACACCACAGGGCCCAGGCCAGGGGCTCACTCGAGCCCACACGCACGAAGGCTGACGTAAGAAACTGGAGAGATGCAATGGATCACCGTGACTCTCTAAGGAATTGCTCCAATTTCCAACATTTCCTGCCCTTCCACCTGCAGTAATGGCTAACGAGGGAGGAAGACCCCAAGAGCCGTCCCCAGGGCAGCCCAGGCTCTGGCAGCCCCCTTGCTGCGAGCCCCTGGCAACCCCCTCCCTGCCTTGGGGAGAAACCCCAAATCTGCAGAGTGGAGGGAAAGAGCAAACAAAGCGATTCAAAAATAAGTAATCTTAATTACAGTGCTGAGGGGTTTCTGCACCCCTACATAAACCTGTGCTTGGGTTTTCCTGCCATGGCTCCAGGGTCCTTACTTTTTTTGGAGGCCAGGAACAAGACTGAGCTTAATGTGATACTGAAATAGGAAGTGCCTGAAATGACAAATTAAGAGAAAGAGTGTTTGTGACAGTGATAAAGGGAAAGTTTAAGGCTTGTATTTAGATAAATTGGCTGGAAAATTTGATCCACACAGTCTTTCAAATACGATTATACAAACATAATTTGCATAAATATTATAATTAAAATTCTGCCTATGGCATAATAAAAAAGGGAAAATAGTATTAAATGATCAAGGCGTTTGAATGTTTGAAATATCACTGTGTGATGTTTCATGCTATCCATTAAATAAGTAATTTATTGCAAAACCTATCAAAGCAAAAGGAAATTAAGTTAGATAAGGCTGGCTTTTTATTTTGCAGGTTTCTTTTTGCAGAGGATATCGTTACTTTCAGAGCACATTTGATTTTTCCAAGGTACTAACTCAGAGTAATTATAGCCCTGGATGCGTTTGGAGCAGCAGTGACCGCAGCGCATGCTGATGAGCCGCTCGTGGTAACGGGGGCTGGTGATCGGTGTCCTCGGGTGGGACCCCCGTCCCGGCGCGTGTCCCCACTCGGTGCCACCGTCCCCCACGGCCGCAGGGAGCCTGGCACAGCCTCGGCGTTACCCACGGGCAGCCCGGGCACAGGCTCACAGCTCAGCTTGGCATCGGTCACCCTTGGAGCAGAGGGTCCCTGTCACCCCTCAGTGTCCCCGCGAGACCAAAGCTGGTGGGGCTGCCCTGATTTACACCGTCCCTGGGTACAACCCATTCCATGTCACCACCAGCTCTCTGCCGCTGTGACATACCATGGAAAGGACCGTGCCTTGGAGCCAGGGCTGACTATTTTTAGTTCCTCCACAGCCATTCAGTCATCCCTGACACCGAGCAGTTTGTCACATTCATCTCCTCGCTGCCTTTGGACTCACCCTGGCCATAAAGGGCACCCTTCCCTTTCCAGGGTGACACATCTCCATCCCCCTGAGCAGCCCGCCGGGTCCGCGCCGGGGACCGGTGAGTGCTGGGAGGGGACGAGCCACTTCCAGGACACATCCAGCCCCCGGGAGAGAAGAGGTTCCTCACCAGCCGTACCGTGGTTGGCATCTCCACGGGCAGGTGTGTGACTGGCCAGTGGCATCTGCGGCCGGGAGCCACAGCCGGGCTGGCCAGAGTGGACCCTTCCACAGGGGAGTCTCCAGAGAGGGACCTGTGGGGATCTTGGATCTCTCCCCAGGGACGGCTCCTCCCCAGGTCCCTGCGGCAGCTCAGCCACTTCCCGGGCACCTCTCCACTTTCTGGGACAAACCTTGGAGCAGCAACCACAGTTAATTAACGATGGCTTTAGCTAAGTGAGGACACAGCATCCCCCCAGCCTCGCTGGGACTGGTGTCTGTATTCCTCTAACATGCTCCCGGGACCCAGCGGCCGTACCCAGGAAGCTGCCAGACACCCTCGCTATTTTAGCAAGTTACTGCTAAATCCAGCCAGCCCATGGTAATCACTGCAATTTAAAACCAAATACCTGAAACAGTACATGTGATTAGAACAGATAAAAGCAAAAAGCAAAGGTGTACGAAGAGCTTCAGAGCTAAGATGCTCTCCAGCAGTATCAGATTTAAATCAATAGGAGAAGATAAACTAAATTAATGGTTGTAAATGTGGACGCGGACGATGCTGCTCCCCTCCTCGCTCAGCTCCGACTCCCCTTTGATTGCTGCTTTGCCTGGGGAACACACTGCTGCTCTGGGCCAAGCACCTTTCCCTCCCCGCTCAGAGCCAGCACATGGTGCTGCTGGTTTGTTCATTCCCAGCCCCACGAGACCAAGGGGTGAAAGGGCCAGTGGGAAACGTGCTTGGAAATGTGCTGGGAAACAGCCTCACCCATCAGCTACCACTTTGTCCCTGCCGCCCCAAAGATCCCTTTAAGTAAACTGGGAAGAAAAATAAGATAATAAAGGAAAGAAAACTTAAGAACAGTTTAGCGAAGCGTTTAGTCTAAACCGCTGGGAGGTGTGTTGGCCCTTTGATAAAGCAGCTCCTATAAATCCTCTGCCTTTCCCACCTTTGGGCCCACAAACAATGCAGTCTCGCTCCCAACGCCGCTTCCACTGCTGAAAATTTGTGACATCAATAAAATCCTGGTTTGTCAGTACAAATGGAATTTTAAATTGAATTCTTATCAAATTAGCCTTTCATCAAGGTCACGCAATGCTGTGTGAGTAACCTTTTCAGAAGCTGTGTACATGGCTGCTGCCGGAGGTGAAAACGAGACAAATTCTAATGAGATTACTCAGCTGGAGCACTCAATAACACGCCATGGAGTAGACGGGGTGACATTAGGTTTAGTGATAATTTAAGTAAATGGATATACCCGTGCTGGAGGCGCAGTGCGCTGCCCCCCACTTGACTCCCAGCACGGGGCGGGGGGGCCCAGCTCATGGATATTCAGGAGCCACCATGGCCACGTCCCCAGCCGGAGCCACACCGTGTGTCTTCGGGAGGGAACTGTGATGAAGTGTAAATGCATCCCTTCTGCTGGATCCCTATTGCAATAGAATTCCTCTTAATTTCAGGCAAACAGTGTTTTGCAACGTTACCAGCTGGGGGGACTTCCATCAGTCTCCTACTTCATCACCAAAGACCTGCATTTCAGCATTATGAGCTGGGTGCTGGCAGGAGCTGAGCATCACTCCCAGGGGTGTGAGGAGCTCACACACGCTTTGAAGCGAGGGCAGAGCCTCACTCACCGATCACAGACCCTCAGCAGAGCCCTGGGTCCGGGCAGGACCCTGCCCCCAGAATCACCTGGCCCTGGAGGGGCAAGTACCAGCCCAGAGCCGGTCCATAGAGCCATCAGAGGAATATTCCTGCCACAACGGGAATAATAACAGAATCATAGAACAGTTGGGTGGGAAGGGACCTTGAAGATCATCTAGTCCTCCCCCCTGCCCTGGGCAGGGACACCCCCCACCAGACCACTTGCTCCAAGCCCCCTCCAACCTGGCCTTGGACCTCTCCATGTTCAATCCCAATAAACCAGCGTGAGCTGCCGCCGCTGTCCTCTCCGATAACATCTTCTTGCAATCAAATACATAGATCAAATTACCCGATTGAGGAACAAAATATACAGCTGCCTAAAGACTCCTTCCCAAATAACAAAATAGACACATATTTGACAACTCCAAAAAATATTTCAGCAAACATAATAGAGAAGATAATGATAATTAGGCTAGCATTTTATGCCATAACGCTCTTGAATGCCTACAAAAATACAATATTTTCAGCAAAAGATAATTGAAAAGATTATTTGGCTTATCTAAAATAAGTTTTTCCAAGCCTCAGCACATCTGTTACAAGAATTCGTGCAGACACATGGCGTAATGCTGTCGGCTCAATGCGCTGTTTATCACTTTGAGAGAGGGGTGGATAATAACACAGAGGTTTTTGTTCATGATGGGGTCCCTTTGGCAGCAAGCAGGTATAATTGCTTTTTATCAGACCTGTGGAAAAGTGGAACCAATGGAAGGGGTCCAGGAGCCCACCAGCCGGCAGAGCCGCAGGGGCCGGGCGCACGGGGCTCACAGGAGGCTCCGCTCGGCAACCGGGGCTTCTGCCCAGGCAGGGACCAGCCCAGATACAGCTCCTGCTCGGACACTTCCCTCAAACCCTCCCAGCTTGTTCTTTGTTGCCATTTACTTGTTTATCCAGCTCTGGAGCCCCCAACACAGCGCACAAGGGCATTTTTTACAGTGAGAGACAGACTTTTGTATTCACTTCCAGTGACTGCTCAAGCTGAGCATTCAGTTTTAGCACGTGTTCGTGCCGTTAAGATCTGCTGATGGCACCTTCGCAGGACAGACAGGTCTAGCTGAAAGCCATGTTCTGCCTGCAGCGGGTGTTTGCAGGGAAAATCCGGGCTCGGCCGCAAGGGCAGGACGGACACGGGGGAGTCTGTGGGACCCGAGGGCTGCGGATGCCGTGGAGGGAAAGGCAGCGCTGCTGGGGATATATTCTGAGATTTCAAAATCGACCATTTCAAATCAGAACAAAATCTGAAGGTCCACAAATTCCCTGTCCTTACCCTTCCCTTGTCCCCCTCCCCAGAGGCTCCGGCTCCAGGCAGACCCAGCAGCACCTCCTGCTTTCGGCCGGGCCTGTTCCATGGCATTTGCACCCCTGCTCCCTCCGGCTGGCGAGGGAGGGCCAGGAACGTCCTCACACCATGTTTTGGGGTTCCTGGGTTCCCTCTCTCACAAGGAGGTACCTGGCCATCTCAGACACATCACCTCACCTGGTCTCCTGTGGCCACAAAGCAGTCTCCCCATGATCAGCCCTGGCTCCCAGGGATCCACTCATGTTTTGTTTAAAGCCGCTTTGTGATACAGGGTTGGGTTTTTTTTAAGTCTCAGCATTTCTAAAAATATTTACCCCCATTCAACCCGTAATTGCAGCTGACTGAGTAGAATCTGGAAAAGGAAAGGATTTTCCCCTGGCCCTCGGTAGGTTTAATCTCCAGCGCTGCTGTAAGAGGCAGCTGTTTCCAGACCAGAAGGGCCAGTAATATCTGCTTTATAGGGCATCCGACCACAGACAGTCCAAATGTCCAGAGCTGCAGCTCTTCTTCACGTGCCAAGTGAAGCGGCATCTCATTATTCAAATGCAGAAGCCCAGAGCTGGTCCCCAGCAGAATTTCACCCCGAAGTTGCTCTGCTGGCAGCAATCGGACTCCTGGCACCAAACAGGTTTATCTGTGCACTGAAGGGCCCGTCGCTTGTGTTCAATATTCAAAATACACCAAGCACAATGTTTGTGAAAAGTGTCAAATGCAATAATATAGTCTTGTGTTTAACTTCAGGCTACCCCTTCACCAACCACACTGGAAAGTGTTAGAATCGGACAAGATTTCCCAGGAGTAAAAGAAATCCCCGTTCCTACACTTATAAAGGCTGACAGGTGAACAAACTCTTCTACGGGGCAATTGCAGATGCTCTAAGTGACATTTTAAAATTCTTAAGATTTTTTCCATTTGCAAATAAAAGTTGCCTTGCAAAATGACAAGCAAACCAAGCAGATTTCCCAGAAACCGGCAACTTCTGTTGTCTTCTAATTGTTTTATTTTCCGTAAAAGAAATAAATGACTGGTGGTCAGGGGAAAAAAGCCTGCTCAGAAATGGATTTTTGCATCTATCCCTTTTTAATAATTTATGGAGGAAGAGTAATAGGCCAGATACAGCACTAATTTTTATTGTAAGCTACTCTGGGAACATATTTTGCTCAGAGCCATTAGCAGAGAAAGCAGATTAACTGGAAAAGCTAATGGTATAGTGCAGTATAAATATTTACATAAATGTTTGACTAAATCCTTTATTAACAGGTCACATTTTCTCCACATTTTTCACCTTTTGTTATGAGATTTTTAATGGGCTGATACCTTTCCACGCTTTAAAAACTCCTCGAGGGAGGAGGAGACAGCCCCCCAAGGATCCTGACTCTCGCCGCTGTGCTATTTCCATCACGGTAGCGTTTACAAAGGAGGAATTCATATAAATTCCTGTGCCCCTACATGGGACACGGTGCCCCCGAGAGGAAAGGGCAGCAGCGGGGACCCTGGGGCAGCAGAAGCCCCTGTGTCCCACTGCCATCCCCACATCCCTACAGCAGGTCCTGCCCCGGTGGCACCGAGCGGGGCAGGACACGGGGGTCACAGCCACCCCGGTGGCACCAACAATCTGCCTTCACCCCAGCACAGCAAACACCACCCGCTTCTCCCTCCTCGCTTTCACGTCTCATTTTCCCCCTACATAATTCAGAGATTAATACTGATCATTAAACACACCGAAGATCAATACCTTCCAAAAATCTCTGAAAACACGTTTTAGTTCAAGAGACTGGAGGTTGCTCTGGGGTCCTATTATAGTTTTACCGCCTTGAATTTATTGGATAGGATTTCAAGTCAAACTGTACACTCAGGCATCAGAGAATGAAGTCTGGGCAAACTCAATACATCAACTATATTATCAAGTGGATCTTGCATTCTGCTCAGAAACAGCCTTAAAATATGTGGTTTAGATTAATCAATTTTCCATTTCGTCCATCCGGTAAAAAAAGAGAAGATTATGGGAAATCGTCACCTCGGGTCACTTATGAATTTCCCATTTAACAGGGCTTTGATTAACATCTCAGACTCCTCTGGTACCACCAGGGATCCAGCCGAGCCCGGCGGCCCCTCCTGCGCCCACACCAGCCCCGGAGCCACGGCCAGAGCAGGGCAGCCCCCCCAGAGCCACCACTGCCCCCCCTGGAGCCACAAGTCGCCCCTGGAGCCACAGGGGGGGCTTTTCTGTGGATTTTTGTAAGGGTTTCCTGGCGTGGTCAGCTGGGTGTCTGAGTATCTGCATATAAATATATACACACTGACAGACACTGCGCTGCCCCTCCCGTCTCAGCACATCTGAGCCGGGACTCAGTATCCATTACTCCACGTCGGAGCATTTCACCCCTGTTCCTTAAGAAAATCTGATTATTATTATTATTATTATGACCATCTGAGCCGGGACTCAGTATCCATTACTCCACGTCGGAGCATTTCACCCCTGTTCCTTAAGAAAATCTGATTATTATTATTATTATTTGTAAGAAAGGGATTTCTGAGCCACTGAGCCCACACTGCTGCAAGCGTATAATCCATGTTTAGTTGAAAAAGCTCCGTGTTTCTGCTCACTGGAGGCACAGACTTCTGCCAGCATCCTCCAACCAATGTGGCAGCCCTGCTCACGCATGAAGTGGTCTGACAAGCTCCCAAGGGCAATACCATGAAATGAAGAAAGAAAATAGCTGGCAGGACAATAGAAGGGCACAAAAAATGTCCTGAGTCCCTCAAAAAGGAGGATTTGTTTATTTCTTTTTCTAAAAAAAAAGATCCTAAATTATTTTAGGAAGCAGAATGTGTCCCATGTTCCACAGCAGGAAGAGATCAGTAAATCTCAGCGGTCCCTGCCCACCTGACCCAGGGAAGGGTTCTCCTTTCTCCCATGGCAGCACACCCGCTGCGAGCAGCGGCGATGGGTGTCCAGACCCTGACAGGATGGGCCACAGCCACCGTCACCCGCAGATCCCTAAGGATGCAGCTCCAGTGAGGCCACCACTGCCCCTGAGCATTGTTTGACCTGATGCTGGAGCAGCCGGTGCCGCCAGCGTGGGCCGCAGACACAAGGGGTGCCAGCCCCACGGGAAGGGGCAGCGCAGTGAAAATGAGAGGAAATGGTGAAAGCCCTGCAGCAGCCGCCCCACGGCCCTGCCAGTGTCAGGGCAGGATGGACCACGGAGCTCCCAGCCCTTGCCCACCACGGAGCCACCCTCGCCAGGGAAGCACAAGGGACATCTTCCAGGTCACACCTTACTGGGGTGTTTTGTCACACATTCACCATCCCAAACAACTGCTCCTTTTGTCTGTATGTACCATAAAAAAGAAGTTTTAAAGTTTTTTCTAAAAATCATAAAACTATTACACCAAACTGTAGTGAATTTTCTAATTCTAATCTCCATTTTGTAAATGACCCATTCTGAAATCCTATAATAAAAAAAATTCCTTACATTGTTCCTTGCTGGACAATCATTAATTCCACCTGATGCTAAAAGAGGTCTTTGATATTTCATTCAAGCTGGGATGATAATAAATCATACAACTATTACACCAAACTGTAGTGAATTTTCTAATTCTAATCTCCATTTTGTAAATGACCCATTCTGAAATCCTATAATAAAAAAAATTCCTTACATTGTTCCTTGCTGGACAATCATTAATTCCACCTGATGCTAAAAGAGGTCTTTGATATTTCATTCAAGCTGGGATGATAATAGGTTAGAACTCCAAACCTATTTGAAGGTCAGAAAGATGATGACTAGTGCCTGAGATCTGGTTTATCTCCATCAGGGGACTTTTCCCCTCCATAATGCCAATTAGCTAAGCTAATATAATGATATCTATCTTTCTGATTAACTAAATTACAGCTGGTCATAAGGCATACATTTTTGATGGGAACCTTAATGTCTACAAATCAATCAAATATACAGGAAAAAGACCGGTGAGTCATTTAGATTTAGGGTAAGCTAAACCTGTAAGTATTAATTTTGTAAAAGGAAGAAAAGTTGAGCATAGACTCTGTCAGAAGGGTAAGTGAGGCACAGCACGTCCGCAGAGTCCCAGAGGGCTGGTCCTGCCGTGAGCCGTGAACTGTGCACCTTGGACAGGAGGAGATCTGTGGGAAAACATCCTCATTAGCATCATTAGTGATGTTTAATGGCAGCTCAGAGCCAGGGACAGCCAGCAATTGCTCCTGCCCTCTCCTGTCTGTCTTCAGAGGGGAGAAGGGGCTGGGTTTGTCCCAGCTACAGCCCTCACCCTGCCCATGCTGAAAGAGACTCTCGCACCGCTCTCCAGTCGTGCAGGTAATTTTGCTCTTAATTAAACAAATGTCACAATGACCGCTGGGAATTAGCAGCTGTAGTTTGACCAAGTAAGTATGATACTTCCTTTAATTAAAAGAAAAAACCCTCAAAATTTCCCTAATGAAATTTCCACTCTGATAAGATGGAACAGCCAGGAACTGGCAAAGCCAGAAATAACTGAGAAGCTCAGCAATTCAATCAAACCAATTTTCTTGCAGGAAAATACTTAAACTAACAAGAAAAGAAAATAAGCTGTAGAAGTTGCAAAAAGCCAACTTTCCAATTGATTTTCAGCTTGACTTTGCAGAGTGTCGTTCCTCAGTAATGACTAGGAAAATGTACAGCAACCAAATTACACGCAGGGGCATGACACCAGAGGTATTGAACTCAGATTTAACTGCGATAGTTTTAGGTATGTTACACAATGTATTTTATTTCATAAGGAGGTAGAGACCTGCAGAAGAGGATATTAAGCCACCAGAGATTCACATCTTTGGCTTTTTTTAATATCGTCTCTTTCGCCAGCCTCGGAGCTACCCAACATACGCTATTTACATATTCTTACACACCAGACTTTCTCTCTTGATAGATAAAATATGGAACTCTATTTAAAGATGGAGAATCTCTCTCTGGATGTTTTTCTAAATAACATGGGATACGTAAAGAGACTTCCGTTGGAAGAAAATTTCCTCTTACTCATGCGACTCGGCGTTGCCCCTCTGGACCCAGACACCAAAACACTTTTCCCCTTGGGCAGGAGAGCACCGAGGGCTCTGCACCCACCTCCCCCCAGCGGGACCCCCCTTCTGGCGGGAGGGAGAAACGACGGATTTCATTAGAATGGTTTTTTTGCAAAATAGAGACTCTGCTGGAAATCATCTGTAAAAGACGATGCCCTTAATTTTATTTTAGATGAGGACTGTATGTTACCTTCAATAGCAGATTGTTTCTAGCAGTAGCACAAACACCTAACATTTCTTCAACATAACAGGACATTTATCAGCCTATATTTGCCAAGACAAAAAGCCAGTGAGTGGGTCAGACACTCAGCTGGTACAAATTGACTTAGTTCCATGAACTTTGATCGAGCATCACAAATCTCTGCAGAAGCAACGAATGCAATGGCGGAACTCCCGGCCCCGGCTGGTGCGGCAATAACCCGAGTGACAGACACGGGACAGGGACTGTCCTGGTTTATCAGGGCGTTCCTGAGAACAGGGACTGCAGGGGGTTCAAATGCAGGGGCGTATGGTCCTCTCTGCTTGTTGCATATATCCACATATTAATAGTTCCTGGGTGGTGCCTGAGGGATGACTCTCTCCTGCAGCAGCGTGTCCCTGCCCGGCCCCGACGCTGTTCCTGCGCACCCCTCGGTGCCCCGGTTCGCTCAGCTCTGCACCCTGACTTTCCTCATTCCCCCTGCTCCTCTCTAAAAGCCCTGGGAGAGCAAAGCGCTGGCTGATAACAGAATTGCCTTTTGATCATCAAAACATACATTTAAAAAAAGATCAATAGGATTACGGCACGGGCAAAATCACAGCTCCCCAGCGCTCGGCATCCTGGCTCTGGCACATAATCCTCCGCCCTTTGTCTTCTCGCCAAAGGAAAGGGTAGGAAAAAAGGACCTGCCATCAGCCCTCTCTGCTGTGGAGAAGGTCAGCCTTCCCCACCACCGGGGTCTGGCAGGCTCCGGGTGGGCCCCCCCAGCCCTGCCTTTGTATGGAAAGGGGGACAGGCCCATCTAACGCAAATATTTCTGTTCCTAAAGCAAGCCATTCTGGCACCAGTCTCTTCCAACACATGACAAGGCCTGCACCGCAGTAACACACAGCGGGGTGGAGGACGGGGCTGCGCTTGGCTGACTGTGATTTGTTGGTAAATAATAAATCAGCAAAGCATTTTCCAGGGATACGGAGGACTTCGCTATGAGCAGAAGAGGAGGTGGGCTCCCTGAAAGGCCATTTCCCACAGCCTGTTTTCTCCAGGATTTCCTTAGCCTGACACCAGCTGCTGCTCGCTGGGGACAGCGGGGCCCCTTCCCGCTCAGCGCCGGGTGCGGAGCGTTCCCAGAGCCGGCACCATTGCTCAGCTGGGATTTGATAAAGCAGAATGTTTACTATAATCCCATCTCCTTTTTCTTTTCTCTTTCTTTTGTTTATTTGGTTTTTGTTTCAGCTGTTTGTTGCTTCAAAATGACCTACTTTCCCCACAGAAGAGCTGTGGCTCTGCTTGCCTCTGATGTTATTTTCCTCCTCCCCTCAACATCTGAGTTGACTCAACCCAGGACCGTGGGCTCTCCCAGGGCTCAGCTCTTATCTTATTTACTTGGGCTGTGATCGGTACAACAGGACTGTGAGACCTGATGAGACTCTTCCGATTTTACTGAGGCAAAAGAAATACTAATATTAATAACTAGTGTTGTTCAGAGAGGCAGTAGCTGTTAGTGATGTGCTTTCAGCCTCGGTACCCAGGGCTCTCCTTCTGGCACGACGGGAGGGCACAGCTTCCCCTGACACACATCTGAGTGTGCAAACCCTGGTCCCTGTGATTCCCCTTCTTTCTTGGGGACCAGTTTGAACATAAAGGTGAGCCAAGGGCTGGGCTCTGCTCCAGACACCTCGGCTGCTGATCCTGCTCCGAGGGCCAGTGGCCCCGAGCCCAGGATCCGGCACCAGGCACCTGCAGCCGGCGGCACGATGTTGCCATGCTCCCTCTCGGCTGCCTGGGGCAGAGGAAAGAGCTTTTCCTCCTACAGTGCACGGCAGGGCCAGCAGAGCCCAGACACCAGCAGATTCAGGGGGTCTGGGGTCTGGACCAGGTCTGTACCGGGCATCGGAACGGGAGAGCTGCCCCGTGTCCTGGGGATCCTCCCCGGGCACACGGCCAGCTCCGCTGCCACGCTCATTGCACTTTGGTGTGTTTCCACGTTGTTCTCAATGGAGTAAACAGAACCAAAGTGATGCATTATTTATGAGAAATAAATATTAATCAATATCAATAAATATTTATGCCGGCATAAAAAGAGAACAGCAACAGATGATGGCCCATGAGTGGTAGCGTAAGTCCTTGCACTCGGGGAACTTGGCAAGCAGTATAAATACATCAACCAGACATACAAATATACTCTCTCTCTGGGGCCCAAATATAATACCAAGTATAAACACTCCATGTTAAAATCAGCTACACAATGACGTTTTTTAAAGCCACAGTAAAACAAAGCCTAGTGATTCAAGGGGCTGTTGAGACAAATGGGATTTTAAACCACCTCATGCACCTCACAGGGCCGGGGCTGAGAGGATGCAGCTGGACGAGCAGAGAGACATCCCCTGCAGTGGGACTGTCCGTCTGTCCGTCGCAGAAGGGCTGGGGGACATTCACCACCTTCTCAAGACATCACACCCGAATATTAGCAAAGCTCTGCTCCAATCTCCAAACCAGCTGATAAACCACAGCCACGAGGTGATACTCGTTGGGAATCATCCCAGCCCAGGCTGCAGCCTGCACTGGAGCAATCCAATCCATCGACTGGACTTGTTTCTTGGTAATTGCCCAAGAGTTCTGCTAAACTCACACAGCAAACAGCAAGATTAAATGCCATGGAGAACAAGGAACAGAGATAAGAATTTTGCCCACCTATACTAAAATCAATCAGGTGAGTCCAGCCCTTTTGAACTGAGTTACAAACAATGAGATTTTCAGGCTCTTTACCAGCATAATAATAATTTCTGAGGTTCCAACAATCCAGACTTCGACCTCCATAACTGCTCATAAGCACAACTGCCCACCACTTCCTCAGGGCAGCTGGTCTGAGACCCTCCTGTCCAGCAGAGTCACCAGCAGCCCTGCAGAGGTCCCAGGGCACCATTAATGCTTCCACAAATAACAACGGCCTCCCCAGTCACTGATGGGACTCACTCACCAGGCTGGGCCAGGAGGGATGCTCACAGACCCACGCGTGCTGATACCCACTAAGACACCACCTTCTCTATTCCTCCAAAGCAAATGGATTGTCAGCACTTAATCCAAACACTTTTACACATTATGGCTATTATTTAAAACTATAGTCAAGGGCTGCTTCCCCCTTTCCTCTCCTCGCTCTCACCTCACAAATAAGCACGGACACAAGAAGGAAGCCATCTCCATGCTGCTCATATTTCCTCCAAATGCATCACTTCCTCGACTATTAAAATAAAAAACCCAAAACCTTATCAAGTGAAAGGACTGAGAATGCTGGATGTGAAAACACGCAACAGTCTTTATGGATGCAATGTCATGTTGATCCCCTGTCACAGGAGATTTAATAAAGAAAGGGGGGAAATAACCAACCAAGTCAAGAATACTTAGAAAAGCTGAAAGTCAAAGAGAAATTGGGGCTCACACCCACAGTAGGAGCCGTTGGTAATCAGTATGTGCCACCATATGCTTTAATAATTTCAGATTTCTCACATGTCTCTAGGGAATCTCAGAGGGGTTTTCATGCTCTTCACTCAGTTTTCAAACTTATGGCTGTTCTCATCAATAAAAGATTTGGTTTACTCACTGTGGCAACCGTATAATGAAAAACAGGTGCAGCTATGTAATATTTCTTTTTAATTACTATTTGTGGGGTGAAAAAGAAGAATTAATTATTCTGCAGTGTTAGAACAGAATGAACCACCTACTAATTACAATCTTGGTTTTAATTCAGGTGATGTTGCACAACATTCCATTAGTCCAAGTAAATATTAGCACTAGTTTTAATCATTTTTTGTCTTCCTCCCTGCAAGAAACATCTACCTGATGGGGACAGACACACATAAGTTACACTTAGGGCTTTTTCCTCTCAAACACCAAGTCCAGGGATATAAAACATTTTTTTTTCCTTAGAATGAAAGAAGACTTGTCTTTATTTTTTTCCCCTGAGCCATTTTCTCTAGCATCGAGTTTGTTTTTATGACTTATGGGTGAATAGTGTGAATTCAAGGAAAACCTAGTCGTCCATTATTTATTCATACTATCCTTCAAAGCCGACCCACTCAAGAATTCACAAACATTTCTTTATTTCAAATGTGCGTGTGTGTGAAGGGCCGTGTCTGTTAAACATTAGCCTTGGTAACAAGCTTCCTGACGGTCAATTTTTAATTCCTGGCAGGGGTCTGAAATCTAAGCCTTACCAAAAAGGAAGAAAGACACACAAATCCCTACCCACAAAGGAGTTGTATTAGCACTTACTGAATGCAAGTTTGTGATGAGCCATGCAGAAGGCTCCAGCGCTGCTAAATTATGCATGGCTGTGCATTCAGCAGATCCACGCTTTATTTGAGAGGGTTTCACTCGCCAGAGCACCCCCAGGAAGGAGGGGAGGCTCTTATCAAAACAAATACCGTCAGCCCAGGAGAGGGGCCTTCCCCAATTAACTGAGAAACTTTCCTGATTCTTCTCCTTCTCCTCTCTCTCCCTCTTCCCCAACCCCATATTGTGCACGGAGCAGCCCGTGGAAGGTGACACCAGCCCAGGGGAGGTGACACCACCTGGCACCCCTGGGTGCCCCAGAGCTGATGGCCGGTCCCTACTGTGCTGGGACAAGGGACAGGAGCACGGCCAGGGGTTGGGGCTCCCCCGCCATCGCACCCCGAAGGTGACAGCGGGTCCCGCCGCGCTGGGAGCGGGGCCTGCAGCACCACGCTCCGGCTGGTGCCGGCCACAGCTGATCAGTGCCACCACCAAGGCAACGTTCTTCTGCTGGAACATGGTGTCTGGCTGGAAATAAAACACTCTGTTGCCCATGTAGTGCTGATTAAAACAAAACGTGTTTTGAAAAGCACCTAGAAACAGTTCCTCAAATCTGTCAAATTGCTCTGTTTTGACTTTAATGGAGAGGAGAAACGGAGGGGGCTGGCTTTGAAACAGTTTCTTATTTTGAAGTTAATTGTGCTGTTATTTACCATCCAAATCATTAGAGAACACAAGATGGTACAGAATAGTACTGTGTGCTGTAGAGATATCAATATTCATGTAAAATACAATCGAATGAAGAACTGATTTAGTTGAACAGAATGATTTTACTGCAGCAAAGGAAAATCATTTAAAAAAACATTAGTAGCTCAGTAAATCTGAGGGACTTTTTTGTTGTTTTATTCCACGTTGGAACAAAATTTCAAGGCTGCTAAGCCCCCACAAACCCAACTCGGTTTAAGCTGTTTGTTTAAACATTTTTCAAAAGTTAATTGAATTCCCAGTCACGTCCTGAAATTACTATCAGTCAATCCAGTCACTTCAGCATATTCATCAGCTACATGGGCTACTAATCCAGGATGTTCAAGGAAATAACTAGCTGTTAAAAATAATTTGGAAACCTCTCCCCAGTCCTGTACCAATCTTCCTCATTATTAAGAGCAGAGTCATAACCCGGCTGCCTCCTTCTGGCATCATTAGCCTTGAAAGAGCAAAAGAAAATCAAAATCTATTTGATCAACCCAGAAGCACTGCGGAGGGCAGTTAGAAAACAAAGCTGTATCTTCCTTTTCCGTGCCCACACAGGAGCCAGGACCCCCGTTCCTCAGCAGTTCTTAACTCCCCACTTTTTTGCTCCAAACTTGATAAACCTTGGAGGGACATCTCCCACAAAGCTACTGGGGCTCCAAGTTCATCTCGCACAGAACCCAGCAACTTCTTCCCCAGCCCCAAGGTCCCTCCCCACGGTCTCATTCCTGCCCATTGGCCAAGTTTCCCGACCGGGCTCCCGGGGCTCAGCTCCATCCAGGCACGGGGCAGGCAGCACCGACAGAGACGGAGCCCATTTGGACCCGCTCCCGCCTGGCAGACGCGCTTCATTACAGCTGACTAAGATAAATGCCCACCTTGGTGGAAGCCTCCCCAGCGCGGTACCCACGGCAGCGCCAACCAGATAAGATGCTTGTACACAAGGCATTACAGCGTGTCCTGCCGGCCCTGCCAGCCCCGCGCCGCCCCGGCAGGAGACTGAGCTGAGAACAATTAAAAATGTAATGGCACGGCTCCCTTACCTGGGAATTGACCCAGAAAGGAGATTAGAATAAGGCTCTGGGAAAAGCACGAGGCAGTTTACAGCTTCAGTGCTCTCCATCCGAACCGAGCGTGCAGGGAATGGAGGATGAGCCTCAGCCCGAGGCCGTTCCTACCCCTGCAGAGCCCAGCGAACCCCCAAAGCCAAGGGAGCAGAACCCCTGGGGTGCAGGGGCAGCTCTCCACACCCCCCTTTATGCAATCACTCCCACCAGTGGAAATTACTCTTCTGCCAACATTAGTAGCAGAGAAGTCGTGCCTGGTCTCAGCCCCACAGCTCTGGGGAATGAGTCTAAACTGTGCCCGGGGAGGGTGTTGAGCCATCACGCTGGGCCAGTCCCACTTTGCACCAACAGTCTCCCCCGTTCTCCTCCTCCCAACAGCCTTCCAGTAGCGTAAACTGGACATGGGAAGCGTGGCTCCTATTTACAGGGCAGGGACACGAGCCATCAGTTTGACCCACAGCCATTTTAGGAACCCTCTGCCCCTCTTTTCAGTGGATCAGAATGACGTAAAAAGCCTTTGTTGCATACGAGAGCTCAGCCTGGTGTTCCTGTGCGTGTCCTGGGCTGGAGATTTATATCTCAGTAACAACATCCGTCCCAAAGCACAGAGGATGTACACTCATCCACACTACACAACGCAGGAAATAAACACAGTTGCTCCCCCACACCCCGTCTGATAGCTGTGGTGGTACCGGATGATGACATCAAATGGAGACTTCTACGGAATGAAGTTGTCAGTCACACTGAAAAGCCAACAAATTGATGCCTGAATGCAATTAGTGACATACTTTGCATTATTAACATGATACACTAATTATTTTTGTGTTGCTGTTTTGACACCCATATCTTGTAGAAAAATGCACAATCATGAGACTAATCTTTTAATCCCTTAATAAGAGCATTTTCTAATGCTCTCCCAGCCACCTCCTGAGAGCAGTGAAGTAACATCACAGCATACGCTGTCTCATTGCATGGATCCTAGAGAGACCCTGATGCCCCCATGGATAGTCACCAGGTGACCCTGGTTAAGAAACCAGCCATTCTCTGTATTTACCCACCCCACCATATCCCTTCAGGGTGGGAAAGCAGAAGAAACAGCCTTGGCCCATCCCTGCACGACCTCAGCAAGATGAGACGGTTTTCCTCTCACTCCAGAGTCGGTCTCTGGTCATTCTGCTGGGATTTCAGAACCTTCTGTTATGTTCAGTCACCTTTTCAACAGCCCTATGTTTTAGCCTGGCTTTTTCATTTAAAAAAAGCAAAAAACAAGCTAGCAACTTTAATGTTATTACTCTGGTTTATGGGCATTTATAGTGTCTCTTGTTTGGCCATGTGCCTATTTTTCTCTAGCAGTTTTGTACAAGGCTCTTACTCCTCCAGGAAATATTAGCTAGATCTTATCCTTTTCTCCCTTCAGCACAGTTCTTACATCTGTCCTGTCCTTTGTCACCAGACACAGTAACACCCTTTTTTCTTTAAAAAAAAAACAACACAAAACAAAACAAAAAAAATCAGCAGCAGGGTTCTAACTAAGTTTCCTTTCCTAACAAGTTATATGGAACCCTTTGACAATAACAGGTGGGGGATGGTTCGCAGGGGATTTTTTTTTGTGGATTTTGGGGTTTTTTTTTGTTTTTCTTTTTAAAGCATACACACACACACGCTCTGTGCTTCACAGAAGCAGCAAACCCACAGTGACCAGTCCTTGCCCACTCCAGCACCACGAGTGACCTGACTTCGCCGTGGAGTGAGCTAATCCCACACCCCAGCCCAGGGGTGAAGGGGACGTCACCAGCCCATCCTTGGCCATCGCTTCTTTCCTCTGCCTCAACTCCCGATACAGACCTTCATGTACAAAGAACTCTAAGACACCAATAGAGCAGGGGAGAAACCCAGGTCCTCGCTCCGATGGTTGTAAGCACAGCACAGATTAATTGCAGCTCTCCAGTGCTGGAAACCCTCACCTGTGAATGCATCATCATCACGGATAACTGCCGAACAAAACAGCTGCTCAGGCTCCCCATTACATGTATTTATAGTGCTGGCAATCCAGAAAAAAACCCCACTGCTTTACAGAGAGAGTTAAAAAGTGATGCAATTTGCAACACACAAACACGCATTAAACAACCATAAAGCTCCCCCACCGCATTGGCACAATATTGTAATATATGTTGGCATTATGTCAGGAAGAGCCGTTTCCTCGATTCAGCCACATTAATGTTCATCCTAATGAACTCTCTGGAGGAACTGTCATAAATGACAGAATATCATAAAAGAGCTCTGCTTCCAATAAAGGCCAGAGATAGCGTACACTGTGATTATATTCAAGGGACGAGCTCTGATCTGGGATGTTTCGAGGCAAGGCAGTGATATTTCTGGTTTATCAGTTATTCATTGGGTTAAGCTTGTTCCTTTCATCTCCGCAGTAGCATTTGAAGTAGGATTCATGGAAAAGAACTTTAAAGATGTCCTCCAAAGTTATTAGAGATAATAATTGAAATAGTTCTTTTGGCTGACAATAAAGTCAATGGCTAAAATTATTCAAGCTTTTAAAATCAGATAATAAAGGAAGTTTCTTCCTACTGGTAATCAGCTCATTTGCTTGCAAAGATCTTAATAAATTCAGCTTGATTAACTCCAGTCTAGTTAGAGAAGGTTATTCAGTTTTGTGCAGTTTATTTTAGGGGGTGGGGGGGGTGTGACATATGGCCCTGTCAGAACAGCCGGAGCCACCAGAAGAGAAGTTGCAGGTAATTCAGAGCCCTTTTGAGTACAGAACCAAGGAATGACACCCCTTGGAGAAAACCAGCATTTCACAACTCTGTGGGGGCAACTGCTGGGCTAATTACACCCACAGAGCACCGCAGTGGCACAGATTTACCCTGACATGGAATATTTCTCTGTTCAGTTGCTACTTTTATGCCAACCAGGGAAATTCACTCACAAGAAAGCATTTACCCTACAAAACACACACATCCCAGGAGCAGTGACCTCTCCCGAAGGGATGGTCTGCAAAGTGACTCCCACCTGATGACACGAGAAGTTCCTCTTCCAGCACATCCTTCCTCTGCGCTTGGACACTTATCACCAAATCACAGCTCTTACTACCACCCTTTTTGCAGGGCCATCCAACAGGGAAAATTAACTCAGCAAACAACTAACAAACATAACAGGGATCACCAATAGCTCACAGACCGTTTCCTACTTCATTTAGGGAATGCAGGTATGTGCCTTCCCATCCGTAATGATGCTGTCTGAGGATGTTGTATTTACCGTCCTGGTTGCTTCTCACATGGATCTTTCCCCTTCTCCCGTTTTTCCTTCATTCCCTTTTCAGCTTTTTCTTTCCTAATTTCAGCTCCTTTTGGTATTTTCTGCCTCCCTCCCCCTCCACCTCCCCAGCTGGTACCAAATGGAGTGCATGGGATTCCAAGTCACGCTATCACACCCGAGATATTTCAACAACTCTGTAATTAGTCCAAACCAGCTCCATCATTTCTTCTTGAAAAGAGCAATTTTATATAAATTGCAACTGCAATCTAGTTTCCAGAGAAACAGATACTCAAGTTTGTGATCCAAATTCCAGCCCCCCACGCTGCAGCCCTCTTCTCTCTGTGCAGGGTGTGAGTCCACACGACAGAGCAGAGGGGGAAGCAGCCCCCCACAGAATAACCACTTCATCATTTCCACGGCCAGTGAGGGGCAAGACACCAGATGTGCTGTGCTTCACACACACCCAAGCTCATAACAGTCCTCTGGAACCAGCATGTGCTGGGATCAATTAAACTCATCTCCTGCCTCCTCTCTGGCCAGCACCACTCCAAGGTGCGATTCCCACCTTCCTCCCTGTGCTCTGGCACAGCTCTTCAGGAAAACAAACACTGCTGGGTTTTTGCAGTCCTCATCCTTTGTCTTTGCTTCTTGACTTTCTCCTCTAACCCCTACAAAGGCGGCGGGGGGGGTGTGTGGAATATGAGCTAATAAAGCCTCCTGTGAGATTAAAGCAATTTAGCGAGTAGAAGATGTCCTCATTTAATAATCTCACCATCTCCATCTCCCTGACAGCACGTCTTCAGCAAGCCATTAAAGTCTAAAATTTAGTGGGGAGCAGAGATAGGAAGGCCTGTCACAGCCACCAGCAAGGCAGTTCCACAGCTTACCTGTCAGCTGCAATCAGGCATCAGGAAATTCCTCTGCTGCAGAGTCTGAGAAAAAAAAAAGAAAAAAGAAAGAAAAATCAATCACCATCATCCTGATGTGAGAAAATCCCCAGTGCTGCAGACATGCTGGGTAATTCATCACTTCCTCGTAACATCTATCAGTCCCTTGCTCCTAATCAAAAATAAAACCACCAAGAACTGAACATATGGAAGGCAGCCCTGTCTCTGTGGAGCACTTCCAACCTCTTCGCCCCCAAAACCCCCCAACAATAACTATCATAAAGCAGTCCACTCCAAGGAGTCAAACATGTTTCAGTCTTTAAAAGAATATAAATTAGAGTGATGACATAGTCATTAAATCAAGTCTTCTCCTGGAGCTTGGAGCAAGAAAGCTCTGGGGACAGCCCAGGGCTGAGTCTTTTAGGAGTCTTCAGAAGAGCCTTAAATGGTGCCAGGCAGTGACCCCCACCCCTCCTGCTATGGAGCGGAGCCCCCTCATCCCTCCAGTTTTCAGCTGCAGTTTCCCCAGTCTCTCCCATGGGCTCAGCCAGGTCGGGGAACCCAGGAGACACAGGGACAGAGGGAGGGTCACCTCCACCTACTACTAGCCCAGCCACCTCCTGCAGTGGCCCATTGAGCCGGTTGCCCTGCGGACCCCAGCAGCTGTAGGGGTGACGGAGCCCCCCCAGCTCTGACCTGGCCTCCAGTGGTGCCTCCAGGGGAGCCACAGCCACCAGCACGAGTCCTTGGCCACCAGCACGAGTCCTTGGCCACCTCCTGGGGCTCAGACAGGCAGGACACAAGCCGCTCGAGAACACAGGAGCAGGACTCAGCTCATTTAGAGCCCAAATTCCCCTCAGCTGTGCTGCAGGCTCATTAAATCCCCCCACCAGCACCTGTAATTGGGAAGCAGAGTCAGGTGTGGGGTCTCCAGTTTTCAAAAGCAGGCTTCCATTTCATTAGGCTCCCGAAGCTGCCGAATGCAAATGCAGGCAAAGCAAATGTAAACTTCCTTGCCTTCCTCATGGCTTCTTTCTGAGAAATGAACCAAAGATTCCTTAAAAAATCCGTGTATTTCCAGCTTTTACTCCCTGCTTGAACAAATGCCATGCTCCCAGAATACCCTCCCATCTGCTAAATGCTTGTGGAAATTTTGGTTTGCTCTTCATTTACCATCTTAATAAATCGCCCTGAAGCTTACCTTTCACTTCTCACCTTTTGCTTGTTTATCAGCTCTTTCTTGCCACGTTTGCTAATTATTGCAGACATTTTTGTTTAAGGGAGATTTGCTCCTTTCCTGCCAATCTCTTCTTTCTACTTGACCCTGCAGGAAAGATGCTTATCAAAGTAAACACAATCTGCCTGGTTTGCCTGTGTAAGAACAAAGATAGTAAGTGGGAAACAAATGGGAGATGTTACAATAGATGGTGTCTCTGCCTGCTGAGTTCTCCACCTCTGCCTCCACAGAAGGAAGGAGCATTTCCTCTGAGGAGAACAAAAAGTACAGTCCCTCCTTCCTCCACTGCTCCACCTTGCACAGAGTAATGACTGGGGGGGACCCACAAATCAAGCAGCATTTCTGTTGTGTCAAGCAGTTGTGTCAGGCAGCAGAGGTGGAGTATGAGCATTGTTGATGTAAAGCAGCAGATGGTGGAGTTACATAATCTGAGATGTTATATATGTGTGTATATATATATCCATTTCACTGAGGCTATAGGAAATTACATCTCGGGACAATGCCTGTTGCTAGTTGTGCTGCGGGTCTATAAATTGTGTGACAAATTGAACACTTTTTTGGGTGCCCTCATGTCCCATGACCTCCCCAAGGGCTCCCATCGGTGGGCTGCCCAGTGCTGGGACCACTGTTCCATGCTGGGACCATTGCCTGGTACCAGGACCACTCTCCCATGCTGGGACCCGCTGCCCCGTGCTTGGACGGCATCGTTGGCAGCAAACCCCGCAGAGCCCAGGCAGCAGGAGCAGCGGGGATGATCCCCTGGTGCTGGGGGGTCCCAGCGGGGGGACGGGGAGGCACCTCTCCCCAGCAGCTCCCGAGCTGTTCCAGCGCTGGAGCTACGAACGGCGCCCGCGCAGAGCTGCCCGCTCCAGCTGCTACTGCAATAAGCGTCTGCACCGCTGTGGGGTAAGCCTAAATGCCACTCAAAGGAATTAACGTGAAGAAACGCTCTGTTTGACCTTCCTTTTGGAGCACTTCAGGCTTTCAAAGCAGCTCAGACAGAGCCGTTCCTGCCGCTCCTCCCCGCCGCTGAGATGGAGGAGAAATCCTGCCTGGCCTGGACGCAAACAGTTATTCACAATATATAAATAAAGCTTACTCAGGCAGTGATCTTGAAGGCACTTGGTATAATCCTAGCAATAAGCACCAAACCGGCTGCTGAGCGTTTGCCAGACCAGGCTTCAGAACAGCATTAGTTTATTTGTGAGCGCAGCACGGGCCGTGGCGAGCGGCTGCCCGGGGTCAGAGCCATCGACGCGCTCGGCTCCTGGGAGTGCAGGGATGGAAATACCCAAATCCAGGTAAGATCCTCAAACACCAGGCGAGCGCTGCACCCTCAGATCCTTTGAAAATCTGTCCAAATCTGACGGATGCTGAGAACGCTCTGCAAACCCGGCCCGGGATGCGCTGCTGCGGCAGCGGGTGAGGACCCGAGAGCTGCCCGGACGTGGGACGCGCTGGGAAGGTGCTGCTGCGCGTCCCCGCGGTGCCACGCTGGTGTCACTGGGCCGGGGCACCACCAGAGACATCAAGACCAGGCTGTGGACATGGCTGTGGGTGTCCTTGTCACAGGCTGCCAGCATGAAGGGTCGGTGAGAGGCTGCAGGATCCCAGGCATCCGTGCAGAAATGACCAGGGGACGGGGCACCAGCTGGGGACAACCGTCTGCACCTACACGGGAGAAAGAGACATTTTAAACTGCGTTTTCAGGAAAAAAATGGCATAATTCAATGCTGCTGTGTGACCTGTCCCCCAAAACAGAGCCAGCTGAGTTTCTCCACCAAAGTCCCACTCGTTACAACGCCTGCAGTAGCTGGAGATTTGTGGAAGAGCTGGACCATGGTACTCAAAGGCCACAGTCCCAGGAGCTCCCTGGCCCTTAGTGGCAAAAGCCCCAGGGCTGCTGAAAGGTGTTTCCTTCACCTCATGATGAGATTCATTTGCTCAGAAAGGCCCATGAGGTGCGATGCCGAGGTGGTCCTGCATGTCTGGGGACCCCTCGGACATTGCTGCCGGGGACCCAAACTGGAAATGGCTCTTGGCCTTTAAACGCGGAGAGAAACAAGAGCAGGCTTTGAGCGCACATTAATTTAAAATCTAATTTTCATCCTCTGCCTAGGACTCACATGGGATTTATGCTATTAAATATTAAATACCAAGACCTTTATGCAATGAGGCAGCTTTATTGAATAAAATTATATCAAACAACAAAATCGTGAGCTTTGCAGATATTAACCATATAAAAGGTTTCAGAAAATGTGGCAGCATAAGGACGGGGAGGAGAAGGGCCCTTCGGTCAGTGGCTTCACCCGGAGAAGTCCTGACCCAGGGGTGAGTGGATGTAACTGCAGCCGGGGGCCTCGTCCCACAGCTGCCCTGATGTCTGTCACCCTCCAGGTATGCAAGATGGTCAGATAAAATAAGGTGTTTCTGAAGTTCAGCTCATTTTCCAATTTGTGTAAAGTCTAACAGCAAATTAAAATTTCTTTTTAATTATTTTTTTTCTCTTACATTGCACTCCAAGGAATTATTTTGAATATTCTGTGTGAGAACGGTGATTACTTTGTTCAGAGGGGCTGTCAGAAGGACATGGCGCTGATTTCGTTCCACATCTGGATGAGAATACAATACTTCTTGAGCGATTACAGACATCGGCTTCTAATTAACATTGGTGCCACGAAATCTCAATTCTCTAGGGCCCGCAAATAAACAAGCACAACAGAGCTCCAAATATGGACAAGATAAATGGGCTACACTAAATAAATTTTCACCGACTTTATTATGTTTATCATCGGGAGGGAAGAGGAAATGTCTTCCAAGGCTCCATGGCTTGACATCGAGGAATTCAGTTTCTCTTCTCCTTGGCCTTAGCCCTGGCTTCAGCTTCTCCAAACCGAAGCATTTCCAAATTCATATTGCAGAGCTCTGTACAGCAGAAACCACCAAATTAAAATAAAAAAAGTGGGCAGGAGGGCAGATGACTTCACTCTATCCGTTTGATTTTATCATATTCAAGAATGATTTAAATAACAGATGTAAATTATAATTTTGACACATTTAAAATATTTTATGTGCTTCTTGAAGGAAACAATTTTCTTACGTAATTTCTATTTCAGTAAAAACTTCCAATTTTGATAAATGTCAAAACCTGCTTTTGAAAGCTGTCTGTTAAGAAAATTATTATTACTGTTATTATTTTAGATAAAGAAGACTTTAAGAGTAAGCAACTGAAATTCCTCTACACTCCAGTGCTATAGATGGAAAGATGTAACTTTGATGAAAGTCCTTGACAGTTAAAAGCATTTTGGCTGCTGTGCCATAAAATTAATAGTATTGACTTCTCATTCCATGGAAAGCAGCGCTCAGCCCCCCTGCCAGTCCAGGGGGTGCCGGGAAGGGGTGCTGGCACCGCTGCTGAAGGGGCTTCGCTCCCTTCCAGGAAAGCTCACCCCGCTCCGCTCCTGCGGCTGCTGTGAGGAGTATTTGGTATTTCCCTGCAACGCCGCTCACTTCTCCCCGCTGTCGGGGGGCAGCAGCCCCCGGGGTGCCCTGCTCCCCTGCTCCCAGCCCCTTCCCCCCGTTCTCTGCCCTCTCCAGAACTGCCAGGACATCCCACTGCAGCACTTCCAGCTGGCGAGGGAAGGAGAAAAGGCTGTTGTGGTCGTTATTCGTGGCAGGTTTTCAAAACAATCTTAGAAGAATCAGGTATTGAAAACAATCTTTCCAACTTTAGTTCTTGCTCTCCAGTTGATGGGAAGGACACAGGTTGTCTCTTCAATCTTAAATGTTCATTCTTAATATTGACACGCTTTTTCACTTGAAGTTTCCCAAATTTAATGAACATTCAGCAACATATTTTACCCTTAGCATCTCTCAGGGTTTAAAACAATGGAATATAATGGTTATTACCCTCCTTCATAGCCTGACTGAGACCCAAATGTAACACCACCTAACTCACCTCTTCAGCTGTGGAAGATCCAGGGACCAGTAATGCTGATGAAAAGAAATGGACCATATCTCATCTTTTAGCCCTGATTTCAGAAAACCTGCTTAAATGTAGTCTGGAATATGGTTCAGCATAAGCACAGATTAAATACCTACTCAACATGACTTAAAATGGCACTTCTCATTACATCTGAAGTTCCTGTCTTTAAATATTTTCCTAACCCAAAATGTTCAAGTCTCCTGCTACAAAAGTGCCGTTTCTCGGCAAGTTTCTGAAGCACAAACGGGGAGCAGGTAAAAGCACCTTGTCATTAGAGCAGCAGAGGCTGGTTCTACCCTCAACCAATTCACTGGGGTTTTCTTAATGGATGAAGGAGAGAGGTTTGGGAAAGCTCTTTGGTGAACACACCTTACAAAAATAGAACAACAGGAAAAAAAAGAACTTCTTTCCCAAATTCTCAAAATGGACTCAATGTTCAGAGAGAAATCTTTAGAATGGAAGACAAATGTGATCAAAAGTAATTGGAAACTTGTTAGAACTGCTTCAAAAAGGTTGTCTTTGGGGAAAACAACCATTTTGGAGGAAATAAAGGAGTGTAAGAGCCTGGAGGCCAAACCTTGTTTCCGAGCTGCTGGCAGCGCTGGTCAGGGGCAGCGCGCGATGCCCCAGCCGTGCTCCCTGCTCCGGCCCCAGCCCAGTCACCCACTCACACTCCAAAATGCTCCCTCCCTCCCTCCCTCCATCCATCCCAGCAACTGTGAAAACATCCCACCGAGAAGCCCAGGCAGCACGAACACAGGCCCCACGTGAGGACATAAACACGGACATGTGTACAATTTCTGCCAGAAGCAGCGAGTGAATTCGCTCCTGCGGTTCCGCTCCCGGAGCCACCTGTTACCTCTGCCACAAGAACGGGATTTCACATCACTCACGTTTCCCGAGCTCCGCTCTCAGCTCCTTGATGCCGGGCACCAGAGGCAGCAGGGAGAGCTCTCCATCAGGGGGTTATGCTGCTCCGGGCCCATATGGCACAGGGATATTTTGCTCGGTTTTATTTTATGGTTGGAGAGCTTGGGGCCTTCCTCGAAGAGCTGGCAGGCAGAGCAGACAAAACTCCCCAAGGATTTTCCTGCTCTGGCAGCTCGCTGGAGGGAGAAGAGCCGCGGGGCTGAGGAGGACGAGAGCCGTCTGGAGCAGCAGCGAGTGCCAGGACACGGAGCCATCGCGACACGGCATTTTCCACCATTCCCTCCAGTTCCCCCACTGCTGACACCTCCACACACGCATCTTCACGCAATGGGGATACAGAAAAATAATTTTTTCAGATATTTTCCTTGTCGTCAGCAACAGGGAGCTGTTGAGCAGACAGACAGGGGGAATTGGAAAACTTTAGAAGACCTTCTGTCTGTCCCCAAAGATGCGTGAATGTACTGGAGAGGGACAGATGGACACTCTCCTTCCTCCTGGGGCTGCCCGGAGCCAGGGAATGACACGGGGGAAACAGGCACTGCCTTGGGATGCAGAACTCTCCAGTGAGCATCCCCATCACTCTGCCCTGGCATCTCCTTCTGATAATACTTCCAAAAGCACAAACCTCTTAAAACCAAGAGAAGCTGGCAAAGTAAGCGTGGCCTGGGAAGCATTAGGATACATAGAAAAGATGTACAAGTAAATATTGCCACATAAATAATGACAGCTCGACGCTATGGCTACTGCTTTTCCACTGGTATTTTGATGTTTTCACTTATGGTCATTATAAATGACTTATTCCTGTCCCTAGACACCGATCGGAGCTGCCATTAGCAGTATTCTGACCACAGGCAGGTGCAATAAAATTGATCAAGATGTTGACACTTAAAGATACAAGCAAATGAACATGATAAACTGCCAAGAACTGTGAGCAAGAAACACAATGTTCTTTCTTTGTAAAACAGCACCTGGCAGGGATGGTTATTTTGACTTTGGTTTTGTGTAGACAATAGCTTTTCAAATTGCCACCTACCGCCACCACATCGCAGCCCCCAGGGCCCAGAGCCAGGCAGAAACTGCCCGTTCCTCGGGCATCCCGGGGGCACCGGGACGTGGGCAGGAGCCGTGTCCCCTCCTCGGTGATGGGGACACCCAGGGCACTACCAGCAGCTGTTGTCACCCCACTTCGCTTTACCAGAGAAGAAATGGTTTCCTTCCTTTCTAGCTTTTGTACCACCCCAGCCAAATAAAATACTTATGTTATTTTAAGCTTCTGCTACTTAAAAAAAAAAAAAAAAAAAAAAAAAGATAAGGGCAGAATGAAAACATTACTGTGCAGAACAGGGCAGGGAGGTCGGGTCCTGAAGCCGGTGGAGGGTGTGTCCCAAATCCCATTTGGGAAAAGACGCTGCATCAGAAAGAGCAGGATGCCAGAAAATCTGCCTGTACCTGGGAAGGGGAGAAGCCCAGGCTCAGCCTTCCCCCCGAGCTCCCGCAGCCAGAGGTGGAGCGAGGGGACGCGCGACATCGGTCTCCCGCTCCTCTCCTTGTTTCTGGGAAGCTCCCGCTGCTCCCGGCAGCCGTGGGTTTACGACGTGTTGTGCTAAAGGAAATGAGGAAGATGCTGTTGCTGAGTAACATTTTTCCTGATGAACCAGCGTGGCAAATTCCCTGGAAATGTGAAAAATTCTAATGGGCAGTACAAAATAATGGATTGCACCAAGAGAAGTAGTTTGAGAGCAAATGTTTGATTTGAGTTCAAAGAGAGAAAAAAAATGGCTGGGTCTAAACAAGACTGTTGACCATGAAGTAGACTTTGCTGCAAGTGAAGTGAAAAGGCTAATTCATCAAGCCATAATGAGAATCTCATTGTCATTCATCTTTTATGTGAACATTTGCAGGCGAGAGTCTGGATGTCAGGGGAAAGCCCTGTAATTAATTTATCTCTGTTGTGTAAAAGGTAACAGATCTGAACGATGGGTTCTGTCCCAGCACAGCTGCCTCAATAAAAATCAAGCAGATTATTCAGGTCTGATTTCTACTTTCCTTAAAAGGAAAAATAAATAGCTGCAGGAAAATCAGAATGGTGAAAAATACATAGTTTGGAAGAAGGAAAGGAGAAGCCCACCTTCAAGAGATCACCTTGGCAAGAACGACTGGAACCCTCAGAGGGGATAAAAAAAAAAAAGAATAGTTTGTTTGCAATGGGAGAATTTTATCATGTGGCCTAAGGTACCAAGTTAGGATTAATATCAAATAATGGAGGAAGTGATCAAAGTACTTAGCGGTGGATAATTTGCCCTCAACATGGTCAGAAGACAATGCCAAGGCTCCCTACAGTGACCACGTCCTGGCTTACTCTCTGTTGCAATTGCTTCATTATGACTGGCTTACTCTCTGTTGCAATTGCTTCATTTTGCTGAAAGCACAAGAGGCACTGGAGAACCCAACACCTAAGCAAAAGTCAAATATAATCATTACTGTTATTATTTATAAGGCACCACTCCATCATGCTTATTCACCAGGGCTTTATCTCAGGATAAAGCAGCCCCAGCAAGCGGGACTGGGCTCTGGAGCGCGGGGGCAGGTTTTCTCTAGAAACGGGGCTGGGGATGCCAAGGGCTCACAGGCTGCCCCATCCTGGGGGTAACACCAGGCTGCTCTTTACAGCGGTCTGTGGCCACCATGGACCAGGGAAGGACCGTCCCCGCCAGACCCAGAGCTGCAGCTCACTTCATCCTCATCCATCATCGCCAGATGAAGGCGGTGACGGGAGGATTAACCACCATCACACTGAGCCCCGGCCGGGTGAGCAGTTTAACTCCCTGAGCTCAGTGTGATCGTGGTTAATGAGGACACGAGGGTTTTGTGTCAGACGCCAGCAGACGCTCCCTGTGACAGGGGGTGCGGTGTCCTGGGGCCGGTGTCTGCCCCAGCCCCACGGAGTCCAGCAGTGGGGTGAACTTGCTGACAGCACCCAGAAAAAAATCACGGGGAGACCTGCTGGTGATCAGCACAAACCAGTCGCCTTAAATTGACAGCGGCCCATAAAGCAAATCAACTCCACGATGGCATCAGAGAGAGAAAGAAGAGTTCGACACGACTCCATTTGTTTGCAGCAGCAATAAATCTGTGTGGAAACTGCCGAGCACCGGCTGATCCCCGCATCCGGGGCGGGGGGTGTCACCATTCCCAAGAAACAACTAAATGATGGTCATTTAATAGTAATTCTGCAGGAGCACCAGAAGACTCGGAAGAGCAACAGAGACTTGCCTTTTGTACAAATAAATGCCACAGAGACAGTTCTTGCCCTTCAGCAACTTCTGATCCAGGGATGTGCCTGTACAGGCTCTGGGTCCTGCTCAATGAGCACTTTGTGTCTGCGGGCAGAGGACCCCCTTCTGCGGTACCAAACCTGGGGTGGGCAAATGAGAGGCTGGTGGAAAGAGAAGGGAGTGGGACAGCTGGGTCTGCATAAATTAGCAGTCACAGCAGATGATGGATCAGTACATGAAAAGAAGAAAGAGCAGAACAGGCTGCTGTTTGCAGCCAATGCATTAGGTGAGCTAATTAAAGAGACAAGAAGGAAATTACAGTCAGTGGAAAATGAGGTAGCTGATGTCTGGAAAACGCACAAACATCCTGCTGACCAGGACAGACCTGCCAGGCGTCTCCCCACGGCCACTGCTCCGCTCGGGGAACGCACCGGGCCAAAAGGCAGAGCTGGTCGTTAGGAGTAGGAAGCACAGCAAGGCAGAGACAGAATCACAGAATATTCATGGTTGGAAGGGACCTTTGAGATCATCGAGTCCAACCACAAGAAAAAAAACAAACAAACCCCAAAAAAACCCCACACCACACCCACCCACAAACAGACACAACCCAACAATCTGGGGCAGTAGAGCATGCCCTGAAGTGCCACGTCTACACGTTTCTTAAATACCTCCAGGGATGGTGACTCCACCACCTCCCTGGGCAGGCTGTTCCAGTGCCTGACCACCCTCTCAGGAAAGTAATTCTTCCTGATATCTAATCTAATCCTCCCCTGCTGCAACTTCAGACCATTCCCTCTGGTCCTGCCATTATTCCCTTGGGAAAAGAGGCCAGAAGAAAGGCAGCCAAACACTGATCAGCCCCGAAAACCAAAAATAAGAGTGATTAGGGTATGTTCCTGGAGTTAGGGGGGTCTTGTTTTTCCTCTACTTCACATCATCATGCAACTCTTCAGACTGAAACCCCCAGGGCACCAGCCAATACGCTGACAAAAGCCACGAAGATGTAGGTCTCTAGCGATTTTTTAGAAATTTTTTTCCCCATTTGCTGGTGTGTTTGGAAGCCAGCCCACAAGGATGCTCTTGCCAGCTGGGAAATCCTAGAGGACACGTTCCTTCCTCTGTTTTGCTGGCAACCATGAGGAAAAAAATATAATGAATGACCTCTTTTCTTTTTCCCTTCTGCAGCAGCTGGCTCGATACCCTTTCCCAGCCTCCACTCGCATCATCTACCAAAACAGAACCTCATTTCCTCGATAAACAGACTTCTTCAGGCTTCTCAAGATAATGCTTAATGAAAAAGCCAGTACAATCGAAATACTTTGCATGGGCTTCCCTCTTTTAAATGCACTTACTTTTTTATTTAAAGAGCTATCGAAATAAGTAATTTTCCTCTCTTCTGTTAATCCCAGCTCTCTGCACATCAAGACACATCCTTCTAAACTGGCCCTACTGAAATCCATTAGATAACCTTCAAACAGCAGAAACGGAGCTCTCTGGGATTTCTCTGACAAAACAGTTTGCCAGAAGAAAAACACTGAGTTGGCCGTCTTCAAAAGGGTGCAGGGAACAAAAAAAAAAAAAAAAAAAAAAAAAAAAAAAATTTTTTTTTTAAATTAAGTAAAGGGGGGGGAGAAAAAAAAAAAAAAAAAAAAAAAAAAAGAAAAACAGATTATTTTTTTAAACTATTTCTTCTTGATTCTTTACTTGAACAGAATTTCAGCAGAGTTGAGCGTGACCCTTTCCACCAGCGATGTTTGGGGAGCAGCTCTGGTGCCCACATGGAAACTGAGACATCTCTTTGACCTTTGGAGGCTCAGGGTCTCACTGACTCACGTTTTGGGCCAAAAAACCTTACAGACGTCAGCCATACAGAGAACGAACTGCATGGGTTACATTAACTTTGCTTTTCTTTACAACAATTCCCTTTTGAACACTGCAAGGCACTGCAGCCACCAAGCCCATGACCAGCTGGGCTGTAAATCCGGCTGCGAGCCCCTCGCCCCCTCGGTTCACCCTGCGCCGGGGGGCAGAGACCCCGCTCTCGGGCAGAGACGGGCAGAGAGCACGGGAGGAAGGACAATCTCAGCTTCTGGCTGAGACGAGAGGATGGTTCAGCAGAAACTGGTACTTGACTGACACCTCCCCTCTCCCTTAATATTTCCTTTTTTACATGAAATTTTCTCCATTTTCAGTGGTTCTGGTTCGAGTCCAGTTTGCTCTGCGGGGATGACGGGTTACTTAGCAACTGAAATTAAAGTTCGATTATTGTATTAATATTGATGCTATCATTGCATGAATCATGATTCCAGTAGGAGGAATAATTTCCGTTTCTTTAAAATATTGATTTTGGAAAGATGCCAAAGTGCAGGCATATGGGGCTGAATTCCTGCTGTCACAGCAGCTCACGGATCAGCATCTCCGGCCTCGCTGGGACGGGTGGAAATTGGGAAAAGCAGAGCGAAATTCCAGGCTGGTGTTATAGTAGCTCTACCCTCAGCTCCCTGCACAAATTCCGAACAGCACTAAAGTGTTTCCACTTTTGAAGGGGTTGATGCTCTCCTCATGCACAGGGATATCTGACAACAGACTTATCAAGTTGTCACTGGCATATGTCACTGTAACTGGATAAATGGTCTCACCCCTTCAATCTTATGAATGTCTTCAAAGATATATTTAGGAAATTAAGTCCCAGTTTTCTCTCTTTCCACCTTTTTCTTCCTTCGTTGAAGCCTGTCACACATTTCAGTTAAAATGTTTCAAATCATGTTCTCCACTTTCACACCAGTTTCACAAACTAGTTCATTTAACTAAAAAATAATAAAAAAAAACACCCCACCAACCAAAGTCATTTCCTATCAGCTTTTCATTGCCACTGAGCGCGCTCATCTCTTTCTTGGAACTTTCTGGGCTTCACTGGGACCAATTCTGGAGACACAAGGTCCCAGCACATTTCAGGCACAGACAGACAGACACTGTGTTATTGCAGGCTCCCGGGCTGAAGCGCCCCTTGCCAGGCTGGTAGCAGCAGTGACAGCGCCTGGCCAGGACTGCCCAGTGCAAAATCTGAAATTATAGACAAGGAAATCTGCCTGTTTTCACATACTCATCCCTCAGCAGGGCTCTACACACCACCCATCCTCTGCCCAAGACGGCCGGCCAGCCCGGCGTCCCCAGTCTCATCCCCTGCTTAACAACACACACGACATAGGATGGAGTCACATCTGGTTTTGAAGCTCAGATGCCTGTAGCCAGGCACGTACCCAGCATTCATACCCCTCCTGAACATTAACCACAGCAGCGGTTAGGAACTTTTGATATCATGCAGTTCTTCCTCTGTAAAAGGAATGTAAAATGTGTGGTAGCTCTCACAAGAGCACCCTGCGCTGCAGGTGGGACAGGTCTCCAGAAGCTGCTGGAGATGAGGGACAGAGCAAGCACCCTCGAGCCCAGGGACAGGGTGGTGGCCAGGTCACCAAGACAAAATGCCTGGTGCCACCAAATGTCCAAGGACGGCCCAAAGGTGTCTGTGTCCCCTTTGCCCACAGGACGGCTCATATCGGAACCAAACGCGTGTGGCCCCGTGGGCTGAGCCCCACGGAGATCCTGCTTCCCAGAGACCCACACAAAGCTTCACTCCCACTGAACCCAACCCGCCCCAGCTCGGCATTCTCATCAACGGAGAGTGGTGTTAAGAATCACAATGCTTGCCACATAAAACACAAAAAATGGGTTATATAAATAACATTCTGTGAAAATGTCTTTAACGGTTGTGCTTTGACACATCTTTAAGATCATAAACTTCACTCTTTCTAATGTTTTTGGTAAGACTTGTAATGAGAAAAGACAATTCTGAAGTCCTGACATTAATAAGTCTATTGTAAAAAGGTCACCTTCCCCTAAGAATGTTTTATTATCAGTGGAGCAGAATAGCTCTGAATATGTAATGACTTTTATCTGATGATTGCCCTGTATTCTTTTCTAAAGAAAGAAGGCTTCAGATGTTGAGAATTTACATATAAGTGTTGAAGTGTTTGGCAGCAGAAAAACAAACTGGTTCAGAGAAATTAATTATGAAGCAGCTATAGAAGAGACATGGAAATTAACTTCTGATCTTCATGTGTCTCTAAGAGGTACTAAAAAGCACCCCAGGACTGACCATCCTCAGGGACGCTGCTGTGCATCACGTGGCTGGAAGGAAACAGGCAGTGGAGAGTCACCCTGTATAAATCCTGCTAAAGAACCTTCTCCTTTGTGGTTGGTTTTTCCACCAGAAACCCCGCGCTCGGCACTTGAGGAACCCTCCTCCCATGTGTGGTGGGACAGAGACACCCCCAAAACAACGCATGTTTCACACTCATTTCAATTTAGAAGGTTTCCCCAGGAGAACGTGTGCTCATAAATAGCTATGCCAAAGCTTGTTTGTTGTTTTGAGTCATTAAATTACATTGCACTTAATTACTCCCAATCTACCACCAGTAAAGGTTTTCCAACAAAAGCTGCCTCTGTTAAGAAACCATTTTCATACACTAATGATCTTATCTCAAGAACGCCTTTCAAAGAGCTTTTAAACCACATCATGCTCCATTTACCAGGGGGACACACAGTGGAAAGTAAGTATATTTTTAAAAATCATTTCTTCAAGAAAAAAAATGTTTTTCTAAGAGTGCTATCTAGGACAAAGGCTTTGCCTTATTGGGAAGGCCATTTATCTGGGGACCAATTAGCGGCTGAACTTCATCAGCGAGACAGCGCTGTGCCAATTCATCAGTATTTCAAAGGAAATGCTATGGATATATTAACAGAGGATGGTAATTGGCTGCAAACCGACAGCTCCTGACTCCACATTAAAGGTCATTCCATGATTCCGCAGCAGGGCAGATTTGGGAAGGTTTGCATCATTTCATCCCAGCACTTGGAAATAATGATATACAATTAGCAGCAACAGCTTCAGAACCTTACATTTCTGTTTACCCCAGAAACATGCATTTCCAAGCTGGCTCAGAGATTCAGAGCCCAGCAACGCAACTCTTTGCGCAGAGAGGTTGTGACATCTCCAAAAACCAGGAAATCCTTTGGGAGAGCTCACACAGGCACACAGGAAGAAATAGGTCCCACTGGCCCGGCACGGGAGAAGGGTACGCTCTGGGTGACCACCGGTTTTGGGCAGAATGACACCTCTCATAACGGCGCCGAGTACTTTTCAGGTGCCAGGGCATCAGAGAACCCACAGCAAGAGTTTTGAGGGATAAGGGAGAGGCTGAGAAAGGGGACGGAGCCGAACCCGAGGCCAAGGACAGGACAGGCAGCGCTGAGACCATCCACCTCATCTGAGATCCGAGCTGGGACAGACGCAGCTGGACGCGGGGAAGGACCACGGCGGTTTATCCTGTGCCTCTCCTGCAGCTCCTTCTGAGCCACCTCAGCCAAAGTTAAACTCTCAAGGTGCTTCCAAGCATGTCCTGTGCCATTCGCACCAATTACAGGGCTGCCGCCCAGTCTGCCCTCCAGTTTGGAGCTTAATGTGAAACAGGAGGAGCCTTAATATCTCTGTACCAGGAAATGGGTATTTAACCTAATTTTTTCAAATCCTAATTGCATCCTTATTCTTCCTAATACCCAGCTAATAAATGAGGCATTTCAGATTTCACCCTGGCATTTCAGCACACCATAAAAAAAAATACACAACAGATTAAGCAACCATTAGATATATTGTTCATTCTCAGCCAATGCAACTCAAACGTCACATTTCACAGATGGGTTTAGCAATTGATGTTCTGTGCAGCAGGAGCAGCAGGGTGGGCTGATTAAACCAGAGTAACAACATAATTGGAGGCTGCTTCTCCTGTTCTATTGTAATAAGTCTGAGTCGGTTCATGCTCCCCCCTTTCTGTCACCAGTGCATCTTTTCAGATGGAAGAAGTTCTGTTACAGCAACTGCATCCCCAGAACCCAGTTAACTCTGAGAGAAGAGGTGACATTTAAGGCCACGAGCGCTGCGGTGTTTGTGTTGAACTCTGCTCCTTCATGTCTCCATTAAAGAATGAACCACTGACAGATGAAAATATTTATGGTTTCCATAAAGCTTGCTTCATTTTTCATCCTGTCATGGATGAAACATTTTCCTAATGTCTTTTACATCAAAGAAATAATTTTTGTATGTGGTATCATCCAATCTGCTTTCCATTTCCAATCTCTGTTCCCTTAGAAAGCTGAACACTAACTGGTATTCAGTGAATAAATTGTCATAACTTTTATTAATTATATGACATTGTTCAACAGCCAAGATAAGGGAATTACCATTCTCGATACCAAACAGGGATACTGTGCCCGTCGGGGCCGAGAGGAACGACCAAACAACCCCAGAAGTGATGCTTCCCAGCAGAAGATGCCTTTTACCAGCACTTCTGAGCTCTGAGCCCTGCCTGCAGCCCCGGCAGGACAATAACGTGTCCCCACAGTGGGGGAGGCACCTCCTGGCACTGCCCATGGCACCCACAGACACACACACGCATCGCGGCCACCTCAGGGGACAGCACTGACCCGCTCACCACAGAGCTTTAGCAACACAGGGAAATTCACAGGCAAATTCCCAAAGCTGAAGTTAGGCCAACAAGTGAATAATGACAGGACCAGAGGAGTTTTGCACCGCAGCAGCCTCAGACCAGGCCAGCACAGCTCGCCCTGGCTGCGACCCTCAGGCGACAAGACGTGGATGACACTTGGTGTTTAAATACCGGGGTTCCAGGGCTTCCCCCCAAAGAACCCACCAGCGGCTGCGGGGCGTGAGGAACCCCAGCACGACGGGAGCAGAACAAACCCCACACAGAGCAGGACCCTGCTCGCACTGCGACTTACCACAGCTCGATTCCCTCAACCCATTTCTAGAGAACCAGCGAAAAACAGCCAGTTTAACAGAGTTTGATTTACCTCTACTCAATCAGTCCCCAGATATCAAGGACAGTGCAATCCATGTCATTGAAAACTGGTCTGGGACCTTCTCTGCTGCAGCGGGACAGAGACACCTGCACCCCCCGCCGGGGCCAGGGGCCGGGACGCTGCAAACCCCGACTTTGGGAAGGACGGCTGGATGGCTCCCAGCAACACCCTGGAGACAGCAGCACACCGGGGATGAGGAGGGAACAGAGAGAGAACTTGTAGGGTTCCTTCTGTCTTGTTTTCTTACTTTTTTTCCTTTAAGAGGAACAGACTTGGAGAAGGACAAATCTGCACAGCCCCATTCCCAGTGGCACGTTTCCATTTGGAGCCCAGAGATGAACCGGCTGCAGTGGTGAGAATTGTTACAAGAACATTAAAAAATCAGCAGGACTCATTATCCTAAGTTTAATCATTCCCTCTGAAATTCTGTCGGACTCATTATGTGGATTCCCTTTCTGACAGGGTTTAAGCCCCTCCAGAGAGCAGCTGTACAATAGCAATAATAAGGATTAAATTGCTCCCTAAAGCTACACTGGACATCAAAAATAAGCAGACTAAATTCACACTTACAGCCACTTTTTAAAGAAAATTATCTTTGTACCAAAATGGTGGAGCTTACAGTATGTCCTTATGGAGTTCACTAAACACAGCTCCCAGAGAAAATTCAGCTTGAGCCTCATGAAGAGCCCTCGAAAGGGCTGGGAGCATGGCGTTGGTGGGAGGCGAGGAAAAACCTGCATTTTAACAAATACAAGCTATCAGAAAGACTTTCAAGAAAAGCTGAAGTATTCTCAAATCCACGCTATAGGCAAGAAATATTTTTAGTCCAAGAGAAGAAGATGGGAGTATTTTTTAAGCAGTCTCACAGCAGAGCAAGCGCACAAAGACTCTCCCAAGTCATCGTGTCCCCCACGGACCCAGAGCAGCATCCCCTCAGTCCAGGCTTCTGCCCTGCCTGGGAATTATCCAGCTCTTCTCTCACAGGGATCAGAGAGGCTGGAACCACTGCAATTATGCAGTGTTTCTTCATTTCTTGGTCCTGGAGAAGCAGAAAACCATGAGAACCGACACAGGCTGAGCGTAACGTTCCCAAGATGGATCTTCTCTGCTCCGTGAGGCATCAGAAGATTTTAGCAGAGGGAAGGAAGTACCCAACATTTTTTTCAGGAAAGCAGAAAGCTGACACTTCATCCAAAAGCATTACAATCTCTAGCTTTGGAAACCTGTGGTCTCCTGCCATCACAGGGCTCCAGCCCCGCTCTCTGCCTGCTGTCCCCCCACGGCCACCAGCTCCAAACCCTGCTCTGCACAGGGAACCCCACGGAGCTGCTGAGGGAGAGACCTGCTGCTTCCACGGGGATTTCAGGTGCAGAGGGAGGCTTTTTGAATCATCGCAGGTTTCAGACTGGGGGTAGTGGAATTCATTGACATATTTTGCAAGTCATATTTGACAGGATTTTGGTATTTCTCAGAGGACGGTACTGTCAGGCAATGCACAAATGTTATGCATTTAAACAGTCTGCTTTGCAATAACGCTCCCATTCAAGTCGGCTTTATTACACGTCAATGTATTGTACATATTCAGCTTGATTTTCTTCTCCCAAGGTTGCATAAATACAGAGCCCAATTATTGCGTATCTTAATGCCCCTGTCCGAGCCCTTGCCAGGAGCGGCCGTTTCAGCAGAACCCCCTGCTGCAGGTATTGTCCTGCACAAATGCAGGGAAGCACGGCCCGGCACAGCCCTTGGCTGAACCCCAGACCTAATGGGAAGGTGGTTTCCACCACACAGATGGTTTCCTGGGCAAGAAAAGCCCATCCGCACCCCCAGCCTCATCAGTAAAGGGCCCCCAGCGCCCCGTGCTCCTCCCGTGCACAGGTCGGTCTGTCCCTCAGCCCGTGCCCCTTGTCCCTGTGGGGCAGGACCCTGGAGCTCTGCCCACAGAAAGGACCAGGGACCTGGACCCGAGGGTCCTGCTGCGGGGCTGGGCACACACAGAGGGTCCCACTCCAGGGGCCGGCTGTCCCCAGCCAAGTCACTTGGGAAACAGCATCTGCCCTGTCCCAGAGGTGCCACCATCTGCCCTCCTCCTGCCCCACTGCTGCTTTGCCACAGCCAAGCCCAGCCTGACACCTCGTAATGACCATTTCCCCTCCCCGACCCAGGAGCCGACAACCAACAAACAGCAGTTTGGGCAAACCACCGTGTGGTGCCACCCACCCACACAGCAGTTCTGCTCTGTTGGTTACTGGGCTTCATTTTATCAAACAATGGTAATTCTGGATTTACTTCACCTTAGTACTAGGAAAAGAAAGTGCCAGAGGAAATGCAGTGATCGTTACCGAAACTGCAGGACTCGATCTGTTCCACAGCTTTACCAGAAGGCACCATGTCAGAAAGATGATGGATGTCAGATTGAGAGAAAATCAGAGTCCAACTCGATGGATGACATTACCTTGAGGGGTTCCTGAGGAATCCCCCACACCCCAGGCCAGAGGCATTGTATGTGGATGAACAACAGCCAGCAGGAGGGATATAAAACAGGAGTTTTACAACAAGCTGCAACTTTTCCATGAGGCACCCGGTGCCATCAGGCAGGAGCAGGGACACGGCACCAAGAGACCACAGGGAATTTGCAAATCACCAGCAGGAAGATGTAACTCACCTCTATCTCTGCTTCACCCTCGAGGAAAAGGGATCCCCTCCTGGAAGACTAGGGAATAATGCAAAGCAAGGCTCCTTGCCCCAGGGAGGAGCTTGGCAGCCATCCCACTGTGCTCAGAGACCTCTGCACAGGACACTCCACACTCCCACTGGCCACTCCACCACCAAGGAGCTGGACGTGGCCACCTCCAGCCCCTCTTCATCTGCCCGAGGGGTCCCTCCCAGGCTCCAGGTGCTCCCACTTGGGCAATCAAGGAGTGGGGAGAGGCCTCGGCAGCGGGACTCTGGGGAGGATGAGCCCCAGCCACCACAGACAAACACCTTCAGCTGGGAAGCCTCAGCAGAGCCTCTTCACCGTGCTTGAAATGCAGCAGCATTGAGTGCACCCAGGGTCCTGCTCCAGGACAGGCAGGACTGGAACCCCCCAAAACCACCTGCATTTGCCAGCTGTAACAGCAGGCCTAAAAAAAATGGTTTCCCCCTTCAAAATTTCCATAATTTCCAATCTTACACTGTTACTTCAAAAGTATCGCCTTTCACAGACACCCACATCTAAGAATACACCCTAAAGCACATCTAAAGCCTGGTCCTCTTGTCAATAACGGGCCCCACTGCAATTAGTAAGATTTAATCACGTACTCTAAATTAAAACACAGGTCAGAGTTTTCTTGAGGACAAGTAATGTAAGCACAGGCTTACTTTTTGGAGGGGAGAGGTTTAAATAGAGCTATATATAGGAGAATATCATCAACTAAACTTGTAATTAATTCCAGCAACTCATTAACTGTAGGAGTGAAATCACTGGAGCGTCACTAGTTTATGAGACCTATGGATGTGTGTCCATTTACTTACTAAAGTCTGTAAATCATGCCACGGTTTATTATGTAGTATAATGACTAATGCAGAGACATGGCCATCAGAGCTGGAAAGAACCAGAACAGCACTTTAACTAAAATTCCACTTCAGCGCCCCGGAGTTAACTGGGAAATAAACAATATATAAACTTTGTGCTAATTTCTCTTTAACTTTTCAGTATTTCCCCTGAGAATCAGTAAATCTGCCCTTCAGCTGCCCTGCTAAGTCATGGTTAGAAGAGAAGAGAACCTGAGCTTGGTCTGGTCCGTGCCACACACTCAGCTTTGAAGCATGTGGGGTTATGTCCCACCACACATTGCTCAACAAGCCAAAACTGAAATGAAAAGTTACTTTGAGTTATTATTAACAAGCACTGCACTATTTTAATTGGCCCCTTGATGAATACTGGCCTGAGAGAGGGGACAATAAATTGCCTTACCATGTGAAATTTCTTTTGAATCCAACAGCAAAAAACGCCCCTCACACCCACAAAAGCCACCAAAGTGCATAATATTGTCTCAGAGCACATGGGGGGAGCCGACAGCACCCGGGCAGAGCTCTTCAGGCCCTGCCAGCTCCACCGATGCCGATCCCAGCCAGCCCCCACAGCTCACGTAGCAAAATGAAGTCGTTCATCATTTTCTGCTAGAAAGGAAGAGCTTGATGAGCGAGGTGTAATTAAAGTGTTTCTGAGAAGATGTTCAGCTTTGAATTTCACCAAAAAACAAAACAAAACAGCTCCAACACTGCCTAACTTCTGTGCCACCAAACCATCAATGTTTATTTTCTAGCCTGGGTGAATAAAATGGATTTTTCCACGGATTTCTGCAGCAGAAAGCGGCATTCGAGGGCGTTCCCTGGTGCACCACGAGCCGGGCATTGCCCCAGCCCAGCCGTTCATATGGCGTGCGAGCCCTCCCTGCGCAGAGCTGCAGTAACCCCTCACGGGGGTTACACCTTGCTCAAGCTAAAACTGCTCTCACTGGAGCCCAGATCCAAGTGGGACCACGGGCAGGACAGCCTCGGCCCCAGCGCCATCTAAAAATAAATGTATTTCACCTGGGCTCTTAGAGCGTAGAAGAGCTGCCAAACCTGGGGCAGCACATGGGGGAGACATTTACCTCTTCACAAAGAGCCAACAGATGGGATGACTCTGACCTGTGTTTTAATTTAGAGTACGTGATTAAATCTTACTAATTGCAGTGGGGCCCATTATTGACAAGAGGACCAGGCTTTATGTGCTTTAGAGTGTATTCTTAGATGTGGGTGTCTGTGAAAGGCGATACTTTTGAAGTAACAGTGTAAGATTGGAAATTATGGAAATTTTGAAGGGGGAAACCATTTTTTTTAGGCCTGCTGTTACAGCTGGCAAATGCAGGTGGTTTTGGGGGGTTCCAGTCCTGCCTGTCCTGGAACAGGACCTTGTGTTGGATCTGGGGTTTCCAGCATCACCTGGAAGTCAACGCAGCACAAAAAAAGAGTCAAATCCTCCTACAGAAAGCAATAACTGAGCCAAAGCAACCTCCAAGAAAGCTCCATCAGTGCTGTTGCCACCCCCTATTCATCAGGAACAAAGAGCACAGGCATTGAGATTCCAGGCTGGTTCTACAAACAGAGTGCTGCCTTTTTAGTATGTCACATTTAGGCAAGAGAACAGATTCTGGCTGTAAAAAATTACCCGTGGAACCCGCTTTTATAGTTCTTACTTGAAATATTTCTGAACAGCCCTCTCATCACATGCAGTTAAACAACTCCAGCCTCAGGAGTGTAATAACCTATAGCAAATATGCTGACCTTTCTGGAGCATAAATGCAAGTCTTACATGCAGGTCACAATCTAATGAGTTCACAGACAACAAAGCCCCCACATGAAAGGGGAATCAATGCTAATTACAATGGGGAATCCCAGCATCTCCAGTGCAGCTGTAGCAACACTCACCTGCAACCACCAACTTTCCACGTATTGATGTGAAGGTCAGCACCAGCACAGAACCTTGATGTGACGTGTCCCTCAGCCCTGGGCTGTGCACCGGCGGGGGAAGAACATCCCCTACTCCTCATCCCTAACTGCAACAAAAGAAAACCCAGATTCATGAATATTTAGCAAGTTCTCACACTCTTATTCATGGCAGATGTATTTTGGATTAAAAAGAATGTCAAAACCATTGCCCACAATTCTCCTGTGCGATCAGAGCAGGCCCTTTCCAGTCAGTTTTGTGGCTCCAGCCCATACCCCGTTCCTGAGGATCAGTTTGGGGCTGGAATCCTTCCGGGAAGCAAATGGTAACTGTACAGACATCTTTGATTCGGAGACTTTTCAATTACATTTATCTTTGTTCTTTGAGGTTGTTTGTGTCTGCTATATATCTGCCACCAGATCCAGTATTTCTTAAACACCGCTCCCATTATTTCTTTAAAAGAATTACCAAGGCTAAAGGATTATATGGAACCAAAAATACCACCTGAGGAAGAAGAAGAGGTCACCCCACGGGCCAGTAGAGGGGCTGGCTCCAGGAAGGACGGGACAGCGAGCAGAGCCCTGTGCCAGGCACGATGCAGGGACTGGGAGGGACAGACATCCCTGGCTGGACAACAGGGGTCCGCAGCCTTCTCCTGGGGGTCCCGGAGCCTCTGCTCTTCCAGTATCACCCACTGGGCCAGAGCGAGCCATGGGCAAGGGGAGGGCTCCCAGGCACCATCACCAGCCGCCCCCCGGGCACCCAGGTCCCAGGGTGGGGGTACCCCACTGCCAGGGGAGGGTCTCAGGGCTCCCTCCCCTCGTCCACAAGGAGCCCATCTCAACCATCACTGGGCTGGGGCTGGGGCTGCCAGCAAAACCATACGAGGGACTGGGAGGTACATAAAATCCTCCGTTAGTGAATTTAATGCCTAGTGATAAAACGCTTTATCCATTCTGGAGGACAATATTTAAACAGATGCTATTAGTGGTTGTATTTCAAAAGTCAATGGGGCTAAATAAATCTAACATTTACTTCTACTAAAAATGTTATGAGGCCAAGCTCTTTTTTCTTTAGGTGTTCAATTAAGCAAAACCACATAGATCTCCCGCAGAATTTAAGACTGCCATGAACAGGAAAGCTTTTTGGTTAAGCTTTCATCTCCTCATGTAAAGAACTAAATTGATGATTTTTAAATAATTTACATCCCAGAAGTAGTATTACAAAAATGTCCCAAATGGAGCTAAAAGCATCGTAAATATAATTTCCTGTCAGATTATATGAAATACTCTGATGAATGAATAGTTCCTAAAAGGACACTAAGTGTGGACTTGGAAGGTCTCACTCCAGTGTTCTGAAAACGCCAGCTTGGAGTCATGAGCCATTTGACTTCATTTTTGCTTGTCTTCATCAAGCCCTTTGAGATACAGAAGAATGAGTGTGCACTTGTTTTTGTTTTTTTTTTCTCTGATTTATTACAGCGATGCTGATGTTTTGCAGAGTCTGATCCATCTGAGAAGCAAAGGGAACCAGTCACCAGCCCAGACTTTGGGGAAGGGGAGGGAATGATGACTGTTTACAGGCTGATAAAGCGCTGGCTGAGCACGTCAGCAGCTTGGCAATGAATGCAAATGGCTTTTATTTTTCTTTGCGAGTGAGTGTGTGTGGGAGGGGAGGAGGCAGGGAGGGAGTCGGTGTTATCTCTGCCATTACGACGCTGAATGAAGACAACCACCTGCCCATCATCTGTTTCCAAATCCTTTCTGCTTCTCAAAGATGACTGGCATTTCACAGCCTCCTGTTGCCCATCTCACTAAAATATTAATGCACCCAAAGGTTCAGATGGCTGCAACCAGCCAGAACAGGGAATCACAAATTAAAAGCAAACGGGCAGAACAAAACCCGGTAATGAGCACTTGGTTCTGAACTGGCTGTTACAGAGGCGGGGAGCACACATTCAGCTCGAGATGCGAGTGATCCTTTTCTGTTATTAATGCAATATTTATTAGTTCTGATTCCTCTCTGTGAGGTTTCCACAGCTCTGGTTTCACACCAAGCCCCCCATCACGGCATCTCGGTCCCCGTACCCGGCCGTGCCCGTGCACTGCCCCGCGGGTCCAGCACCTCCTTCCACGGCTCCTCCTGTGTCACAGATTCCCCTTGTGTAAACAGCCTGTTCTCTGGATGGTTTTAACTGCTGGTCTTAAAATAAGACGGGCAATTTTCTTGCCTCATTCTTCTTAAAGATTCTGAGTATCTGCTTGGCTTGACTGAGGCCATCAGCAACACATGACAAATGCAGACTTAAGGTTTGTCCTTCCACTCCCAACCCACCATGGTAATACTGATGAAAGGTTGATACTTACATCAACAAAAGGCCGCTCCGGCGTGGGGACTGAGCCAATGCCCTGAACGCCTGCTCTGGAGGATGTTATTGGTGTGGAACTGTGCCTCGGTGATGGTGGCAAGGGTACAGAGATCCTCAAGTCTTTTGTCACATCCTGCAACACAAAACCAAGGGAGGGTAACTAAATGATGATAATGATTATGATTACTATCAGGAATAATAATCCCAGGGATGGGCGTGGTGCTGCTCAGGGCAGAAGCACAGGCCACCCCTGCCTGAATACCCAGCCAGGTCTGATGAAGAAGGACAGAGGGACTGGGGGACTGCAGTGGGGCTGAAGGGAACGCAAGAAAACAGAGGTTGGATGAGGAAAGATCCATTTGGCAGGTGCTCTGAAGGTGCTAATCACAGCTCCTGGCAGGGGTGAAGATCGGGTGAGCACTCTCCTTCCTCCAGCCCCACTCCCACCAAAGCGCTCCAGCACAAGATGGTATTTGCTGTAAGCATTTTGGGTTTTTTTACATACACAGCTGCGAAAACTTGGATAGATTCAGTAGAGAGATTGTGCTGGATGTCACTTTCCCTTGCCTCGGGAAATAATTCTGACAGATGTTTATAAATGTGTGAGTAGTGCTTACTTCTGTAGTGCAGCACTACCTTCTGAAAGAATATTGACGTTGCTCGAATTATACCTGTTTTTAGTTGTGTTATGGAACAGCATTCTTGTTTTATGTATCGGCATTTTCTTGATGCATAGAGACTTTTTATAGATTTGTTGTTCATCACAGTGGAAGTCCAAGTAAATAAATAAATAAATAAATAATGAAACTATCATGGAAATTTTTCTTCTCCTACAATTTATTCTAGAAAATCTCTTTTCCCTTATCCCACTGCACCTTCTTTGAGAGTTTGAGGCAGATTTCACAAGCACAGGCATCAGCAAAGTATCTCTGAAGAGGTGATACTTCCTCTGAAGAGGGCAAAGGAAAGGCAATAAACAGAAAATAGACGGTTGCCCACTAACAATACAGAAACCTGCTCCCCCACCACTCAGCCAAAGCTCGGAGCCCAGCGTCCCCCCATCCTGCAGGACAGCGGGGCAGAGCGCTCTCACAGCTCAGCCCTGAAACGTCCCCAAGGAGCCGAAGCAGCTCCGGGCACCTGGACCCGCTCACAGGTAGCCCCGGGCCATGGAGGCCCAGGACCTGCTGGGCGCTGAGACTCACAAGGCAGAGACACCTAAGTTGGCCGTATCTCCAGTCCCAGCACTGGGCTGAACCCCCGAGGGTGGGCAGCCCTCCCTCCAGCACCCCTTAATCTTGGTGCCCGGCTTGTTGCCTTTGCTGTGACACCTCAAATCTGGGACAGGGCTCAGAGGTGTGCTCTCTGCAGGGTGAGCCACCGCTTTTTCCGCAGCTGTGCCTGTTTCCAGGTGATGGGCCAGCAGTGGTGAAATAAAGAGTGACAGTTCACGTCCAGTGTTGTTAAGACACTGTCATTCCAATTTTTAAACAGATGGAGTTGCCACAAATTGCATGTAGCTCTTCAGACGCGCTAAACGGCGTTAGCACGACTGGTGGGACTGACCCCTGAGCTCAGGACGCAGCACCATCGTTCCAATCACAAGGGATGACCCAGCATCTCCCACCGCTGCCAGTGATCTGGGTCCTGCTGGGAAGGGGTTGTGCATCCGCACCAACACTGGAACCCCTGCTGCCCGAACAGGGAAGGACCCAGGGTGGCTCCACCAGCCTCCCCAGACCACCAGTCGCCCCGTAGTGACCCTGCATCCCTGTCCCTGTCCCCGTCCCCGCGGGGCTCCCTCACTGATGTGTGAGACTCTACAGACACAGGGACCAAGACAGAATTGTCTCGGTGTCCTACACCGTGTGACTGCTGGGGTTACACCATCCACACAGAGCCCTGGGGATGCCAACAGCCTGCCCCAGCTCTCCCTGAACTGGCCAAGACCATTAGATGTTACAGTGCTGGTGGCACAGAGAGACACCACCACCTCCTTGTGCCGGTAACGTGGCTGGCCGCCTCATCTGCTGCTCGGTGACATCCTCTTCTAAAGGCTGGGCTGAAATTCAAAACAGCAGCACCAGCGTTTGATGTTTTCAGCGGCAGGAAGAGTGCCATTTGGACAGCCAAGGAACATTAAAGCCTGCAGAACTATCATTAAAAGCTGAAAAACCTGCCTTGGCATGAAAATACCAAGCAGAGCTTCTCCCTGCTCTGATGATAAGGGTTTATATTTCATTACACCAGTGAACTCTGATTATTTTGCAGAGCCACTTCTCCATCCCCAGCAATTTAATGGGTGTGAGAATTTGTGCCCTTGTGCGTACAATCTGGGAAGTTTCTAATTTGCTAATCAAGCGATCAGGACAGAGTGATCATCTTCCTGGTATTTATTAACAGCATCGTAAAAGTACTTATGTGGAAGATGTCCCGATACTGATGCCACACAAAAACTCAAGACTGGATAGAAATTAGTTACTAGCAACAGTTCTGTCCTGTGTCTTCGGGAGCAATTGCTGTGTGCGTGCCATACGACGGCCAATCAGCTTCCCACTGATCACAGCCCCTGCACCACCCGTGACAGGGGAGCTGCCCGGGCAGAGCAGGAAGATTAAAGCCGAGAGCTGTGGAGGTCTCCGTGTAACGCTGCCGGCCCCGGTGACCGATGCAGGGACTTGGAGAGACGCCTCCCGCAGCCCCTGGGGCTGAAGGGGAACATCCACCAAACCAGGAGAGCCCAGAACAGGCGCTCAACACTTTGTGGCACTGCCCTCCCTTCCACACTCACTCGTCTTCCCTCGAGAGGGAGAAATACCTGGCTCCCAGAGCAGAGGTAGGACAAACGCAGATGTTATGGGAAGCGCTCGCTTCCTCCTGCCCAGACTGGAATTCGGAATTGATACTGACTGAACCCCAAGGAGAGGAGGATGAAAGGGCTTCGCTCCCAGGCATGTGACACCGCTCCCCTTTGTGGGACCAGATGCCAGGAAAGAGAGCGGAGAAGAAAAGCAAAGCCGGAGCTGAAAGACTCTTTTTTTTTTTTTT